>NC_056679.1:174634502-174998668 GCF_018350215.1 Panthera leo
CCCTAGTGCAGCTCTGAATAAAAGCCTCAGCACATAGAAGTGGTTCCCTGAGTATTAAAGGGATAAATAACAGTATAGAAGTTAGCTAGGATCCCCAAATGTGGGTCCCTAGTGCTTACTCCCCATAGCTCATCTGGTCCCCTACTGTAGACCCGGGCCTATGTCAGCATCTTGCAGGCCATCCCACCCCAACACCACCTGCTGGACTCCAGGGAAGGGAGTCCAGGCTTAGCAGCACCGCTAGGGCATCCAAGTCGTCTCCCTCCCTCCCAGCCATGGTGTTACCTAAAAGTCTGGGACCTGGTGTGCCTGAAGTGATCCCGGGAAAACTCTCTCACTCCCCATCACCCTATCATTTCCAGGGACCTAGCTCCAGTCACTATCACCATTTCCTCCTGAGTGCCTGATATATAAGTCACTGCCAATGACTGAGAGCCATCTACGTGCCATACCCTATGCTCAGTGCTTTCCATGCATTGCCTCTAGTCATTCTTACATGCTGTGAGGTCAGGGTGCTTCTCCCCATTTGATAGTTGAGAAAACTAAGGCTCCAAGAGGTGATATGACTGATCTAACCCCAGTCATGGTAAGTGGATTGCTCTAGATTTGGTAAGAGGAAGAATCCAGCCTCTGACGTAGGCTTTGCTAGTTCCAAAACTCAGAATCTTTCTGATACCATAGAATCCCTCCTTCCTAACCGTGGGCTGTTGTCTGAGACTTTGGTACCCGGCTGACTCTTGCCAGTTTCCTGGGGTTACTGCTACGCCAGGAGCACCAGCCCCTGGCCAGGTTCCCCTTACGTACAGACACATCTCCAGGTGGTGCCCCTCCCACCTGGCCAGCCTTCATGGCAGCTCACAGTCAATGCCGGCTGAGTCACTACTGCTAGACTCAGCTGAATGGGCACTGGGTCCTGCTTTTCAGCGCTATGTGCTGTGGTCTGGAGCCTGGCATCTTATCTCCCCCGCCCATCCATGCCTGCTGTCCCCAGAGCCGGGCCTGTCAGCTGCCCCAGCTCCCCTCCTCCACCATCCCCGGCCACCCAGAGCAGGGCCACACCGTGCAGCAAAGACAAGCCCCTTAGGACTTTGCCCTCCACCCCTGAGAGCGGCAGCCAGAGGAACTCCTGCCCAGGAACAGCCCTCTCCCAGCCATTTGCAAGAAGGTCTTTTGCAATTTCTATCTCCAGCTCTGCTGAAGAAAATGGGAATGGATGGGCTCACTGAGCAGAAAATGCCAGAAGGCATTCCAGAGCCCAGAATCCCAAACGCAGACCTTCTACAAGGGGACTGAACAGACAGGCAACGCTGGGAGGAAAGTCTTACCCCATGTCAGGCTACACAGGCTCAAAGGGTTATTTATAAATGCTAGAGTACGTATTTTCAAGGCGGCTATTGAGCGGGAATTGGAATAGAGAAAGGGGAGAAGTCGTGCAGACATCCTAACCTCCCTCATCCCAGCGTTGACACTTAGCAGCTCCTGGCCTTCGTTCAGCATGCAGTGACTGGTGTTTAGCACCTACTATGTGCCGGGCACGATGCAAGGCACTAGGGATACAAAGGTGAACGACCCTGAAAGAGAAAGTCTTTATTGTGGGGCTTCATTCCAAATAAACAAATGCACGTTTACAGGTTGTAATGAGGTGTGAGGCCAGCCCAGAAATGAATGAGGGTAAGTGATAAAGCAACAGGAGGAGGCCAGTCTTTGGGGAGGACAGTTCGGAAATGCCTCTCGGAAGAAGTTTGGAGAAAGACTTGAAGAATGTGATGCCAGCTGGGAAGCTTGGGGAGGAACCCCACCCCCACCCCCGCCGCCCCACGCAGAGGGCACAGCACAGGCAAAGGCCTAGAGGCGGGAGAAAGCTTGGCATGACCAAGAAGTGAAAGAAGGTGGCCGGAGTTGATGCCTGGGGGTGGTGTGGGGGGCCGGGAGTGGGCATTTGGGCACGAGATGAAAGTGGTAACATAGGCAGGACCAGAACGTGCGGGCCAGCCAAGGCACGAAAGCCTCTGGATTTTTGTCTTAAGAATGAATTGAAGAGCCTTTAGGCAAAGGAATGACGAGGCTCCATTTTATAGGTTTAAAAAAATTTTTCATGTTTATTTATTTTTGGAGAGAGAGGGACAGAGCGCAAGCAGGGGAGGGGCAGAGAGAGAGGGAGACCCAGAATCCAAAGCAGGCTCCAGGCTCCGAGCTGTCAGTACAGAGCTCAAATCCATGAACCATGAGATCATGACCTGAACCGAAGTCGGACGCTTAACCGACGGAGCCACCCAGGCGTCCCATTTTTTATGTTTTTTAAAAGGTCACCATGGCTTCTGGCAGGCTGGAGGAGGACGAGAGCGAAAGCTGGCAGGCCATTTAGGAAGTGGATTAGCAGAGTCGACTGTGGTCACCCGTGGGAGATGTTATGGCAGTTGGGGCGTGAGGAGGGTGGCCGGAAAGATGGAGAGATGTGAGTCGATTTAAGAGAAATTAAGGATGCCAAAAAAATTAGTCTTAGTGATAAATGAGTACTGAGGGCTGAAAACTGGAAGATGTCTAAAATGATGAACAACTGAATGAATTTGATGCTATTTTCCAAGAGTGAGAAGGCCCAGGGAAAAACCGACTGGAGACAAAAACGCAGTGGGGGAGGGGCTCCAGAGCTGGGTTTTGGGCATAACGATTGGGAGGCATCCTGATCCTGGTACAGATGGTGAGTAAGTAAAACAGGAGGAAAGATGAGTCTACAGTTCAGGGCAGAGGCTGAGATTCAAAGTATCACTTTGGGAGTTACCATCTTAATATGTTATTTCAATCCTTGGAACTAATGAGAGAAGAACTTAGGACCCAGCCGCATGGAGGTCCGACATTTAGAGGTGACGTAAGTTGCTTCTCTTCTCTGAAGCTCATTGCTCCCATCTGTAAGGTGGGATGATAATCGTATCTACCTTACAGGAGGATCACAGGAATGCTCGTTCCTTTTTCCTGCCCCCAGTTGGGAATACTGGTCCAACAACTCGGGTTTGAGAGTTTGGCCCTTCCTGTCACGCTCATGTGCTGTGGGGCCAGGATACTTGTGGTTTTCATTGCCACATCGCGTGGTCCTCATTTCAAGATCTCTTTTCTCTCCCCACCTTCCGAAAACTCCATGAACACACGTGTCGTGGACGCCTTACTCTCCTGTTGCCCGCCTACCTCCCTGCCTGGTCCTGTGGCTCTTGGCTGGCTCCTTCTCCCCTCGCCAGGCCTCCAAAGTCTATTTGGAATGCCGCAGTGCTCTGTTCCGGACCCAACCGCTGGGTATATGTTCTCTTTAGGTCACTTCACCCATCTCTCTACTTCTAACCGGTCAACCTGATTTTCCAAAACTATGATCTACGTACGACAGGGTCACAAGCTTTTTCTCTAAAGGGCAGACAGTCTGCGAGCCACGTGGTCTGTCTTGTGGCTACTCGACTCTGCTATTGTAGCATAAAAGCAGCCACAGAAAACATAGGAATGAATGTGGCTGTGTGCCGATAAGACTTTATTTACAAAAACAGGTAGCAGGCTGGATTTGGTGTTCGGATTTGGGTCGGATTGCCCGACCCCTGGGCTATGATAGAAACGTAACCCCAGTCATTGAGCTTTTAGGCTTTAAAGAGAAGTTCTTGTAACTCAAAAAAAGTCAAATGCAGGACTTTTCATTCTTCCATGCCCAGCTGTAGTGATGCTTCATTTCAGCAGGAAGCATGCAAGACCCTAGTTTAGAAGGGCTCGGCTGTTCTAGAAGGCATTTGGACACATAGGGAGAAAGGACTTTAGGGGTCATTTCAATGACTGGGGAAAGGCTTTGTTAGCTTTTAGTAACCAGACGCCAGGGGGACGGAATGTCTTGCAAGGTGTAAGACAGTCCCTCGTAACAAAACTTGTCCCTCCCCCAATGCCAGTAGGGCCCCAGTGAGAAAAACGTCTGCATGGGGGAAAGGTTGGAAGATAATAAGAAACACACTGGTCAGACAGTCAAATGCAACCTCGCAGCAGAATACACTGTGGGTGGCTGACATGTGCCCTCTCCCAGCTGGGCCCTCGGGTGGATCTACAGTGATCTGCTGATCTGTCCCCTCTCGACTCTCCAGCAGCTGCCTTGGGCTGGATCACCCAGGAGTTGAGTGTTCAGTCCCCAGGACTTCCAAAGCATATTCTCAGGACGGTGGAGATGGCTTCCCTGACCCTCCCACCCACTCTGCCAAGTACAGCCCGCCTGTCCTTTGCCCTGTCTCCTCTTCCACCCCTCATGTCACAGCCGTGTGAGCCACAGTGAGAAAACTAATCTCCTCTTAGTTCCAACTCCTGTTTTGCTGGGCATTCATTCTGACCACAACACAATTTCGTAATATAATTCTGTTTTGTCCCCACCCAGGTAAACTTGTCCAATGTCCCTTGCAAGCAGAGGGCAGGAGGAAACCCAGAGAGCTCACCAGATCCACACCCCTACCTTTGGCTGGAGTGTCACCTGCGAAGGCAGGGCTTATACGCTCACCTTTATCTTATTCAGCCATCTACCTGGCCCAAGACTTTCTTGTGGGCGATCATCCTTCAGGTAAGGCCTTCCCCAAGAGCCTCTCCAGTTCATGGTCTGGACCAGGCCCAGGAACCCGTGGGCCATCACAGTCAGCCCCCCTCATCCTGAATTGTTCCTTGGTTGACGAGGGAGGCCAACAGATAAACAGTTTCTCCCAGTGTGACAAATGCGATGCAAAGGAGGGGAAAAAAAAAATTCTGTGAGGGGCGGCAGAAGCAAGAGAATTTGCCCAGCTTGAGGAGAGTCCACAAGCTTTATCGAAAAACAATTTTTTATTGCTGTCGTTCCGGTCAAACTGCTATCCGCTCATGGGCTGAATGGTTTGTAATAAAAAGCAACCAACACAAGGAAGTAACTCTTGAGATGAATTTTGAACATTCAGTCAAAGTTAGCCGGGAGCAGGTAGCGGGGCAGGGAGGGGGTGTTCTAAGAAGAGGATACGGTGTGAACAAAGGAGGCAAGAACGTTGACAGAATGAGGTTGGTGGGTTGTTGTTGGGCCGTACGATGTGAAGAAGGCAATGGAGGTGGCTGAGGCTGGAATGGCAGGTGGCAGGCACATCAAGGGACCTTCCAAGCCGTGTTAAGGTGGAGACAACATCGTGTGCACAATGGGGAACCATGGAGGGGTTTAGGGCCGTGGTTCTCAACTGGGAATGATTTTGCCTTGGGGAGCATCGTACGATGTCCGGAGAGATTTTTGGCTGTCACCATGGGGCGGGGGGGGGAGGGGGGTGAGGGTGGGAAGGGAGGGATGCCATGCCGCCAGGATCTAGTAGATGGGTAGAGGCCAGGGTGGCTTCCTACGATGTAAAGGACAGCTTCCCCTACAGCGAAGAATTTTCCTCTCCAAAATATCAGCAGTGCCAAGGTTGAGAAACTGGGTTAGGGTAGTGAGTCGCCCAATCAGATCAACTGCTCTGGGTGGTCTCCCCACATCTGACCAGAGGCCCGGTGGCTCCTGCAGAAGAGGGCAGTCTTACCAACCCGTTCATTAGAATTGGAGTTTGTCTCCGTCTCTAACTGTCTAGTTCGTGGAACGGAGGGGAGGCTCGCAGAGCGAGGTTTAAGGCTTAGCTCTGCTTGGTCACAGCGATCACCCAGCAGTAAAACGCACCTGCCTTAAGCGTACAGAGGAGTTTGGACAAATCCCTATGGCGTGCCTCCATCACCAGGATCAAGAAAGCAAGCATTTCCATCTCCCCAGAAAGTTCTTGTGTGCCCCTTGCGGTCAATCCTCTTCCTCCTCAGCCCCCTGCAGCCCTGATCTGCTTCGTGTCACTAGAGACGACTTTGTGGTATGGAGTCAGCCGATGTGTGCCCTTGATGCCCGGCTTCTTACACCCAACCTTCCTGAGATTCACCCTTGTGGCCTGCGTGTATCTATAGTTCATTCCGTTTTATTACCGAGTGGTGTTTCTCTGCACGGGTGTATCACAGTTTACTTATCCAGTCACCTGTTGGTGAACATCTGGCTTGTTTGCGTGTTTTCTGTCGTTCATAAAGATGCTATGCACAGCATCTATTGCCTAAAATACTTTTAACAGGACGCCATTTCACTTAGAGTCAAATTGGAGTTCCCCGCTATGTCCCCCAAAGTCCCCCTGGTCTGGATTCTGCCTCCCTGTCTGACCTCATTTGCTCCCCTCTCTCCTCCTCGCTTGGTCTTCTTCATCCACACTGGCTCCTTACAGTTCCTCAAATAAAGTCAGAATTGCCAAAGAGACACCATCGCCCTTGCCATAATCCTCCTGGCTCCAAACCAGCTGCGTGCAACTGGCTGCCTGCCTGGGATGTGCATTAACCTTCTGGAATCATTAAATCAAACTGATACTTGAATCCTAATCTCTAGTGAAGCATTTTATTTATTTTAATCCCCTAAGCACTTCAGCTCGACTTTTCCTCCGGGCCTGCCATTCTGGGAGAGCTCAGAGAGCCCACCTGATCCTTTCTGATTGAAATCCCCCATAGGCCAAGGGGTGGGGATGTGTCTAATGATTTGCTTAACCCTGTGACAAGTCATTTTTTTAACCCCATAGTGATCGCCTCTAGCATTAACAGTGAGGGAATTAAATTTGCAGGCTTTGCTTAGGTTACAGACTCACTGAACTTCTTTGGGTGCTATGGCACTTCAGTTAGCAATTTCCCATGCTCACTTTTATCAGTTTTAATCCTCAAAATAACCCTGTGAGATAAGGATGTCTTCTTTTCTGGAGAGGAGATAGAGTTTCTGCAAGAAGCGTGCTGGGCCAGAAATTTCTACATGACAGTCTGCTTTTATGTTTCATTTTGAAATGTTCATCTTAGTAAATCTGAGATGTGCCTTCTAGTTTCCAGTAGTTATAAACCAGAGTCTTTAGATCAACTCTCTTACTGAAAAACAATTAAAAAAAAAATTCTGCCTCATGTGTAAAGGACACGTTGAGGGGCTGAAGAGGCGACAAGGTTGTCTTTCTTGCAGGCTAACAATAACAAGAGAGGTCGGAGAATTTAAAATCATCAGTCACTTATCCCTGAGAGCATTTGTCATTCTTTTGCACTTGGGATCCTATAAGGTGGTTGTGAAGGACAAGGGGGTCAGAAACCAAGGGCCAAAGTGTGAATGTTGAGAGGACATCTTCCCCACGTTGAAATAAGTCCCCCAAACGTTCCACCAGATCTAAACTTGCACTGCTCCACCAAGGTAAAATTCAGAGACTGCTTTGGCACTGAACAAAGCAGGAGGGGAGAGAATGAACAGGGAAAAATGTTCTGAGAAATTGTGGGTGTAGACCAGCTGTATTATGGTTTTGCATCCTAGGAATGCATCTCCTGGGTGGGCCTGGGAACTTTAAAGTTGTGAAATTGCCATGAGTCGTTCTCAACTGGTAGTGCCCCCCCCCACCCCGCCCCGCACCTAGAATAAGCAAAGGCAAGCCTCCTAGATCACTGAGAACACCCCGAAAATACCCGTTCATGGGCAATGAGCAAACAGCCATCAGAGATAACAAGGCATACAAGAAAACAAGATTTATGAATGAAAACCAAGACATAGTGGAAGTGGACCCACATAGACGTTAGATTTTAAAACAACTACATTTACAAAATTAAAAAAAAATAAATGATAAACTGAAAAATAACTTCATGGGGGCAGAAAACCATAAAAAATGATGCAGCAGATGTGAATATAAAAACAAATATAACTTCTACAAGTTAAAAGAGTATAGTAACTAGAAATGAATACGAGGCATTTTGTCACAGAAAGGACACAGCAGAAGAGAGGACCTGGAATACAGTATGGAAAAGAAAAAAAAAATGAATAACAGAGAAAACGGTAATAAATAAAGGGAATACATTGAGAAGTTCATGCATTTGTTCAGAGGTTCAGAAGAGGTGAGACAGAAGGGTAGAGAGAATACATGAAAAGATGGTGGGTAAGAATTTTCCCGAACTGATAAAAATCACCTACGCACAGATTCAAGAAGCCTAGAAAATACCAAGTAAAATATCTTAAAAAGAAATCTCAAACGTAGAGTCAAAGGGAAAAATCTTGAAGACAGACAAAAAGACAAGTGATTTTGTAAGGGAACAATGGTTGTATTTACAGCAAACTTCCCAGTAGCAAATATGGAACCCCACAGCAGTAGAGTCATATTTTAAATGTGCTGAAGGAAAATAACCACCAGTCTAGAATTCTAAGCTCAGCAAAAATAAAAAGATTAAAAAAAAACACCCCACCCCAAAAAAAAGGAAAAGGGAGAGAGAGAGAATTTGTCACAAGCAGAACTTCACTGAGGGAAACATTAAAGGGTTCACTGTTCCAGGCACAAAGTCTCCCCAGATGGAAGGTCTGGGATATAACTAAAGAACAAGAAGAACCTGCATATGTATGGGCAAATGGAAATTAACAGTTATAGGAAATAATCGCAACAATGTCTAAAGGTGTGAACATTTAATAGTTTTGAGTTAAAACCTCAAACTGCAATGACATATAAATGGGTAAATGGAGTTAAAATTAAGGTTTTCATATTTTCTGGGGGAAAAGTAGTGGTTTTGATAAATTTCTACTTTGATCAGTTAATTATATATGATGTGATTTTTTAGGTAAACACTAAAGATTAAAAGCAGAGTGTATTCATATGTGGAACCTAGAAAATAAGTAACTAAACCAACAAAGGGCAGAATCAGACCTTTAAATACAGAAAACAAACTTGTGGTGGCCAGAGGGAGGGGGGGTGGGGGGAAGGGCAAAATGGGTGAAGGGAGTGGGAGATACGGGCTTCCCGTTATGGAATGAATAAGTCATGGGGATAAAAGGCACAGCATAGGGAATGTAGTCAATGGTTTTTTAATAGCGCCGTGTGGTAGCAGATGGTAGCTACACTTGTGATTAGCATACCGTAATGTACAGAGATGCTGAATCACTAAAACCAATGTAACGTTGTGTGTCAACTGCACTAGAAAGAAAGAAAGAAAGAAAGAAAGCAAGCTGAGTGTATTACTTCCAGACTTGTAGAGTGATTCAAAAAAAAAAAGGCAAAAAGTAAGATTAAAAGAACAGAAGTAGAAATCCCAATGTAAGATGGTGTAAAATATCCAAGGAGCTCTATTTTATAGACTCTAAGAGGCATTAATTGTAAGAAGCATCATTATTTTATGTCCGTTTAATAAAGAAAAAGTATTGGCCATTAAAATGGTTACAAGGCTTTCCAAGCACTTAGAATATTTATTTCTTACTATTGAAAGAGCTCTTTCAGATTTCTTTTTATCAGGTATCATTAGGGCCTATAGGAGAAGGGCATTATAAGTTAATAAATGAGCTAAGATATTCCTAAGTCTTCTTCATATTCAGGAGCTATCTTTTAAAAAAATTGTTGTTGTTTTTTTTTTACTCAGAGTTGTAGATATCTGTATTTTCCCACATATCAGACTCTGTGCTATTGAGTGCTTGGGTGATGCAGCATTTCATAAAAGGACTCTACTGTTGCCTCAGAGATTTCTCCAGAGCTGCTGTCACTCTAAAGATGTGACTGTGTATGTGCAGGTAGCGACAACTGCATCCCAACTACTCAGCCAACAGTGAATGCATAGCAATTTTGGAGACGCCAAGGTGTGGATAAACATGCATTTAAATCAAAGAAATACATATTATTTTAAATGATATACATATACAAAGAAATACATATTACATTAAATATAAATGAACTATATACTTCAGTCAAAAGACACAGGCTTAAAGCCCACAAAATCTATGTACTATCTAATAGTAAAACATACTATTTTACTATTCATAAGAGATACATATAGTCAATCCTCACTATTCACAGCAGTTATGTTTTATGATGTCACTGTAAACACTCCTTTGGTGAAGACTGAGCTGTTGCTCCTACAGGAAACACAGTCTCATAAGTGATAGTCTTAAATCCTAAAATCTTATCTTGGTAGATTCTATTTTCCCCTCCTCATTCTCCTTCTCCCCCTCCTCCTCCTATCCCCCACCTCCTCCTTCTTTTATAAAAGAGAAAATCAGGTTCAGAAATGTAAAATGACTTGCTTGAGGACACCCTACTAATAGATGCCAAGTTGAGATTCAAACTCTGTCCAGCTGACCCTAGAGCCGGAGCTTCCTGCACTACGTGCACAGCCCTCTGTCATCTCCATCCTCTGGTCATCTCTGTGTGAGGCTGAGACAAGACAGCAGAGAGCATTGCCTTGTTCAACCTCACTGGAGAATGTGCACAATTTTAACTGCTCTGCACATGTCTACAAATGACCATGAAAACACCGTGAGTATTGATAACTGTCAGAACTGTATTTCTGGGGCACCTGGGTGGCTCAGTCAGTTAAGCATCTGACTTCAGCTCAGGTCATGATCTCACGGTTACCTGAGTTCAAGCTCTGCATCGGGCTCTCTGCTGTCAGGGCAGAGCCTGCTTCATATCCTGTGTCCCCCTCTCTCTCTGCCCCCCCCCCCACCGCTTTCTCTCTAAAATAAGTAAATAAATCGTTAAGCATCTGACTTCAGCTCAGGTCATGATCTTACAGTTCGTGAGTTCAAGTCCCACATCAGGTGAGCTCGAGCCCCACTTCAGGTAAAAAACACAAGCCCCATCTCGGGGGAGCCCCACTTCTCTTCCTCTCTCTCTCTCTCTCTCTCTCTGCCCCTTGCTCACTTGCACTCTCTCTCTCAAAAAAAAAAAGGGGGGGGGAGGAGGAGGGGAGGGAAAAAGGAAAAGGCCTTTTACAAACCATCCATTCACCCACCCATCCATCCCCCTGTCCAAAAACGTTCACTGAAGACCTACTGTATCCTAGGAACTCTAACAGATTCTAGAAATACAGAGATTATCAACATGAACACACACCCTGTTCTTTGGTGCAGTGGACTCAAAAAAGAAAGGAGTCCAGTCTCCCCAGGGATGTCTAGAGGGGACGTTTTAGAACTTCCATTTGTAATTAATTTGTATTGCGTTCTTTTTCATTTTATTTGCGTTTGTGCTTTTTTTTAAAAAAAAAATTATTCATGTTTGAAAGTGAGAGAGACAGGGCATGAGTGGGGGAGGGGCAGAAAGAGAGGTAACACAGAATCTGAAATAGGCTCCAGGTTCTGAGCTGTCAGCACAGAGCCCGACGCGGGGCTCGAACTCACGGACCGCGAGATCATGACCTGAGCCGAAGTCGGACGCTTCACTGAGTGAGCCACCCAGGCGCCCGGGTGTTTGTGTTTTAAAGCAGAAAATGTGTTAGTAGAATGGTACAAGCATACACTGTGTAATGTAATAAACATAGAATAAAGAAGTACTCATTTTTTATTCTTATTTTTATTTTTTTGACCAGTAGTACTGTATGATCAAACATCCCCAGACAGCACAGGGAGAATATGAGGAGACTCCAGGTCACCTCTCCCAGAGGCTCCACAGACCTGTGTACATTTCTCTATTAAAGCATTTACAATGTCTTACGATGACCCGTACAGGATCCTAACGAGGAAATCGGGCTCTGGAGGCAGACGAATTGAGTTTGCATTCCAGCTTTGCTATTTACTGTCTAAGTGACCAAGGTGCCTAGCCTCTGAGGGTCTAGCTGTGGAAATTCCGCAAGTTAATACATGACACATCCCTAAAAGAGTATGTGTAGGACTCAGTCCCACCCATCATCCCCCTCAGCCTTGCCAGGAGGAGGCAGCTGTCCCCCAGGGCTAGCACAGTGCTCTGCACCTAGTAGGTATGCACGTAAAGGGGTGCTGATAAAACCTCATCCACTCTGCGGGTGGATTTAGGAGATCCCCCCTCCCCAACAAACACCAATCGCCTCATCAGCAAACGGAAGCAAGCCACGTTCAGAAGCGCTCTCTCCATTCAAGCCCAGAGACGCATATGGTGCAGGAAAGCCGTTGCATCCCGTCTCAGGTGTTAATTACAAGCGTTTAGCAACCCAGCTCTGAAACAACACCGAGGAGAAGAACTTGCCCTATTTTTAGCAATATTTTGACAGCTACATTAACAGGCAACAGTTTCCGTACCAGCCATCAGCTGATCACCACGTGCCACCCAATAGATCGGCCCTCAGGTCTGCAAGGATAGGGAGAGCAGAGATGGGAAAGCGTCCCTGCTTAGTGACCGTCTCTGCGAACAAGGTCACTGACTTGATGACGGTCTCAGCCAGGCCTTCTGTTCACCGCCCGGTGGAAGCTGTACCCCCTTTGCCACTTCAACCTGCGAAAATCAGTCGAGGGGCACAAAAATGGCAAGACGGCCTCGGACCCAGGTGGACCCCACGGCCCCTTGGGCTGGACCGGAAACACAACCCTCGGAGGCATGAGGTCCAGGTGGAACACGAGGAACTTGGCCAGCGGTCTCTCTCTAATTATTGCATACAGTGCCCGTGTTGTACCATGTGCTGCTGCGATCACAGGCTTCCAGATGAACACAGGGGGCCTTTTCACATTCATACATGAAGACACTCGTGATTTAATCACCAGTTCCTGGTTCAGGGAGCCCACGCTCGTTGACGCCTGACAAACATACACCCTGGCCAGAGGGCCGCTGGGGGGGGGGGGGGGGGGGAGGGGCGCTAATCCGGGCCTGGACTTGCCAACCTTCCTGAGTGACATCGAGTGACATCAACCGACCCCCACTCGATGAAATAAACAGCGACTCTCTGATGCTTAGATACTGTCACGTTATCAGTGAGAACGAGAAGGGGAGTGAGAGGCAGAAAGAAAAGGAGAAGTGGAGGGGCGGTGGGAGGGAGGCAAGGTGGAATTGGTTTATCAAGACGTAAATTCTGAAGAACAAACCAGCAGTGCCCGTGATTATGGAGTGACCAGTAATCGATTTCAATATTTGCCAGGGGCCCGTCTGCAACAAGATGGTTTTTCTGACCTAGCCACATAAAATGCGCTTTCAGAGGAACACCGTCTGGCAGTCCAGAGTCCTGGACAGGCAGCTGGGGGCTGGAATCTTGTCCTCGCGACTGGAACAGGTGAATTCACTTCTCTGCACCCCCCTCCCCCCGAGACTGTACTTCGGTCAGAGTGGTGGTGTTGGAGGAGTAGATAAAATCAAGGCGCTTCTTGGACTTAGCACGTTAGTACTTAGTACCCAGCATCGTAAACGCCTGATAAACAGTTGCTTTAAACAGAAGAGTGTCCTTCGAGGGGACCCATTACCAACTAACTAGGTCTTTGTGGATTGAAGGACTGAGTAGGTTTTCTAGGGCAGGAGCCCTTTGGGGGTGGGTGTCCCCCGATGTGGGAGCCTCCTAAAAGTGCACAGCTGGGCGGGGGGAGGGTGCAGTGGACACAGCTGCCTGAAGGTGATAAAAACACGAGCGAGCTGTCACATCTTCCCGTGGTGCGCACACAAATGAAGGCTCCGGAGAAAAGAACGACCTGGAGTTGTGGGAACCGCTAAAAACGTTATTTTGTGCTCATCTCTCTGAGTCGAAATTCACCTGGCAAGTGACAGTTGTGGCTCGAATAAATCCATTTGCTCAGAGGTCGGCAGGAAGCTTTTTCCAGAGGAGGCTGAAACGAAAGCCCTCAGTCATAATTTCTCTCTTTGATGTGCTGCAAGGCTGACTCCTTGTGCACTATGGGAGATGTGACTTAACTTCGCTCTGGAATGTTCTACGTCTCAATCCAGGTGGCCCCGGGCGTCTCCCTTTCCCCACCAGGCCTACTGTGTGAACTGGAGATTCAGAGCTGCTACCTGACGTGTACTGTGATCTCCTTCGAAGGCTTTCTCTTGGGGCTAGGAAAGTCTCGAAACGCTGCCTCGATGCAGTTTACAGACGGCGTCTTCCCGGGACCCTGCACAGCTCACCCTGCTCTAGGCTGCTCTGGAGGTCAGGAGGCTGGATGTGAGAGGCCAGCTCCAGCTGTCCCTGCCCCCGGGCTAGCTAGAGGGCACAGGGGGGGCCACGTGAGAAGCAAACCTGGAAACTTCTTTCCCAGGGTTTCCAGGAGACCATGAGTCTCGCTTCCCTCTGGGCTAAAGGCCACGTGGGCTCCCTGACCTCTAAGCAGCTTGCTCAGTGCGAGGACCAACTGTGAGTGAGTTCGGCTTTTTATCTCTCTCTCTCTTTCTCTCTCTCTTCCTCTCCACACACACACGCGTGCGCACACACACACAGTATCTGCAAAGCCTCTCTCTCCCTTTGATCAAAGTACAGTTGCTTTGAATCCCCTCACCCCTCCCCATTCCACACTCAGGGGACGCCCAGGATCTCTGGAATTTCTGGCCCTTCTGTCCTGGCTGCCTCCTCTGCACGTGGGCTCGCACCCCCTCACATGTAGCTGCTGTACCCAGGCATCGGGACCCGGACGTAAAACGCACTGCCTTCCTCTAAAGGTCACCAAAAAGCCGTCCTCACATTCTGCAGCACAATAAACTTCAAATCCGGGGTAGGGGAGAGAGGCTAAGAACCTCGTTCAAATGGCTTTGGTATCACCATTCCCAAAATGTCCTCCAGCCACCCTGGAGACTTTGCTACCCCCTTGGCTCCCAGCCACTTCCGACCTTGCTGACCCGTCTTCTGTCTCCTCCTATCTGCAGTTGCAGACAAGCCCTTCCTCTGCAAAATAGTGAGTAAAATCATCTCCTCGCCTCAACTCTCAGCAGCGGCTGCTACCCAGGACCTCACGTCCGAGCCTTGGCATCTGCCAGGTCATTTTTCTAACAGCCAGACTTGCCCAGGCATGATCACCCGTGCCGGTTGATAAGATCGGACGCAGGTAAGGTTTTCCCTTATCATTATTTTTTTTCACATCATCATCATCATGACGGTCGCTGTCATCATAACTATGGTGGGAAGCAGCATTCCATGATGGATGGCACACAGGTTCTGGAACCAGGTAGGAGCGGGTTAGAATTCTACCTCTACCATTGGCCAGCTGTGACACCTGGGGGCAAGATTCTTAATCTCTCTGAGCCTCAGAGCCATCAAATGGCAGCAGCAATGGTGGCTATCACATAGAGTTGGTACAAAAAATTCAGCCATATATTCGAGCCCTCAGCACAGCCCCTGATAGGGTCAAGCGGTTAATGGGTGGCTAAATGGTGGCTGGCATTATCATCACCACACACATGGACCTGTCCAGCTGCCGCCCCCTGGCCCCAGTCCGGGCGAATAACACACATGCATACGTGCATGCACATGGAACCCGTCACACGTGGCAGGGCCCTCCTTGGGTTTCTGTCATGCTTATTAGCACCCAGCTTCATTGATAGCCAAATGAGGCATTTATTTCCCTTGTCCTTTCCATGATTCCGTAACCTCCTTAAAGGCAGGGACTCGGCCATCTCCACCTAGGATCCGACGTCCTCTAAATACTCAGCAGATGTTGACTGACTAAAATTTCTCATCCTGGAAGCGAGGGAATGCGACCTCATCAGATCTCGGAGTCGTCAGTTCTCTGCGTGGCACAGGGAGGGTGGGGGTGGTGGGGAGGAAGCTGGGGTGCTCTGATGCGGTGGCCGTCACCCCAAGGCATTACCGCCATAGGAAAATGGCAGCACAGCAGCTAACCGAGGTTCTCACCAAAATTTTCTGGAAAAATTGCCAGGGCCAGACTGAACTCAGTGAGAAGCTACATAATAAATGGTATTTGAACGAATGGATGAGTGAATGAATGAATGGATGCATGAATGAATGAATGAAGGAATGAATATATCACCCATTTTGGCGCTTGGTATTTTTTATATAAAGGCCCTCCTGAAAAATTCTTCCCGGAGTGCAGGGTCAGAAAAAGCTGATTTCTCTACTGTATAAGAAGTTTCCTTTTCATTGGCGTCCTGCCTCTTTAAGAACTAGCCCATCGCCACCAGCAGGGCCCAGAGGACAAGGCATTCACTTAGAAAAGGGCATTCGCTAGACCAGCCCTCATACTCACCCTCACTCCCTAGTGAAACTACATGGACCCCACAGCTGCCCATCTCTCAGGGCTCTGAGGGGTCTGGTCCCACAGTGGCACATCCCACACGGGCCATTTTAGCTCTCTGCCCTTTGCTTGATTTGCTGGCTGGTTTACCGCTCGCTCTGCCACTCTGGGACATGGTTCCTGAGCCTGACCTCTCTCCTTTCATGATCCTACTCATTTCACAGTTCACGATGCCTAAGATCTGCCCCCGTGTGAAACCTCACAAAGTTGCAGGCTGGTGTCCTGATCTCTGTCTCCTCCCCCTCATCACCTCAAAATGCACAGCTGGACCCTTCCTCCTACTAGACAAGAAGAACTGTGCAGCCTGCTGTGTTTCCCTCTTCTCCTTGGCTGCCAGGGAACTCAGAGTTATGCTTTATACGCAATATAAAAGTTAGGTTTTTGGATGCCATCTTTTCACTCCCTTTTCTTCCTTGGCTCTTTTAGCTTTTAACTTAGGATTTTTGTTTTTGTATATCCGCCTCATTTGTTTTAAGATGGAAGGCTTAAAAAAGGAAGAAGAAAAATCTTCCAG
This sequence comes from Panthera leo, assembly GCF_018350215.1. Lineage (NCBI taxonomy): Eukaryota > Metazoa > Chordata > Mammalia > Carnivora > Felidae > Panthera > Panthera leo. The sequence continues at coordinate 174,650,987 of NC_056679.1, forward strand.
TTCCACGGAGCTGTTTGAAATTCTACTCTTATCCTGTCCAGCTTCTCCAGGGAAAAGGAAGAAGGAAATCCCAGTCTTGGCATGCTATCTGTAGATGCTGTCCCCACACTGTCTCACCAGCCCTGCCCCCATTTGGGCACCTTTTACCGAAATCCTTTGCAGCCTGCTGGGTCTCTCGGTTTCTCTATCTCCAAGTGTGCAGTGACCACAAAGCCCGCTTCCAGGTCACCCTTGGGAGCAGCCCCTGTCCGTGTGTGATGTGATCTCATGCATGAGGCCGTGGCAAATATAAGGGCAGGGATCGCTCGTCCTCTGCAGCCCTGTGGCAATTCCTGTGGCTTTCCCAGTTTCGGTTCACTGTATCTTCAGCTGCACAGTAATAATAATGAGAGCAGCTATTTATTGTTCCCTGTCTATTTGTGAGGCATTAGGCTTTGCACTTGAATGTTTATTTATTTTTTTTTAATTTTTTTTTTTAACGTTTTTATTTTATTTTTGGGACAGAGAGAGACAGAGCATGAACAGGGGAGGGGCAGAGAGAGAGGGAGACACAGAATCGGAAGCAAGCTCCAGGCTCTGAGCCATCAGCCCAGAGCCCGACGCAGGGCTCGAACTCACAGACTCATAGACCGTGAGATCATGACCTGAGCTGAAGTCGGACGCTTAACCGACTGAGCCACCCAGGCGCCCCGAACGTTTATTTATTTTTGAGAGACAGAGAGCGACAGAGCACGAGTGGGGGAGGGGCAGAGAGAGAGGGAGACGCAGAATCCGAAGCAGGCTCCAGGCTCCCAGCTGTCAGCCCAGAGCCCGAGGAGGGGCTCAAACCCATGAGCCACCAGATCAGGACCTGACCCCAAGTCAGAAGCTTAACCGACTGAGCCACCCAGGCGCCCCTATGCTTTTACTTTAAACGCATTCTCTTTTTTAATTCCTCACTGAGGGAGAAGGCATTTTATTCTCCACTTTAAAGAGGACAAAACTACGGTGCACATATTTTTTTTTCTGTATCCAGGACACAAACTCCAGGGGAATAGGATGCTGGCTGTCTTTTGTGCCCTTCTTAGCGCCCGTCCCCACCTGGCACAGAAGTTCAGTATGCAATTTCAGATTTATCTGTTTATTGATCGACAGAATGAACACGCATCCCCCAAAATAATCATGACACCTCCCCAGGGGAGTAAAGTAGGTCATGGAGCTCTGAAACCCAGCTGAACTGGATTCTGTCCAGGGCTGCCCCAGCCGGCAGGACTGATGTTCTTATGCGACACTATCAGAGAGGTGTGGGGACAGAGGTCAGCTCTGTCCCTGAGCTGGGCTGCACGGCACTGTGGGGTCTAGGGGCAGGGTCTTGCTGGGGCCCAGCCTCCCTCTGGCATGAGTCTCAGCCCATTCTTTTTTTTTTTTAATATGAAATTTATTGTCAAATTGGTTTCCATACAATACCCAGGGCTCATCCCAACAGGTGCCCTCCTCAATGCCCATCACCCACCCTCCCCTCCCTCCCACCCCCCATCAACCCTCAGTTTGTTCTCAGTTTTTAAGAGTCTCTTATGTTTTGGCTCCCTCTCTCTCTAACCTTGTTTTTTCCCTTCCCCTCCCCCACGGTCTTTTTTTAAGCTTCTCAGGATCCACATAAGAGTGAACACATATGGTATCTGTCTTTCTCCGTATGACTTATTTCACCTAGCATAATACCCTCCAGTTCCATCCATTTGTATCGCTACAAAGGGCCATATTTCATTCTTTCTCATTGCCACGTCGTACTCCACTGTGTATATAAACCACATCTTCTTTATCCATTCATCAGTTGATGGACATTTAGGCTCTTTCCATAATTTGGCTATTGTTGAGAGTGCTGCTACAAACATTGGGGTACAAGTGCCCCTATGCATCATTCTACCATAGTTTTTTTCTCTCCCCATAAGTGCCTTAGTGGACTGGCATAGAGTGAATGTCAATGGAAGGAAGGAAGGAAGGAAGGAAGGAAGGAAGGAAGGAAGGAAGGAAGAAGGAAGGGAGGGAGGGAGGGAGGGAGGGAGGAAGGAAAGAGGGAAGGAAGGAAGGAGGAAGGAAGGAAGGAAGGAAGGAAGGAAGGAGGAAGGAAGGAGGGAGGGAGGAAGAAAGGAAGGAAGGAAGGAAGGAAGGAAGGAGGAAGGAAGGAGGAAGGAAGGAAGGAAGGAGGGAGGGAAGGGAAGAAGGAGGGAGGGAGGGAGGGAAGGAAGGAAGGAAGGAAGGAAGGAAGGAAAGAGGGAAGGAGGAAGGAAGGAAGGAAGGAAGGAAGGAAGGAAGGAGGAAGGAAGGAAGGAAGGAGGGAGGGAAGGGAGGAAGGAGGGAGGGAGGGAGGGAAGGAAGGAAGGAAGGAAAGAGGGAAGGAAGGAAAGAGGGAAGGAAGGAAGGAAGGAAGGAAGGAGGAAGGAAGGAGGGAGGGAGGGAGGAAGGAAGGAAGGAAGGAAGGAAGGAAGGAGGAAGGAAGGAAGGAAGGAAGGAGGGAGGGAAGGGAGCAAGGAGGGAGGGAGGGAGGGAAGGAAGGAAGGAAGGAAGGAAGGAAGGAAAGAGGGAAGGAAGGAAGGAAGGAGGGAAGGAAGGAAGGAGGGAAGGAGGAAGGAAGGAGGGAGGGAAGGGAGGAAGGAGGGAGGGAGGGAAGGAAGGAAGGAAGGAAGGAAAGAGGGAAGGAAGGAAGGAAGGAAGGAGGGAAGGAGGAAGGAAGGAGGGAGGGAAGGGAGGAAGGAGGGAGGGAGGGAAGGAAGGAAGGAAGGAAGGAAGGAAGGAAGGAAGGAAGGAAAGAGGGAAGGAAGGAAGGAAGGAAGGAGGGAGGGAGGGAGGGAAGGGAGGTAATTGTGTAAGTTATGAGGTAGCTCACATATCAGGCTCTAACACTTTTGTTTTAAAGAGCACAATCATCTCTTGGTGGGGACAGAACAAGAGTCCTGGGGCAGGTGAGCGTAAGGAACCTTTAGGAAACGAGACTCCAGAGAGCTAATGACAAGACGGGCCAAGGCAAGCCTGCAAAGACCAACCTTTTCCAGGGACCTCCCCGTTTCTCCAAGCGACTGCCCCCAAAGCCACAAGCAGTCCTCAGCTCTGGAATCCACTCGTTGGTGAGCGAGACGCTCATTTTTCACATCACTGCTTTGCAGTCTTCCTATATTTGGGGCTGACTAACTCCAGCGAAAAGCACTGCCGACAGCTGAAAACTTAAAACAAAGGGTCTGTGCAAAAGAACCTTGTTCCTCCTCCCTTTCATTTACTTAAAACAATTGTACCCTCTGCAGTCCCGTATGGCTCCTGCATAAATTGCTCTGCAAGACTGGCCCGCTGCTCGCATGCCTGCCTGACTGCCTTTCCTCCCTCTTCAGAGCTGCCAGTTAAGTTTTAAGCATCTTGAAAACGTATTGTCTGGAATGAAACAAGCAATTATGCTTTCAGGTTTTGTGGCATAATATCGCAGAAACCAGCAATTACAGAATCAGAGTGGCATGAAGTGGGGGTAGAAGGGAGTCAGCACGGCTTATTCTTTAAATAGCAGTTACATGAACTCATAATAAATAGGTATTAAGTGTTAAATGTATGATAAGTAATTCTTGACAATGCAATTATCCAAACAGAAGAGGGAGAAGTGGCAATATGGCATTGTGAAATTCTTTTGTGCACGGCACGCTAAGTTAGACTGAGAGATGGAGAGAATTTGTCTTTGTTCCAGCCGGTGGTGGAGGCAAGAGTGCAGAGGCGGGCACTGAAGGGAATTTGGTGAGTTCCCGAGAGATGGCAAGGTTGCAAAAGAGCAAAGCCTTTTCCACCGGGGCAGAATGGGGCTGACCAGAAAATTCCATCGACTGTGACCTCAGTGTAATGCATAGCCAGTCAATCAAACACATATTTAAGGAGTCCCTGCAACGCCTTGCATGTAGGTGGATAGCCCGGTGCTTAGCAAATAGCAGACGTATAGGAAATGTTTGTTGAGCCTGTCCGGCGCTTATAGGCAGGACTGCTGTGTAAGGTCATCTGGGTTGTGCACTGCACAACTCTCACATAGATTAAGGTGGGACTCGGGAGACAGCCAAAGCATAAGAAACTCTTAAAAACGGAGAACAAACTGAGGGTTGATGGGGGGTGGGAGGGAGGGGAAGGTAGGTGATGGGCACTGAAGAAGGCATCTTTTGGGATGAGCACTGGGTGTTGTATGGAAACCAATTTGACAATAAATTTCATATATTAAAAAAAAAAGATGGGACTAGCTTTCCCGGAAGTTGTGAGATGCTATGTTCCTGCTTAGAAGACGCAGTGGAATTTGTATCAGTGAGCTCGGCACTTAAGCTGGACTCTCAAAAAAGGAAAATCAAATTTCAATTCAGTCAGTGATTTTTAGCAATATAAGTTAAAGATTAAAAGGCAGCACCTACAGCCAGGCTACTTGAAGTCAAATTCAAGCTTCCTTTATACAAGCTGTGTGTCTTTGGGAAAATCACTTGAACTCTCTGATCCTGTTTCCCTAGTTATAAAATAGGGAGAGATAATAGTAGTTAGCACGTGGGGTAGTCATAAAGATGAAATGAGGTAACGGATTAATGAGTTTGTGGATAGCTGTTCATAAAACTTCTTCCCTTTTCTTCATAGGCACTTGCTAGACTACACTTCTTACTTGTTCTTCAAGGTCAAAATCAGTCTCCTTTCTCTGGGAAAACTTTCGCGGTCTCCACTGATCTCTAAGCTATTAAAGCCTACAATGTGGACAGTGTCCCTGCGCCTCACGTCTCGGTCCTCCACTGTCACTTCACGCAGGGGCAGAGTCGCCCCACAGCTTGTTACAGGAATGGCTTCAAACGTGTTCACATTTCCCTGTATCTAGGTTGTTGGGTAGATCCTTCCCTGGGGCAGGGACCCGCCCTTGAGTAGACTGACTCTCAACTCTTGTCAGTCCACCAGTTTTGGCCAATGGGACCATACAAATGTGATGCGAGAGACAGCTGGAAAGTGCTATGTCTGGGGATTTGCCCTAGCTCGCTGTTCTCAGAAATTTGAGTCTCCGTGTGGACAAGCCCAAGCATGCTAGCGGATGAGATGTCATGAGGTCCAGTTGCCCCCATTGCCTCGCTGACATCCAGGAAACCCCCGGAAGCAAGCTGCCTTGCTGAGCGTGGATGCATCCGTTAGCCCAGCCAAAGCAACACAAAGAAGGCACAGAGAGCTAAGCCCAGCCTAAATCATCGACTTGCAGAATCAATTCAATCACTGGTCGTAGGTTTAGTCACTCATTTGGTGGGTGACGCACACCATCCCTCCCAGAACAAAATCCGGGGTCCTTACCATGCTCTGCAGAGCCCTACATAATCTCTTGGAACTAAAACAACCTACACATCTACCCTTTCTGTCGACATTAATAGGACTCTACTTGCTACTTCTTCATCAACACGGTTTTACTAGTCCGGGAAACTCTTGCTGTGGAGGAGAAAAGTTGGCAAGCAGCCGTATTATGCCGCAGACTTCCCGAGAGACCCATCAACTCACCGACCAAGAGCGTCGACCAGTGGTTTACAACTTGAGACTCTGAATCCCCAGCCTCGAAAGCCTTGGGCATCCTCGCGGTGTCCGCCAAGGTTAAACTGCTACTTCGTGACCCTCGGTCCGTCCCAACCACGATCCCTCCCTGAAAGACCTGCCCACAACCAGGCTTCAGACTTTCTCATATACATCCCAACTTTGTCTCTCCCTGTCTGAGGCACCACTGAGGCCCCGTTGAAGAGGCCTCCTTCCTTCTTTGGGTGAGAACAAATTTAGCTTTGCTGAACCAACAGGGGGTTGGTGATTATTTTCAGGAAGCCCACATGAGCTGTTTTCATTCCCTACTAACCTTGCTCACTGGGCTCCTTGTTCGCACGGAGGCGGGTGTGGTGGCGTTCCGGGCGCGCCAGCTTCCGAGCTCTTCCCTGAACGTGGCAAGCGTGTATTGCCTCAAAGACTTTGCATTTGCTGTGTCCACTGCCTGGGACCCACTGCCCTTGCTATTTGCCTGGTGCAACTCTCCCTGCATTCAGATCTGTGTTCAAATGCCACTTCCCCAAAGAGCCTCTCATATCGGAAGCATCAGTGTCCTTCGCTCCCTCACATCTTTACCTCGCTTTAGTGTTGCTTTTCTTCATAGCGCTTATCTCTACTGAAACGCACACACGCGCATGCACACACACACTTGTGTGTCTGTTTATTGTCTTTCTCCCTTTTTAGAAGGTAAGTCCTGCGGGGGAGAGCAACCCCGCTGCCCCCCACGCCACTGGGAGAGCAGGGTCTAGAACACAGGTGCTCCACAAACACTTGTTGCGTGAACTCTGATGAATGGACACTACGTGCTGTCGTTTTGTTAATGCCCTGTTGTTACCGTCGTCCTCCCATTCCGCGCTGTGCTTCTTGTCTCCAGGACCCAACTCTCGCTGCTCTCCTCCTTCCCAAATCCTTCCGAGAGGCCTCTGAGGCCCTCTTTTCAGAGGACATAACCTCCCCACACACCCTCAAAGTCTTCCATGAGCCTCTGCTCTTTGGTGGAGACTGGGCAGTCTGCTAAAGTCGTCGGTTCCCCAGGCACTCGTTCCACAGGTAAGGACCTGGACGGAGCACTTCCTCCTGCTTCCCCCATTCTAGATTGCCATTCTTCAACTTCACATGACACTCTTGTTGCTCGGACCTCACACAGTTGTGCTTCATGGTCCCCTACCCTTCCTCACTGTTGGTCTTCTATCTACTGGCCCATCATTCTCATCCCCGACTGAAGGCTGGGGCTCCTGGCTCCATTGTCCCTCTCCCCTGCCCTCTGCTCCCCAAGCCCTGCTGGGGAAGTCAAGGCGACTCCAACATCTTCACGGGCACCACCAGTCCAACACTCTGGTTTTGCCTCTGATGTCCTGTCTGCTCATGACGTTTGCTTTTTCTTCCCTCCATCCACTCACCCCCCCATGGTGACTCTCTGGGCTCGCATGACGTAGGCCTATTCACAGAGGAAATGTCAAATCTAGGAACGGTGCTTTCGGAATACAACCTCTTGTCTTTCCAAGACCCTCAGAGGGTTTCCTCCCCCACGTCCGCCCTTCAGGTTCAGAGAGACCCCAAATCCCTCAGCGTCTTGGCTTCCTCCTCCGCCCCCTCCCTCTCTCTCGTCTCCCTGTCTATCCCCACCAACTTGGACCTGAAAACTCATGACTTTCACATTCCTCTTGCCAACATCCTCAACTCACCGAACACGCTGTACTTTGGTCACACCAGCCAGCCAAGTTCCAGCCTTCCTTCAACCTTGCCATCTGACTTATCCGTGCCCATCCCCAGGCCGCTGGACCCCAGGGGAAGAACTCTCACCACCCTATAGTGAGACTACAAAGCCAAAGTCTTCGGCCTCCTCTTGAGCTCAGTGCTTCCAGAAACTACTCTCCGCTTCCCGAGTAGGCTCTCTCCCACTCTCTAGGATAGCTTTTGCACATTTCTCCACATTTCTCAAATTTTCTACTCTACTATCTCCCACTCTCTCCAGGCAGATACCCTTACCTCCTACTGCACAGAAAAAAAACCCAGAAGGATTTAGACAGGGACTCCTGAAAAGATCTGATGCCAGACCTGCAAAGTGAGTTCCCTCCCTTCCTCCCGTGATAGAGAAGGGGCAAGGAAGGGCACACCTTCTCCCTCACCCGTGCCCTCGGTTGCCTCCTCTTTTTCCTCCTCTAGGACCTCACTTGATTGCCTTCACTCTCTCCTGCAACTTCTAACTCTTCCTTTCTTATTCACTCTTTAGTATCCAGATTGAACTTTGAAAGTCGCTCTGATTAAAAGCAAAATCCCCCTTCCGGTCTCCAAACCTGCACTGGCTGCAGCCTAGCTCCCTCACCCAGCAAAGAACTTGGACAAGATGCTTATCCTTGCATCCTCAATCCCTTGCCCCTCTCTGCCTCCTGGGTTCACCGCAGCCCAACATCTGTGCCCACCACCCCGCACAGGCCGATCTCATCAGGGGGATCAACAACATCCTTAGCCACAGTTAAACCCCGCGGATGCTCCTCTGTTCTCCCGTACTTGCCCTTTCTACTATCGACAGTGATGACTCTGAAGTCTTCCACTGGCCAACTCCCACGGCAATATAACTCCAAGCGTCCTTGCGACTTCTCTGGCCCCTCCATCTCATTCTGCTTCATGAGGGCTCATCCCATCTCTCCCTCAAGTGTTGAGGTTCCTCAGGATTGTTCTAGCTACTCTCCCAGTGTGGACTCAGTGTCTCTCTCTGTCTCGTGTGGTGCCTTCCTCTGGCTTCAGGAACTCTCAGTGCCGATGCCTCCAAAGTCGACACCTCCAAGCTAGCTCTCCCCTGAGTCTCAGACAAACTACCTGGCTGTCTGTAGGTTCATCAGCTTGCCCTAAACCTGCCTTTCTCCAGGGATTCCTAAGTTACCTGCCTGTAGGTGCCCAAGCAGAACGCCTAATGTTTCCTTGGGTTATCGCTTCTCCTTCCTCTCCATTTCAACCTCCTCTTTCTCATCTTCCATTAGTCTAATCTGTCCACTACACATTTTGTAAATTCATCCATTTCTCTCCAACCTCACTGCTCTATTTTATTAGCATGCCTCTCATAGATCCCTGCTCTGCCTGTTCTTTCTACGGTATAAATCTGGCCACGTCAGTCCCCTGTTTCAGTCCCTTCCATGGTTCCTTGTTGTTCTTAGGAGAAAGTCCAAATCTTGGTCGTGGCTCCTGAGGCCTCCATGTCTGGCCCCAAGATACCTTCTCCAGCCTGGCTCGTGTCACCTCTAGCTCATGTCTGGGTTCTGAGCAGACAGCCCTACTCTGCGATCCTTGAACAGCCTAGAGTGTCTTGCCTCTGGGGATTTCCTCCATGCTGTTCTTCTACCTGGAACACTTCCTGAGTGTTCTCTATCTCCACTAATTCCTATTTGTCTTTCGGATCCTAGTCCACAGGCCTCTTCCTCCAGGAAGCCCTCCCTGTTTTCCCAGGCTAAATTAAAGGCCTTCCTCTGTGTCCTCAAAGTCCTCTCTACTTACCCCATCCTAGCAACTGGCACAGAGCATTGTAACAGATTCTTTATGGGTCAGAATCTTCCACAGACCATCAGCTTCATGAGGTACGCACTCTGACTTCCCAAGTGGACATCTCTGGTACCCAACACAGGGCCTGGAATCGATGGGACTGGGTAAACGCTTAGCATATAAAAATAAAGTCATAAGGGATCCATGGTGACGAAGAGATTGGACAGCCCCAGTTTATTCCAGTGTTTTCCATCAGCTCTGCTCACCCCCATCAAGAGAGGCTAGAAAGTACTTTACATAAACAATCCTTTGGTCTCCACACCACCAAAAGTCTCAGGCAGTTAACTAATTGTTTTATCAAATGGACAAAACCCTGGAGCCCTCTCAGATACCCCAAATATTTTGTAACACGTAGTGTCATTTTTCCCCCCTAATTTCAAATACGATATACGCATAAGGTAAAAATTGGCAAAACACAGGGAAATAGCAGCAAAACGAAATCACCCACAGGCTACCACGCAATGGAGCCTGTTCTTACATTTATAAAAAAAAAGATTTTTCACATTTACTTATTTTTGAGAGACAGAGTGTGAGCAAGGGAGGGGCAGAGAGAGAGGGAGACACGGAATCCGAAGCAGGCTCCAGGCTCCCAGCTGTCAGCGCAGAGCCCGACGCGGGGCTCGAACTCACGGACCGTGAGATCGTGACCTGAGCCGAAGGCGGACGCTTCACCGACTGAGCCGCCCAGGCGCCCCACCTGCTATTACATTTTTAATGTGTATTCTTCTAGCGCATTTTCTATTCAAGTCCATGAAACTTTTTGATTCTACAAAAAGTTAACAACCACGGCACACACAGTAGCTTGTTTCTGAAAAAATGGCACAGTTAAAATGAGCACTTTTTAATGTCAGCATATATGCTTCTCATGGTCTATGGACTTAGTGAATGTCCTGAATTTTATGTACATGAGGTACCATGGTTCCCTTCACCAAACTCTGAACTGGAGAGAATTGGACCTTTGGGTTACTTCCATTTCCTGCGGGACAAATCTTAGAACTTTATCTTTGTGCACATTCATTTCGACCTCATTAGAGTAAAGGGTGGACATTATCAAGACCTCTGATACATACCCGAAATACATACTGAGAAATTCTAAATTAATTCGCTCTCCTCTGTATGTATGAGTGGGTCTGTATCATTAAAAGCATGTGCGTACATAAATGCCTGCCTAGCAGGCCACTCTTATCGCTAGAATGTGTGTCTTTTATTTTTAGAGCGATTGAGCTTATTAAAATGCATTTGGGGAACATGAAATCATTCTGCACTTTTGACTCTTAAATCATTTCAGCGTGGTTTTTCACACTTCGTGAAAATGGAGTCACCCCCAGGCCAACCCGACCCGCATCGAAGTCGAGCTCACTTGTGCAGACGTTACATGCATCTTGTTACATAATACAGAAGTGTCGACGGGATGGCCCTTTGGTTCTTTGGGAAGAAACCGATTCAGACATTGATCTACATTGAGCTCCACCATGTTCCAGGCCTCGCGTGAGGCACCGGGACCACAGCAGTCAGAAGACAACCGAGATCCCTGTTTACCGAATACTTGCAGTCCGGTGGGGGAGACAGACAATAAAAAGTCCGCATGCAGACAACACGAGACGACTGCAGCAGTGATAAATACAATGAAGGAACAAAGGATGTAATAACAGAGACGGGTAACGGATGTCGTAACCGAGAATAGTTGTGGGTGCGGGTGGGGCACTCAGGGGGCGCTTTTCAGAGGACATTTGAGCTCCAGCGAGGCGTCTGATATGGCAGGAGTGCCCGGCGTGTCTGGTGAGAGGGGTATGTGTCCCAGGCGGAGAGAACAGAAATTGCCCGAAGTTGGCACACTTGGGCATCAGAAAGGAACTCAGTAGGTCTTAAAAGTAGAAAGCGTAGGGGTGGGCGGGAAATGCAAGAAACTTAGGTCTGAGAGGTGGGAAGGGGCTGGAAAATGTAGGCTGCGGGGCCGTGGAAAAGAGTTGTGAATACCTAATAAACAACCAGGAACTTTCAAGTTTCTAACGTCATGTTCTTTCCACGAAACCCTGACTATTATTTAGTATTTATTATCCCATTTTATGCAGTTCCTGGCATCGATCGGACCCTTAGTCCTATTTGTCAGAGAAAGAATGATGGAGTAAGTGAATGGAAGAAGCTGGGGCACCAGCACAGAGCGCTCCCTCTGACCCCACTTTGGCGTGGAAGAAGCTGGTGGAATAATCGCCCAGCTAACTGGAGCCTTCTCCAGGTTCACTGAAGTTGCAGAAGCTTCTCAATTCAAAATGATATCCTGACAGCAATAATCCTGAGAGAAAGAAGTCATAGGAAAACACAGGCTTTGAAAGACTTCGAGTTAAATACAGCACAGCACCCAGAGCACTCATTTGGCTAATTGTGGGTGGAATTCTTTGAGGAAAACATCTTGTGCCTTCAAGCCACTGCAGGTGCAGGCAGAGAGGCTTGTAAGAATCTTTAGCCAAATTCGGTCCTCAAAGTTCCCCCAGAAGTTGGCACTGGTTCCCTTTCCTCGTGGTTCCTTCGGTCCCTGCTTTGATGGCAGAAGCGTGTGACAGCTGTGAAGTTTATTTGGCAAGTGTATCCACTCAAGCGGATTTCCTGTCTCCTTTCCTCCTTAGCAGATGCGAGAACACAACTGAGTGTGTTTCTGAGTTTATTATCTGAGGGACTTCAGAGATCGACTCTCTGGTCCATAGACAGAGACCAGAACTCTATCCACTGTGCCACTGACTCGTGCATTCATTCCACCCCCACCCCCACCCCCGCTTTTTAAAATTTCCAAGCACTTACTAGACAGCAAAGACGAGCATAGCCCTTACATGGATCAGGTAGGCAATCATTAAGTTATGATTAGGATAAAGGCTGCAAATACAAAGTCCTGAGCACCGAGAATGGGAGAAGCCGACTTCTGCATAAAGGTCAGAGGCGTCTTCCCTGGGGAAACAAAGTTTGAACTGAATTTAGAACAATGAATAGAAAGTAACAGTATATACCAGGTTAGAATGGCAGGAGATGGGAAGCATTCCCAACAAAGGGACGCACAAAATCCTGGAGCCTGGAGAGTGGGTTGTGTTGCAGAATTGAAAGACCAGTGTGGCTGGAGCTTAGGAGACTAAGGAGAAGATATCAGAGATGAAGCTCAAGAGGAGGTGTCCACTGGAGGACTGTAGGTCATGTTGAGCAGTTAGACGCTTGACCTGAGGATCGATGGCGTGTTGGTTAGCTATTGCTGCGTAACAAACCACCCCATATTGCAGTGACTTGAAGAGTCAGTTACTACTCCCATGATGGGAGCGGGGGGGGGGGGGGGCAGCTGGGAATTACTGATCTAAGTTGTATTCAGGTGTTCATGGCTGTGCTCATTAACCTTATCTGTGTTTGATCGATCTTGGCTGTGTTGTCTCATGTACCCACAGGTTAGTGGGGGGCTGTGCTCTAGAGTGCACTTGGCTGGAGCATCTGGGCTGGGGAAGCTCTGATCTACAAGTCTCATCACCCTCGGACTAGTGAGCTAGCCCAGGCAAGTCCAGTTTAGGGATGATGGCACATGCATGAGTGGGCAGGCAGGGCATCCCAGGCTGTCCTGTCACCTCCACGTCGTTTTATTGACCAAAGCAAGTCACGTGGTCAAACGCGGATCAAGGCTAAGAAAACAGACTGCCTCTTTACTAGGAAAAACGGAGCAGTCACTTGTGAAAGGTGTGAATACGGGCAGAGATGAAGAATACGGGCTCATTAACATAATGTACTAGAAGCTAACGAAGTGGGAAGCTAACGACAGTTTTTCAGCAAGTAGTTAACATTATCACCCAAGGGAATTCTCCATAGCACCCAAATCTACTCCAAGAGGGCCCGAGCATGGCTTTGTAATATATCCAGACATTTATCTATTATCCTAATAAGCTCCCTCTCCACCCCAGACTTACAGAATCTTAACTTTCCATTTCAAGCTTTCAACACCACTCCTTCTCCTCCATCACCACCACCATTCTCCTTAGTTTCTATGTTTATCATCTCTTCCTGAACTCTCATAAGTGTCCCACCCACCTCCCACATTGCCCCCCAAACAGCTTTTAATCTTGTCTTTTCCACAAGATAAGACTTTCCCTCTTTGGCTTGGCATTCAAGGCCCTACTTAAGGTGGTGCCATATTTCCTCTCCAGGCCTACGTTCCATGCTCTCGGCCCCGGAAGCACTGTGATGCAAACATACCTGACCCATTATGTTCTCCCAGCTGCCTTCACTTTGGCTTACTTCCGAGCCCCTGAACACTCTTATTTTCTCTGCTTTTCTGCCTGAAATTTCCCTTCCCCTTATTGGTCATCTGGAAAACTGTTTATCCTTCAAGATTCAACTCAGTAGTCACTACCTGTCTGTTATTTCTTCCTGTCTTCCTGGGAAGAACTATTGGCCCCTCTTCTTGGCTTCTCTATATTGTATCTACCACAGTATATGCTATTATTTGTTTCCAGCCTGGTCTCTTCTTACAGCATTTGGGGTATACATCCCCTCTTGGCATGTGCAAGATAAATTGGATGTAAGAAGAAAATATTAAAATTTTGTTGCTGCTTATTTTGACTAGTATGCTCTAAAATTTTATATTTCTTATACCTGTTCTATAACATATTAGTGTAGGAGCATAAGAATATAATTTGTAGGGGTGCCTGGGTGGCTCAGTCGGTTAAGCGTCCGACTTTGGCTCAGGTCATGATCTCACGGTTCGTGAGTTCAAGCCCCACGTCGGGCTCTGTGCTGACAGCTCAGAGCCTGGAGCCTGCTTCAGATCCTGTGTCTCCCTCTCTCTCTGCCCCTCCCCTGCTCACACTCTGTCTCTCAAAAATAAGTAAACGTTAAAAAAATTGTTTAATAACAAAAGACCATAATTTATAAATGATAATTAGATACAATTATTCAAGATATATGCTTAAAATGTTTTTATAGACTGGTGTGCTCAAAAGAAAAATTGGAGAGCATATTCTAGACAACACACTCCCTAATAGGTAGGAGCTAAATATCAAAACCAGACTTGAACTTATTTAGTTTTAAATGACAGCCAAAAGGACAAACTCGCCCAGAATATTTTCATTGCAATGTTGAGCAAAGCTGTCAGGTATAAAGTAGAAGGCCTCCCACCTCCCCTCAACCCCCAACACACACAAAAATAGCCATTGAGGAAGATTTTATGCCACACTGTAGTTTTCCTCAACTCCTGGAAATAAACAAAAAATTGGTTCTGGATATGTAGGAAATATATCTCTGCTAACTGTGTGGGTGGGTCAAGGGTTTGTATTCCTTAGACTCAATCCCAGGGAAAGACGAAAGTAGGTTCTTTTTTATGATCTATTGTACAATGTTTGTTTATATAGGGAAAGCCCAGAGTCTCTATATTTTTGGTATAAACTCAACATGATTGAGGGGAAGAGCCTGGCTGTAGACTGTTGACCCTGCAAATAATCTTAATTCAAAAGACTCTCTCCAATTCTGGGCCATGGTTGCCAGAAATGGAAGTGATTACTTAAATGTCCTTGTCCCTAGAGCAAGATGACTACATTTAATAGCGAGAGTTGTTAATAGCAAGAGTCCCCCCAGAAACATTGTTTGTTTCTAACAATAATAATAATAGCTTTTCCATGGGGCACGCGGGTGGCTCAGTTGGTCAAGCATCTGATTCTTGATTTCAGCTCAGGTCACGATCTCATGGTTCGTGGGTTCGAGCCCCGCGCGGCAGGCTCCGTGCTGACCGCACAGAGCCTGGAGCTGCTTCGGATTCTGTGTCTCCCTCTCCCTCTGCTTCTCTCTGGCTCATGCTTTGTCTCTGTCTCTCTCGCTCTCAAAAATTAATAACCATTAAAACATTAAACACAAATAATAGCTTTTCCAAATACACATTGTGTCCTCGGCACTCTGTTTCGTGCATAATCCTCCCAATAACCTTAACATAAATGTTTTTAGTATTTCCATTTAATAGATCAGAAAACTCAGAGCCTGAATGGTTTGTCCAAGGCCACACGATTAATTAGCGGTGGAGTGACGATTAGCTTCCAGGTCTACCTTAATCTACAGTGAGCGCTTTTAACCATTATGCTAACCTAGGTCTAAAAACAAATCAATCAATCCAAACGAAGAGGCTGGAGAACATTAAGAATTTTTCCCAGTTCTAAAGTTCTAAAGTTCCCTGAAAAAAAATATTCTGAAATATTACGTAATGTATTCTGAAGTCAAAGAACAAAAGTCTTTGTTTAGCAGCTACTGTTCTGGAAGCTCCATGCCTCGGTACCCTCTCTGGTCCGCCAAATACCTAAGGTCACCCATACAGATCACATGCCGTTGAGACAAAAACAAGATGCCCAGCTCTAGGGTGACAACAAAACACTGCAGTGTCCCCCCACCCCCCACCAGGGCACGTGTGACACCGCTGTCTTCTCCTTGCCAGATGTGGAGACGAATGTCTTCATCTGGGGAACATTTGATAATTGCCCAAGATGACTATTATACTTTTTTTTTTTTCCAGAAACACGGGTTCATTTTTAGAAAAGGCAAAATAAAAAAAGATTGCGTAATGGTTAAGTGGAAATTCACAAGCAGGCGGGCAGGCAGCACAAGTGTTGGCTGCTCATTTCTGCCACAGAAGCGAGGGATGAATTCCAGCTTAAATACTAGTCTGATTATGCTTCCAGATGGGAGATCACTTTTATGGAGTTTAATCTAATTTTTAAAACAAACTGTGTGTCAAATAAATATTTCCAGAGATGTCATTAAAAAGAGCAAAGCTAAAAGGCTGAACCGAGGGAAACAAAGTTGACGGAGTATCGAACTTACAAGGAATGACGCGAGCCGAGGTTACTCAGTAGTCAGAGGGAAAGGAAAAAACGAAGATCTGAGAAAGATCTCGAGCACCTGGGGGTTTCTCCTCAAATTGCACCTTCCTTGCCAGGATCTGGGCCTTCCTCTCCTCTCCAACCTTTTCCCGTTCTTGGCTCCTCCCCCTGCTCCTCTCCCCTCCCCGCCTCCTCCCCCACCAAGGGGACTTCCTGACCTCCGTTTTCCCAACGCTGCTCTTTTTTCTCCACCACCCGCCCCCCTCCTTTGAAAGGGCCCCTATCACTGCCCTTGCTCCAGTTTTCATTCCCAAGTGTGTGAGTTATGATGGAGGAAGTGAGGGAGCCCGATTAAGAACTCAGGTCTGAGATCCTTGCAAGCAACGGGGGAGGGAGACTTCCCCCGAAAGAGGGTGAAGGCCAGGTCTTAGCTTGGATTCCCCCTGATGCAGGCCCTGAGGTAAGGACGTGGGTGCAAGTTGTTAATTCGGGAGGTGAAGGGAAATGCTGGTTGGGGGTGAGGAGGGGAGACCAGAGGAAGACAGCCGATTAAAGAGTGCGTTGCTGAACAGGTTAATGCTGGAGGTGACTGGTGCCTTACAGTGCCAGAGAGATTCCAGGGTGTCAGAAGGACACAGCTGCCCCAGGGTGGACCGGCTGAGGCACTACCCAACTCCCATCGGGCTTTGGCCGAGAGCTGATCCTAGAGGCTGAAGTTTCCCGAGCCGCAGCAGCCTTAGCCTCAGTGCCTACCATGTGACTCGGTTCAGCAAATGTATAAATGAACACTTGTTGGATAACTGTACAAAGTGCTACAGGAAATACAGAGGAGAGAGCAACTATTTCCCACAATACTTTTGCCACAGAACCTGGCTCAGGTTTTGCCTGAATTCCCAAGCGGACTGAATTCCCAGCCTCCTTTGCGGGTAGGAGGGGCCACGTGACTGGGTCGTGGCCAGTGGGATGGTCACAAGGACGTCACCACCTCCAGGCCCTGGTCCACTCGACTTCCCAAGCGCAGTCCTCCGGACCTTCTCACCTGTGTGTGGGAGAGAGCCCCACGGCCCTGGGGGAAGGCTCGGCCAAAAGACGGAAATCCTGGGTCACCGAGACTGTTACTTGTGGGAGAACTGCCTTGGAGAACAACGTCACCAGGAACATCATGTTAGACGTTTGTTGATAAAGAAATAGACTTTCATTGGGAAGGGCTCCGGGGCTTTTGGAACTGTTCGTTATGGTGGCTAGCCCGCTGGGATTCAGTGAGAGCTCAGCAAATATCTGTGAGTGAACAGTTGGACAGGTGAATGGCTGTTAATTGGAAGAGATGGTCTAGCTCACTCTGCTCGAAGTTGACAGTGCTGGGGGGGGGGGGGTGCCTGAAAACAGTGGGTCCCATGAACAGCCAACTTAACGGCATTCTCAGGGGTGCCCAAAGCCAGCCGTGCTGTCGGCCCAGCGAGCAGGACCCATCTTATTTAAATTTTCTCTTGCAGAAGTACGAGTCTATTTCTCTTTGTCCTATTCCCAATAAAATGGAAGAGACTTGGCCTCCTGCCTGCGTAAAGACACCTCTCAGACACTTGATGGTTATTACGTCACCTTCCCCTCTCGTAAGTTCTCGATTCATCTGATGAATCGGTTCGGACACTCGCTTTGCAATTTCGGCCCTTTGGACAATGAAGCAGCCTTGCGAGAGAATCAGCATTGCGGGAGAACTGGTCGCTGGGGCCAGGTCTATGCGAAGTGAGCGGTTTCTTCCAGAGCTGGCCCGCCGATCACTCTCCTCTTCCGTGCCTCCTCCTTGAACACGGGAGGCTAAGGCAGCAGCAGCGCAGAGATTTCCAAGTGGAAGAATAGGGGAGAAAGTATCAGACACTGACTTGGTGCCGGGTCCTTCCGTCATGTTCTCCGTCTTAGTTGAGTCTGGCAACAATCCCATGAGTACGTATCATGATTTCCGCTTCACAGAGAGGGAAACTGAGGCAGAAATAGATTAGGTGATGCCACATGGAAGAGGTCAAATAGATGATGTGTTGTGGGAGCCACAGTTCGAACCCAGTGCTGCTCATTTCTACCGTGACGTATGGTCCTGGTGCCTTGAGCCACGTACTTACTATCGTGTGTTGAGTTGTGCCCCTGAAAGAGATGTTGGAGCCCTAACCTCCAGGATCTGTGAATGCAAGCTTATCTGAAAATAGAGTCTTTGCACATGGTCAAGTTTAGATCAAGTTGAGGTTTGAGGATGGGTCCTAATTCAATATGACTGGCAGAAAACGGTGATGTCTGGACATAGGCATTCCCAGAGGGAAGACCATGCGAAGACAGGGTGATCGTTGAGGCGAGCAGAGAAAGCGACAGAATGGATCGTCTCCCCCAGCCCTCAGAAGGGAGCAGCCCCGTCCAGACCTCGATTTCAGACTTCCAGATTCCAGCACCACGAGACAACAAATTTCTCTTCTCAGAGCCACCCAATTTGTGGCACTTTGTTATGGCAGCCCCAGGAAACGAATACACGGACCACCTTGGAGTCTCAACTTTCTCATCTGTAAAGCGGGAAAATGAGCAGCGTCTCCCTTGGAACATTTCGGGGTCCGTTGGTGAGATCATGCGTTTACCCCCACCAAGCAGGACTCCGTAAACAGCCCACTTATTATGAACATTATTCTGGAGGAAAAATGCCTCCATGACGCTGCAGAAAAGCTCCCAGTGGTTTTATTCCACCCCTCACTCCCACTCCCTTCCTCATTTCCTTACTCTGGGAGGCTGCCTCATTTTCTAGGACGTTTCTTTAATAACGCGGTAGTAATTAACCAACCAAATGAATAGAATGTAATTTATCTTCTAGGACTGTGTGAGGAATCAAAGAAAGCATCCATGTTAAAGTTCTTAGCGAGGGGTCCAGTTCTGTTCAGTTGTGAGGGGACGTGATCGTTTGACGTGAGCCTGCTTCTTGCTGAGGAAATGTTTATGAAGCTGTGACCCAAGTGTCCAGTCTCCGAACACGTTCTCAGTCCAACAGGCATGGTCTAGCAACCAAAATCATTGTCAGTATAACTCAAGTCCTTTCTTGTGTTTGTCCAGTGCAGTGGTGGTGAGTAGGGAAAGGGTTAACGTTAGGCAGGGGGGAGAGAAGGGACCCTCCCAAGGCAGGCGGCAGCTGCTAGAAGGAGGCTGAAGCCTGGGGGGTTTGGGGGAAAAAAAGGATAAACTATTCCAGACCCGCCTGGGCTAGGTGCCATGGGTGGAGTCTTCACAAACTTGCCAATGAGGTTCCAATAAAAAGTCAGGGACAAAAAATCCTTGGCATCTGCTCAGTCAGGACCCCTCTCGCTCTTGAGAGCTTTATACTTTCCCTCAATAATCTGTACCACCTTGCTTACTCTCTGTTGTCCGCGAGATTCATTCTTCGACTCTGCGAGACCAGGACCAGGGAGCGTCTCTCCCACCCTTCTGTAACAGCAGCAGCTTCCAAAGTGTCCTCTCTGCCCCCATGTGCCACAGCCTGCCCCCTGGCTTCTGGCTCCCAACGTCTCCAAAAAGCACCTCCTTCTTCTGCCTCTTACCATTCCATTTTTTTTTTTTGTCTCCCCTGTCCCCTTTCCTCCCCATCCATGTTCTGTTTACCCTTCCCTGCTCTACGTATGATAGAAATCAAACCATAGGGCAAAGTTGGAAGAGGGCAGGGGGAAGAGGGAACACCCACCGAGGACACTTGTGTGTTAATCCCGTCCCACTCCAGGGAGGGGGAGGGCAGGGCTGATTCCATAAAAGGACAATGTCAAAGGCACAGTCAATATGATCTGAATTTAAATCCCCAATCTGGCAAATGCTAGCTGGGCCTGGTACTTAACTTCTTGAACCTCTGACCACTTATCTGCAAAATGCAGATCCAAATGCACATTTCACAGGGTATACCCAGGATTAAATGAGATCACAAATGCCAATCACTTGACGGTATCTCACCACAGTAGACACATGGTCACTATTAATAATAGCCACCAATTTGTTAAACAAGCTTGATTCGGGGGATAATGGCAGAAGGCAAACTGAGTTTTATTGGTGGTGTCCCTTTAAATTTACCCTTTAAGGCATACATCTATGCCCCTGGAGGAAATTCAGGACACGCTCCAAGGCTCAGTCTGGTCATTCTGAGATCATAAAATTCCTTAAATCAATCTGATTGCCCAAACCATCTTAGCGCGGTAATAAAACGGCTGCTGTGGGTTAGCAGTCATCACGTCTCCCTCCCCTCTGGCAGGCTAGCCACCTGCAATGAAAATGAAAGGACAGGTTTCCTTCCTCTTAGCTGTTGTTTGCTGCTGTCCCTTCCTGGCCTGGTCAATCTAGGCCATGCTCCTCTAGGATGGGACCTAGTAGAGGAGGAAAGAGCAAGAAAGGTTTTACTTGACCAGAAAAGTCATGCATTGGGGGGCGCCTGGGTGGCTCAGTCGGTTGCATCCAACTCTTGGTCTCGGCTCATGTCATGTCCCAGGGTTGTGGGTTCGAGCCCCACGTTGGGCTCTGCGCTGACAGTGTGGAGCCTGTTTGGGATTCTCTGTCTCTCAAAAATAAATAAACTTTAAAAAAAAGTCATGTGTTGGCTGCTGACTCAGTTCTGCAGAAGCCAGTCCCCCCACCCCTGATGCTGGGACTAGGTCTCTCCCCAGGGTCCAAAGACCTTTCGTGACCTTCCTGAGGGATAAGGCCTGGAAGCCTTGGCCTGGCCTTCAAGAACCCAGAGGGTGGCCCCATACTACACTCCTGGGCTTAACTCCCACCTGTTCCCAACTCCTGTCCGGTGTTGCCTCGACCTGCCTCCTGTTCACACTGGAGGCTGCGTATTTGCAAATGTGGGTCCCCGCACCTAGAACCCACTTTTTCTTCTCTTCTATACCTGGAAAGGGGCAGCCCTTCTGTGAGAAGAGGGGAATAAAACACCTTATGACAAAGGAGTTTTTTTCACGGGGGTGAAATTATTCAATAAATAATGTTGGGGCAGCTGGCTCACCATTTGAGGAAAATAATATTGATGTACAGTTTCTACCTCACATCTCGATGGGTAGGAAATAGTATCTAATTGTGGAAGGTTTTGTTTCTCTTCGATTACTAGTGAAGCCGAGTGTGTTTCTTACTTATTTACTCTTGGGTTTTCATTTTTGTGACTTGCCGGTTTTTCTTATCAAACCTGGTCAGACTGTTTATTGATTTCTTGCTGACTGGTAAGAGATTTGAAATGCTAAGGACATTGGTGCCTGGCTGGCTCAGTCAGTAGAGTAGGCAACTCTTGATCTCGGGGTCGTGAGTTCGAGTCCTGCATTGAGTGTAGAGATTACTTAAATAAATATACTTAAAAAATACCTGAAATACTAAGGAAATTAGAGTGTTACCTGTTTTGTATGGTGTTGACCTTTGCTCTACCCCCGTTTATGCATTCTGACTCACAGTATTGTGTAATAAACTACAATTTTCAGCGTAACTAGATCCATTAATGTTTTCCTTCATGGTTTCTGATTTTGATGTGAGGCTTGGGAAGTCCTTACCCAACGCACGGTCATAGAAGTATTTTCCTAAATTCTCATCTTGTACTTTAATAACTTGCTCCCCACTCCCAGTGTTACTGACATATAATTGACACAGAACATCTTTTTTTCTTGGCAGACCCACTTTCTTGCAAATTTCAAATGTATAACGCAGTGCTGTTAACCACAGTCACCAGGCCGTATATGATATCCCCAAGACTTATTTATAATTGGAAACGTGTACCCCCTTCACCCATTTATCTCACCTCTACTTTCACCTCCTGGAAACTACTAATGTGTTCTCTGCTTCTGGGAGTTTCATTGATTTTTTTTTAGATTTCACATATAAGTGAGATTGTATACGATCGCATCTCTCTACATGACTTATTTTACTTGGCATAATGCCCTTAAGGTCCAATCATGTTTTCACAAATGGCAGAATTCCCTTCTTTTTTCATGGCTAAATGGTGTGTGTGTGTGTGTGTGTGTGTGTGTGTGTGTGTCCATGTATCTGTTCCCTTGTCCATTCTTTATTTTTTTCATCTGTTTCTTTCTTTATCTATTCATCTGTTGGTGTGCATTTAGGTTATTTCCATGTCTCAGCTACCGTGAATAAGGCTGTAATGAATGTGGGGATGCAAATACCTCTTTGAGACCCAGATTTCATTTCCGGAGCGTATGCACCCAGAGTGAAATGACTGGATCGTAGGGCAGTCTTATTTTTAA
Organism: Panthera leo; assembly: GCF_018350215.1. Taxonomy (NCBI): domain Eukaryota; kingdom Metazoa; phylum Chordata; class Mammalia; order Carnivora; family Felidae; genus Panthera; species Panthera leo. Next base: position 174,673,131 of record NC_056679.1, read on the forward strand.
TTTTTTGAAGACCCTCCATACTGTTTCCCACAGTAGTTCCACCGTAATTACTTGCTTTTGATTATTTAATTCATCAGAGATGAAGGTCGGGGTACACAAAACCCTGACAATTAAATAATACTCCCCATACACGTAGACCCCCATATGTTAACACATAGACCCCAGCAGCAGACACAGAAACACAGACCAACTAATGGGACCAGGGTGCCCTCCTTAATCCTAGTCAGGTGGGAAGTTGTAAAATATGAATTCACCTTCCCTCTCCTATCATCCCTGCCCCCATCCCAGTCCAGAAAGGTTAGATCCAAAGACTGAGCTGTTCGAGAGGCAAACCACCTGTCCATTCCTTGGCTCCACAGAGAGAGAGACGGGCCAAGTCAAAGAACCGACTATGCTCCCCAATCTCATCTTACGGTTCTTTCTTACATCACAGACCTGGCATAAGTTGGGGTGGGAGGGAATTTTGAATCAGAATTATACTGGAGTTTGAAGATGGATTGGACTGTGCTTAGTAAAGATAGGTTACAGAGAAATTATGTCCTCTGCCCAAATTCTCTTGCAAAGATCCCCAGCAGGAAGGGAGGCTTAGAGCATCTTTGAAAAGTGGCACCATTTTATTTGTATCCTTCCATTAATTGGTATTCTTTTTGAAAAGAGAGAGAGAGAGGGAAAGAGAATACAGTGCAAAATAGCTAGTGTTCCAGATTCCACATGCACACCCCAAACTGTCCACAAAAGAAGACGGACTTTTTCTGTTTTCCAGTTATTAAACAAAAATACCAGGCCTCACTCTGATTGGACCAACTTGGATCACTTGCCCACTCCTAAAACAGCCACTGTTGCCAGGAGAAAGCTCTGCCCTGTTTGCCTTGAGTTGGTTCTTGCCATCTCTGAGCCAATGACTGTGATGAGGAAGGTTGCCTTAGTCCAATCAGGGGCCAGGCCTGGAGGAAGGGTAGGCTAATGGGGAAAGGGAGGGGCAATAAATAGAATTTTCCCCCAACTTTCCCTCTGGTCAGTAAGGTGTCTTGGCCCTCCCTACTTCATTTTCATTCAGTTTGCGGCTTGGAGCACATTGGAATTCTAGTTGAAGTTGTTTATTTAATCAGGAGGGAAGTCGGCTACTTAGGAGCTAATAAGCCAAAGAAACCATTTCTTTCCCATTCAGATCCAATAAGCCTGCCAAGGGAAGCTTCTCTGGGTCCTCAGCCCTTTCTCTGCAGCTCAACCCGGCTCTGCTCTGTGCAGGCAGCAGAGTGATAATAGTAACAACTCAAATTTGTAAACTGCTTTGCAATTTTCAAAGTGCTTTCACATCCATTATATGCCATGGAAGCCACAAAGGGTGCTGGGGGAGGATGCTGGCTTGGGTGCTGCCTGTGGCTTTCATAAACATGTTGCACTGAGGGATGGAGAGAAAGGATTGTGAGCGAGAGGGGCTGGGATGCCAGGGTGTATTTTTTAAAGAAGAAGAAAACAAAAACAAAAACAAAGGAAACAACTAAAGCAAATGGCCCCATCTCAACTGTATTGGGGATGCAGCGGCCCCGACTAGTTCGGTGTGAGTCCTTCCAGACTCATCTACAATCATAAGAGGAATTAACGACACAGTGAAATTCTCATCCCTGTGTTTCTGGTTGATACTTTGTGAAGACTAGTGATCCCTGTAGCCAGATAGTCACCGTGCTTGGTCAATTTCTTTTTCTAGCAAAAGGTAAAAGGGTCAAACACATCTCTGGATAGAAACTCTCTTGCTACTTTTTATCCATATTCAGAAGAGGATTTGTGAATGTCACTCGCAGGGCATTTTGGTGTCCCTGACCCACAGAGAAGAGCTGAGAGATCCATTGGTTGAAGCATTCGGTGGAAAGGACACACATCTGGGATCGCACTTGAAGAAGCCTCTGGGTTTACATGCATTGAGCTCCTATACTTACAATTTGGAGCACAGACCCTGCACCCAATGACTGCCATTGAATGGACCAATATCTTTCCTGCCATGCCATAGAGGCCTCTTAATACAAGCATTATTTAACACTTACTGTATACACCAGGCACTGTTGTACATGCCTTATATGCATCAATTTATTCAGCCTGTACAGCAACCCCATAAAGTGGTACCATTGTATCCTTGTTTTTTAGGTGAAGACACTGAACTGACTTAGGGGGGTGATGGGCATCCCCCAAGTTCTCACAGCTGACAAGTGAGAGAGCAGAGTTTCAAACCTGGTTCTGTCTGGCTTCAGAGTCCTTGTTCTTAGACATTACACTAGCTGCCTCTGGGGGGAGGCAGGCCACAGTTATAGGGTTCCCAGATTTAGCAAGGAAAACATAAAAGAAATCCACTTAAGTGTGAACTTCAGACAAATAGCAAATACATTTTTAGAATAACCATTTCCTATGCAGTATTTGGGATATACTTACGCTAAAAAAAAATTCATTGTTTTTCTGAAATTCAAGTTTAACTGAGTGTCTTATATTTTAACTTGCAACTCTACATAGCCATACGGCTGGGCTTGGCTTGGAGAACAAGGTAGAGGGACCGCCAGTGCAAGTGGGTTTTGTTGAAAGAGATGCACAACTCACCCTGTACTTTGTAGCACTGTTTTGCAAAGGCCTTAGCGAATCTTCCCCCCTTCTCCCTTCACAAACACACGCACAGACACACTCAAGCAACTAACAAGAATGCAGGGCTCCCTGGAAAAAACTGAATTGGAGAATGAAGCACAGGACTAAGGCACGAGGTTGCCTGCCTCTTTCCTGTCTCGAAATCTTGCAACCTTCTAATAAACCGTGCCTGCAGGTGGAGGGAAAGTGGGCTGGCGGCCAGGGGGATGGGGAGGGGCTCCCTGCCCCAAATCTACCTGTGTCTCACTGGATGGAGGTCAGCAGACCCAGCTCCAAGAGGCAAGCCCCACAAGGTGCCCTTGACTGGGGTGGGGTGGTGGGAGCAGAAGGTAAAACAGCTTTTGTAACGCTAGGTGTCCCAGATCCCTCCTCCCTCCAAGAATAGACCTAAAAGAGGTCTTGATCTCTGACCAAACTGGTCCCTTTTCTTTCCTTAGAAGAGCTGGGGAAGAGAAAGGTAAGGAGTGGAATACAGGTACCTCTGCTTTGTGAAAGTTCCCTTTGGGCCACTTCGCTTTTAGGAAAGACCTACGTTAGTACCTGTTTTCACTAACCAAAAGAAATCTGAAGAGGAATTTGCTTTTATCCTAACAAGGGAAAAGCAAAAACAGTGTTCAGCGTGAGTTTTGCCTTGAGCCATTCCAGACTCAGAGCAGCCCCGCCCAGCTCCTTCCCGGGGATCTGCACTCAGCATCTCGACATCAAGCTGCCGTGGCCTTGACCTTGTCTGTGAGCATCTGTGCTCTATCTCGATTTACTCTGTGCACCTGTCAACAAGATGTGTCCTAAGGTATCAGAAAAGCCCAAGAAAGGTTATTTTGGGGGGTCTGGGAATGCTCAAAATGTTTTCTGTATGAATTAATGGTGATTGCTTCTCCATTTTATGCCGTCCTGGCTTATGAAACGTTTCATAGGAACACGCTACTCTCAGATAGCAGGAAACTTGTCTACAGAGAAGTGGAATTTCTCTCGCCCAAACCTGCCACTCCTTATCTGATAATAAAGCTAATCTCTTACAAGAGCACTGTTCTTTACAGTTTACAAAACACTTTCACCTTCACCTGCAAATTGTCTATTGATTTTTGCCTTAAAAGAAAGCAGCTTCTAATGTGGCAGGTTTCCCACGGAGCACTCTGAAATGCTCGCCTTATGGAATTCGCATCCTATTAACCTGACATCCCTCTAAAAACATGTTTTTCTTCTTCAAAAATTATGATTGCATATCATTGCCAGCCAGAATTATTTAGACAGCAATTTGCACATTCATATATACTCAATTATCATTTCCTGTGGCTACCAACCCAAAAGGAAGCTCAGAATGATGTATTTTCTCTTTAAAAAAATTTTTTTAATGTCTATTTATTTTTGAGAGATAGAGACAGACAGACAGAGCATGAGCGGGGGAGGGGCAGAGAGAGAGGGAGACACAGAATCGGATGCAGGCTCCAGGCTCTGAGCTCTCAGCATAGATCCTGATGCAGCCTTGAACCCAAGAAAGGTGAGATCATGACCTGAGCTGAAGCTGGATGCTTAACTGACTGGGCCACCCAGGTGCCCCTTCTCTTTTTAAAATTGGTTCTTGGGGCCCCTGGGTGGCTCAGTCTTTTAAGCCTCTGACTCTTCGTTTCAGCTAACGGTTCGTGAGATCGAGCCCCTAATTCGGCTCTGTGCTGACAGCACAGAGCCTGCTTGGGATTTTCTCTCTCCCTCTCTCTCTGCCTCTTCCCTGCTCTCATTCATGCGTGAACTCTCTCTCTCTCTCTCTCTCTCTCTGTCTCTCAAAACAAATAAACATTTAAAAAATAATAAAATAAAATGGATTCTTTTTGTTGTTGTTTCCTCATTTTTCACCTTTTTCTTTTGCTCCCAGTGGATCGTTTGAGCTCCAAGAGAGGGGCATAGGTAAGATCTGGACTAGCCTGCAGAGAACAAAGGTTCATTTCCTCACGTCCGCGCAAAGTGAAGGCTGCTACACCCGCTAAAGACACGTGTGCTACGGAGGCTTGATGAGAATTCACCGAATCTAGGGATGAGGGCTCACCTTCCCCTGGGATCAGAGCTCTCCTTCTGATCCTTTTCTTGATGGTGTCAGGAAAACACCACTGATGTCCCATTAACCATGGAGGCTGTGGCATTTGCAAAGCACAGAAGGTGCCGAGGAACGCAGACCTCTTATCCTTAGCAACAAGTGGCATGGCCAGGAGATCAGCTATGGGGCGAAGTGGGGAAGCAGATGTGGCCCACGTGGCCAGCTCTCTCTCCCACCCCCACCCAACGCTCGGCAACTTGTGCACTTCTCTAGTGTTTTCAGTGGAGCACTGCTTACAATTTCACTGCCTTCAGGAAGTATTTGGTTTGGGGAAGATGGCTGAGAAGTACTTGGAACCAACAGGAGACAATCTGTTTGTGTGTAAGCAACATGGCCTTCTGCTGGGATGGCTGGGATCTGTCCTGGGAACTCGGTAAGAGTTTCTCTAAGCCTCGGACGTCCAACTCAGCAGCCATTAGGCCTTTGTGCATTTGAAATGTGGCTGGTCCAAAATGAGATGCGCAATGAGCGTATATAAGACGCACACCCCATCTTGACACTTCCATTCAAAGAAAAGAATAAAAAGATCTCATTAGTAATTTAAAAAAATTTAATGTTTATTTATTTTTGAGAGAGACAGAGACAGAGTGTGAGTGGGGGAGGGGCAGGAAGAGGGGGGAGACACAGAATCTGAAGCAGGCTGCAGGCTCCGAGCAAGCTGTCAGCACAGAGCCCGACGCGGGGCTCGAACTCGCAGACCGCAAGATCATGACCTGAGCCGAAGTCGGCCGCTTAACCGACTGAGCCACCCAGGCGCCCCTCATTAGAAATTTTTACATGGATCGCATCTCGAAATGACAATGTTTTGCATGTACTAGGTTAAATATTATTAAAAATTAACTGGGTGCCTGGGTGGCTCAGTTGGTCGAGTATCTGACTCTTGATTTCAGCCCAGGTCATGATCCCAGGGGCATGGGATCAAGCCCCACATCGGGTTCTGTACTGAGCGTGCAGCCTGCTTAAGATTCTCTCTCTCTCTCTCTCTCTCTCTCTCTTCCTCTGCCCCTCTACCCTGCTCATGCTCTCTCTTAAAAAAAAAAAAATGAATTTCACCAGTTTCCGGTTTTAAAATGTGGCTACTGGAAAATGTTAAATTATGGATGTGGCTCACACTTGTGGCTTGCTTTAGATTTCTACTGGACAGTGTTGCCCCAGGGTGTATACCAAGAAGTGGGATTCTTCGGTTATTATATGTAATTTTAGTCAGGGATGTAATGGGAGATAGATGGCATACCCAAAGAGGGTGTTGAGGAGGGTTAGTGAGGAAGTACTCACCAGCTTGGGGGCAGAGGTGAGAGAATCAACCCAGGAGGGTGAAGCGAGTTCATCGTAGCAGGGAGTTGCCAGCACCCCTAGACCTGAAGAGAACGGGGAAGAAGCAGTTCCCAGGACCCGGAGTAAGAACGGCACAAGAGGCCTTCTGGGCAGAAGTTGTGGTCGTCAGTAAGAGAACGCAGCCACTCGCAAACCACATCCAGCAAAGGGAAGGCAGGGGAGCAAGCAAATAAGTGCCCAACCCTCAATTTCATTCCGCCTTCAGATCGCTGCTGGAGTCTGCCATTTTGCTCCAACCCAACTGGAAGCAAGAAGGCAGTCCCTACTGTGCTCCACGGGGGTCAGGCACAGAACAGTGGGGAGGAGCATGGGGAATGGCTCTGGAAAGGCAAATGCAAACACCCCACATGTAAGGGGTGGGCATTATCAACTTTGCACCACGGTGTCAAAATATTTTCCAAAGTGGTTGAACCAATTTTACTCCCATTAGCATGTATAAGTGCACCCGTACCTACGTATGGTTACCAGCACTTGGTATTGTAGACTTAAACATTTTTTCAATCCAGTAGACGGGGAAATAGCATATCATTGATATTTTAATTTGCATTTCCCTAAATATTGTTGAGCTTGAGTGACTTTTTACATGCCTATTGGCCATTTGATCTTCCTTTTTTTTTTTTTTTTAAACGTTTTATTTATTTTTGAGACAGAGACAGAGCATGAGCAGGGGAGGGTCAGAGAGAGGGAGACACAGAATCTGAAACAGGCTCCAGGCTCTGAGCTGTCAGCACAGAGCCCGACGCGGGGCTCGAACTCGCAGACCACAAGATCATGACCTGAGCCGAAGTCGGCCGCTTAACCGACTGAGCCACCCAGGTGCCCCTGATCTTCCTTTTTAATGAAACATCTGTTCAGGTCTCTTGCGTATTTTTTTCAATTGGATATTTTGTCCTTTCCTTATTGATTTGTGAGCATTCTTTATATTTTCTGGATATCAGCCCTTTGTCATTTATCCATTTTCACTTTACTGAAATTTTTGATCAACAGATCTCAGTTTTAATACTAAAGAGTTTGGGGCACCTGGCTGGCTGAGTAAGGAGGACACGTGACTCTTAATCTCAGAGTAGTGAGTTCAGAGCCACGTGTTGGGCTTGGAGCCTACTTAAAATTAAAAAAAAAAAAATGCTAATACTAAAGAATTTATCAAGCTTTCCCTTCATAGGCTGTGCGTTTAGTGTGTTATTTAACAATCCTATGCCAATTCCAACTTCACAATGTGCGTTTATAATTAATGTGTCCTATTATAAAAAGTATGAAAACATAGAGATGAGCAAAATACAAAAAGAAAAGTTTACCCCAAATCCTGTTACGGGGAATCACCACTGACATTAATTTTTCAAGTCCTAATTTCACATAAAAAAAAGTAAGGTGGTACCCAAATAAGCCTCATGAAAAAAAAAAAATCCAGGCTCAGCATTACATTCTTTCTAATAATCTCTTGCCAAAATGTCTAATCCTACAGCCGAAATATTCAATACTGACTAATTCTTATCTCTGTCCTTGAATTATCAGTTTCCTTTTTGCTCTAACTTAGCTTTGAATCGCTTGCTTGTCTCAGGCTTTAGGCGGGAAGGAGAAATGTTTGAGTCATAGGTGAACCAGATAAAGAAAGTCAAATGTTGAGGTCTGGCCTCAAGGCATCAGATCACCGCAACGTCATCCGGAACATACCGTATGGAAACGCAAGCCGAGCCTTCTGCCCTACTCTCACGCAGTTCGCCAAAACTAAACCTGACAGCATCTTGTTTACGGCAAAAGGAAATATTTCTCTTTGCTACTGAATAAAAGCTGTAACTCTTCCGGGCTACCCTGATTAGATTCGGGAATGCAATGTCACTCTCTTCACTAATGAGATACAATCCTTTCAGTGGAGCCTTATCTTATAAACCAGGGGTGCCGAGTATCTATTCCTGTGTAACAAATCAGCCCAGACTTGACTGGCTTGGACCAACAACACTTGTATTACCTTGCCCGGTTTCTTCATTTTTTAAAAATTATTTTAAAAGTTCACGTATTTATTTAGGGGGTGGGGGAGAGAGAGAGCGTGCGCATGTGAGCAGGGGGAGGGGCAGAAAGAGAGGAGAGAGAACATCCCAAGCAGGCTCCACGCCATCAGCATAGAACCTGTTGTAGGGATCCATCTTATAAACTGGGAGATCATGACCTGAGCCAAAACCAAGAGTCGGATGCTTAACCAACTGAGCCAGCCAGGTGCCCCTCTATGGGCCAGGTGTCTATGGGTCAAAAATTCAGTAAGGGGCTTGGATGAACAGTTCTGGCTCAGGATCTCCCACGTGGTCACAATTAGACCCGTAGGCTGGACCCGTGATGGTCTGAGGCAGCTGAGAGCTGACCAGGGATCTCTCTCTCTCTCTCTCTCTCTCTCTCTCTCTCTCTCTCTCTTCATGCATTCTCAGAACCTCCCCATGTGGTCCCTCTGTGTGGTGGTCCCTCTGTGTGGGCTGGTTTGGACCTCAGGGAGGTTGGACCGCTTTTCAAAGAGTGAGTATCCAAGCCCCTAAAGCCATAGCACATTGCTTTTTATCACCTAGGTTCAGAAGTCACAGAGTGTTATTGCACCATTAAACGGCTGCGGAAGCCCAGACAATTTCAGGGGGAAAGGCCACAGACTTGACTTCTCTACGGGAAGAGTAGGAAAAAAAAAAAATTGAAGATATATTTTAAACCACCACAGTATGCCCTTTAAGCGCAAGTTGTTGACGTACTTCCCGCATGCAAAACACATTCATCTCGTCCCACGTTCCCCACCACCAACCCCTAGGGTTTTACCCCATTTCAGAGTCAGTCTCAGGCTCAAGGTCCAGGAGCTCATCAGCTCTGTCAGGTCTGGGTGCAAATGAGCATCATCACATATGGTTCTTCTCAATCTGAAGATCTATGATCTACAGAGACAAACTACCCGCTCCCCAGATGGCCACACACAATAGTGGGACAGGCACAGGAGAGCCGCAATAAACACCTCCATTCAAAACTGGGGCAATCGGGAGGCACGATGCGTAGCACTTCTAAACTCCAGCCAGACAGATGTTGCCAGCTTATTGATGAGGGCTTGGTCCGATTCCTTGGGAAAGGTTCTGCATGATTCTTGGCTTTGACCACTGAGTTCTTGGTTCTGCCGAGTTACTTTCCTTTTTCCATAAGATAAGGCTCATGTTTGCAGCCTGCTTTCTGCTCACAGGAAAGATTAGGGAACCAAAGATCTCTCTCTTTTTTTTTTTTTTTTTTCCCTTGGGCATTCTCTGTGTTCCTTTCATTTCAGGATGATGCAATTCCTTTAAAAACTTCGTGGGCTTCTTCTGTACCAACTTGCAATCCACTCCATTAGATCGAAGACGCACCCACAAATGTCTTCTAGAAGCCGCTTCCTATTTTGGACTTTCTGTGAGACAAATTGTGAGATCACTCCCTTAAAATTCTTATAAATTCTATTGCTCTATTACTGAACAAAGACGGCTTGCAAGGCCTGTCCATAAGATCCTTAGAAGGATATTTGTTTATCCATAAAGGTCTGTTAGATTTGGAAGGAATCCTAACAAAGTCTTTTTACAGTCATACCCTTAGCTTCGTCTTTACCTTGAAACCACATTTTCCTGAGAGTGCCCTGGATTTTATCTTTTCCCTGAAGTCTTTTCATTTTTTTTTAAATTTTTAACATTTATTTATTTTTAAGAGACAGAGAGAGACAGAGCATGAGTGGGGGAGGGGCAGAGAGAGAGGAAGACACAGAATCCGAAGCAGGTTCCAGGCTCTGAGCTGTCAGCACAGAGCCCGACGCGGGGCTCGAACTCACGGGGCTCAAACTCACAAACCACGAGATCACGACCTGAACTGAAGTTGGACGCTTAACCCACTGAGCCACCCAGGTGCTCCCAAATCTTTTCATTTCCTTAAGAATCTTTTGCTGGCTGGAGAGGCTGTCCCGATCCCTGTATATTTTCTCCCAAAATGCACTCAAAAATTGAATATTTTGCTCCTTAATTCATCTCTCTCCTCTCACATTTTACCAAAGGCAACTAGAGGAAATCAGGCAGCCCACTAGGCAGAAACCCACCAGCCAGATCATGGGAGCTCATTAGGTCCATTGTGTGTTTTCTGCATTGTGGCAGGTAACGGGCAACGGTGTTGCTAAACCTCGCAACCCTGCAGAGCAAGGGGCTCCTTTCCTCTAGCTTCTGATGCATTCTCCGGACCCTACTTAACCTCTCAATGACAGACGGCCTCCGCCAGTCTTCTGGTAAGAGGCTCCTCGACACCCGTGAGCTTCCGCCTGTCACCCCGTCTCAAAGCCAGTGCCAATGCAACGCCCCACTCGCAGGTATAAAATTCTACTCCTGCTGTCTCTTCAAATATCACCCAAACAAGTGGCTTAAAGCAAACACAATCATCCTAGTATCTCTCATGGTTCTGTGTGTCATGAAATCAGAAAGGGCTCAGTGGAGCAGTTCTAAGGTGTCTCATTCTGTTATAGTCAGATGGTGGCTAGCTTTGGAACAGCCATGGTATGACACAGGGACTAGTCAGATCCCTCTCTCTCTCTCTCTCTCTCTTTCTCCCTCCCTCCCCTTTCTCCCCCATTAGATCCAGAGCCTTTTTATGTGGTCTCTCTGCATGGGCTAGACTTCATCACAGCAAGGTGGTCTCGTGGCAGTCGAACGGCTTGCTGATAGAAAGCTTCAAAAGCAAATGTTCTAGTGAATCAAGGGGCAGCTACATCACCTTTTATGACCCAGTGTCAGAAGTCCTGTAACCTCACTGCTATCATCTTCTATGGGGTGAAACCGTCACAAAAGCTTACCCAGTTCCAGGGGAAGGAACATCGACTCCACCTCTGGAGGAAGGAAAACCAGAGAATCCGTGGGCACATTTTTATTTATTTTTTTATTTTTTTTTAATTTTTTTTTTTAACGTTTATTTATTTTTGAGACAGAGAGAGACACAGCATGAACAGGGGAGGGGCAGATAGAGGGAGACACAGAATCGGAAGCAAGCTCCAGGCTCTGAGCCATCAGCCCAGAGCCCGACACGGGGCTCGAACTCGCGGACCGCAAGATCGTGACCTGAGCTGAAGTCGGACGCTTAACCGACTGAGCCACCCAGGCGTCGTGGGCACATTTTTAAACGGCCACCCCGGATTCATTTATTCAATAAGCATTCGTTGTATACCTACTACGGATCAGGCATCATGCTGTAGGGTAAGCACAGGCAGGTGAATCAGACGTGAGGCCTCCTGGAGGAGCTTACCATCTAGTTAGGAGGTAACAGAACGCCGTCCTAGAGTGGGTAAGTGTTTTAAGAGGGCTGGCAAAAATGTTGAGGGAGATCAGAAGGAGAGAAAGAAATGCCCCAAGTACAGCGTGGGGAGGCGCTGTGGAGAACGTGCCATTTGAGCTCGGTCTTGAGGGACAAGCAGGAGTTCTCCAGCCACGTGCGGACCGAAGTTCATGCGTCGAGACGGGGAGCACCTTAGTGTGGTCTTTTCACTCTGCTCGGACGGTGGCGACATTCACTAGGACATCCAGGGCGAATCGAGGTGAGTGCAGTTTGGGACGTGTTGGCATCTTCAGGTGCTGCTAAGACATCTGGAAGTAGGGGATCAAAGGGGAGCTCTGGGTGCCCCAAAACAGAACCTGCCGGTGGGCTCCTTCTTTAGCCTGCTCTAAGCAGGGTCTCGCATGCTACTGCAGGGGACTCAGTGGCCCCAGGTAGCGGCCCTCCTTCTCCCTAGGCTGCCTGCTCCCAGCTACTCCAGCAGGTGCAGGGCCAGGACATGAATGAGTGCTCTAGAATACCACATTCGCTATGACTGAAAAGCTCACCTGGGACAGTTATCCAACCCGAGGGACCCAGACTCTACCCTGGAGTGGCGGCGAATATGTCGTCTCCTAGGTAGACAATGATTCCAACCTATACCCTTGGACATCTAATTCGCTGCCTTGTGGTGACTCGGCCCCTGTCTGGTCGGAATGGGAATGTGCCTTTGAGAGTCACTGCCCCACAGCTTGCAAACTGGTGGCACGCAGGCTGAAACTGGCTGGCAGAGACCGTTTACTTACAAATGCAATGAACTGACGACATTAACAGATCGGGAGATTTTACTTAAAGCGTTTGAATTTCAGCTTCTTCTGAAAAATCAGAAGTTTTGGTTTTTTGGGTTTTTTTTTTTTTTTTTTTTTTTTTGTCACCAGGCATACATTCCCACATAGCAACAGTCATTGGAGCCAAACTGGGGCCGGGGCTCTAATTTGTCAGGGACTGGGAAGAACGTGGGGAAACAGTCTCCTCCCCCACTGCTAAACCGGTACAGACAACCTGCAGGACAATTTGTAAATGTCTATTCAACTTGAAAATTTGCCCGACACTGTTCTGGCAGTTGTACTTCTGAAAATCAAAGCTACGGAAATACTCACCTGTAAGCACAAGGTTAGGCTGCCCTGGTTTGTAATTAAATCGCCTTCCTGCCTGCAAGAAAGAACTGGCTGGCTAGGTAAAGATGCAATTGAATATCACGGAACCATTGGAGGGAAAAGGAGGCGGTTCTCTCTTAAGCTGAAAATGAAAGATGCTTAAAATATGTTCAATTGTTTCCAAAAGCCGATCACAGGATAATACGTGTAGCGCGATCTCACCTAGGCTAAAATCAAAACCGTACTGGCAAACAGGGCAGCAAATGGTAAAAAGTATAGGGCTTCGGGCTTAGACAACTTAGATACTGCTGAGCTCCCCCAAATCTCGCTGAACACCTTGTTAGAGGTGTCTCAAGTCTTGTCTCAGAGGGAAATCAGCCGTGCAATCATCGGAAGACTCCACCAGAGGCTGGGCTCAAATGATCTGAGGCATTTTTCAAAGACAGGGGCTGCCGTGAACTGGACAAAGTTGCTACCGTGGCTTAGGTTTTTGTGGAGACAACAGGCGAGAGCAGCAACCTGAGTCTCGGTTGGTGGGTCGCAGGCTAGGGAGCAATTCAGTGCTGTCTTTCCTAACTTGACCTGCGGGACCTCCCTGAGGCAAATAACGCAGTTATTCATTAGTTTCCAGTCTCATCTTTCCCAGGCAAAAGTTTCCCGGAAGAATCAACCGTCAGGCTGACATTAGAAGGCCCAAATCTTACTTTTCCCACGACTGAGTTGGAATGAGGCGGATTATCTTGGATTCTCTGTGCAAATCTCAGCTCTCCCGCTTTCTAGCTGTGGGAACTGGGGCAATGGCTCTAGAGTGTCATTTGCCTCGTCTGGAAATTAAGGTCAATGACGACAGCAAGTCTAGAGGACTATGGTTAGGACAAAAGACGAGTCATGTGCCTAGAATATAGAAAGCTTTCAGATGCCAGCAACTTGGATTCCATCTGGACACAAAGGCATAGGAAAAGGGCCAGAGTGGGACTTCTTTACCTCGGAGCTATTTTTTTTTAATGTTTATTTATTTTTGAGAGAGAGAGAGACAGAGCTTGAGTGGGGGGAGGGGCACGGAGAGGCAGACACAGAACCTGAAGCAGGCTCCAGGCTCTGAGCTGTCAGCCCAGAGCCCGATGTGGGGCTCGAACCCACAAACTGTGAAATCGTGACCTGAGCTCAAGTCGGATGCTCAACCGACTGAGCCCCCCAGGCGCCCCTCCACCTCGGCACCATTGACATTTTGGGCCAGATGATTCTTTGTCGTAGGGGCTTGTCCTACGCATCAGGGTGTTTCGCGACATCCCTGACCTTTACCCTCCAGAAGCCCGAAGCACCAGCCCTGCCGGTTCGTGCCAATAAAAAATATTTTTAGACATTGCAAAATGTCCTTGTTAAGAACCACTGACCTTGAGGCAACCATTGTGTGGGTCCTCTAGGGGAGATACTAACATGAGACATTACGGCCCCTACCGTAGCCTGCTTTTTATTCCTGGAGGCGCATGTCCCGTCTACCGAACTAAACCGTAGGCTACCTGAGGGCAGACTCGCTTTTGCCTCTCCGAGAGCCCTGCTGATTTGCAGACAGTGAGAGCTAGAGGAGGATTTGCTGGAATAGAGCTTTAGTAGTTGCTTCCAGACACAGTAGAACATTGTGCCTACGACCCATGTTTGGAAAGGAAAACGTTAAACCCATTCATTTTAGACATGAGTGCAATCAGAAATTCAAATCTGAAGATGCTTCTTAGCCCAAAACGTTCTGCCTTGAGGCCTCAGATGTGTTCCAGAAAACTCGGAAGGACGGCAGATGATTGGAAAGGGGCTACGGGCCAGGGAAACGTGAGTTTCCAACAGAAATCATGTGAAAGGGCCTCCATTTGGCAGCTCCATTTGGGGCTGTGCGTCTTTGCCAGGGCCTGGGAGAGACGACGAGAGGCATGTTTCTCAGAGCCCCAGTGACCTGGCATCAGCTCTCAGGGCTTCTCGCAAAGCAAGCCATGCTCAGGCTCCCACTGTGGCCTTGTGGTGACCTCTAGGTCATTTGAGACGGTACAGTTTCTGCTGAATTGTGGACAGGGGATAAAACGCTGGGTCAGCCCTCGCTTTTAAAAATGGTTTGCAAAAAAAAAAAAGTTTGTGATGGGAGAGCTGTGCCAGAGACTTAGACAGGTATGGTTACACCCATCTTCACGGCAGCATTCTTCACAAGAGCCGAGAGCACACTACTCAAGTGCTGTTGATGGATGGATGGGTAAATGAAAATATGGTATATTCATACAAAGGAATATTACTCACCCTTGAAGAGGAAGGGCATTTGGACACACGCTGTAACTTGGATGAACCTGGAGGACATTATGCTGGGTGAGACAAGCCAGTCATCAGTGAGACAAGCCAGTCATCCCCACTAGTACGGGATACCCAGGATTGTCAAATTCAGAAGACCCTGGTTACCAGGGGCTGGGGCGGGGGTGGTGGAGAATGGGGAGTTAGTGTTTAATGAGTAGAGTTTCGAACTGGGAAGATGAAAAGGTTCTGGAGATAGACGGGGGTGGTGGTTGCACAACAGTCTGAGTGTGCTTAACGTCACTGGACTCCACACCTACTAATGGCTGAGATGGCCAGTGTTCTTTGTATGTATTTTGCCGCACACACGCAAACAACACAATGGAAGAAATACCTGCGTCTAGAAGAACTAACTACTTATCAGGACTAATAGTTCGGTCAGCGAGGCTCCCTTCAGGACTCCGGCTGTGCCCTCCCCCAGCTCAAACCTAATGGGTTGCGAATTCAGCCCAGCCTCATCCAGTTTCCTGCCTTACAAGAGCCACCTTAAAACCACCCAGCCCAGGGACACCTGGGTGGCTCAGTAGATTAAGCATCCGACTTCCCTCAGGTGGTGATCTCACAGTTTGTGGGTTCAAGCCCCGCGTCATGCTCTGTGCTGACAGCTCGGAGGCCTGGAACCTGCTTCGGATTCTGGGTCTCCCTCTCTCTCTGCCCTTCCCCTGCTCGTGCTCTGTTGCTATCTCTCCCTCAGAAATGAATAAACATAAAAAAATTAAAAAAAAAAAAAACAAAACAACCCACCCAGCCCGACTCTTTCCCCCATGTTGAAATACCACCAAGTTTCTGTCACACTGCTATTCCCCTTTTGCAGGAGGGCCTAATCAACTTAGCTTTGCTTTCTCAACACGTTTTTTTCCTGGTGCTTTGTGGGAAGTTGACAGTAGACAGATCATGGATTTCTCCGCTTAAAAATCGTCTGGGGCCACTCATCCCCAAAATCTGAGTTTGCAAAGGGGCAGCTGGCCCGGCCTCCGGGTATGTTTCATTTGCCCTGCAGCGTGTATCGAAAACAATTCGAATTTGCCGCCAGATGTTAAATACCAGGGGGCTTCCCAAACAATATGAACTTACTACTTCTCCGGAAAACTCAGAACCAAATCCACGTGCCCTCCCTGTCTCAGACACTTGAACCAATCCATCGGAAACATTCTCCAAGCAAAGGCACGATGTGTGATCTGTCCTGACTCTTAGCATGTCCAGCGCGGTGTCTGGGATTCGGTATTTCTTAGTTGTAGGAAAACATCGTGCCGCTCAGGGGGACTTACCCTAACCAAATGACAAAGGTCTTGCAAGCCACGATGCTGGTGAGGGACGTTGCTACTTTGGGGCAGGTTGGAGCAGGCTCAAGTCTGGCCTCGACCACGTATTTCCAGCGTGACATCAGGCAAGGCCCCCTGGCTTCTGTCAGCCTCCATTCATCACTTGTAACGCGGAAATAGCACGTGGTCGGGGAAGATTTAATGAGCTACTAGATGTCCCGAAACGCAGGGAACACACGGTGGGTCGACGTCGCCGCGACGATACGTTGATGATGGGCATTGAGGCTTTTATTTCTGCGAAAGCTTCCTCGTTCTCCGTCCGTTTTTTTGGCAGAAGATAGTTTCTGCCCCCCATTCGAATCACAAAGTGTGGCTCTGAGCTTTGAAGACAAGGCCCGTTACCATGGAAATATTTCTAACGAAAGGAAAAAGTAGGGAGCAAATTTCAGAGCCGAGGAGAAGCGTTTATTACCCCGAGTGTCTTTAAACGTGTTCTGAAACCCATGAAATTAATCGTTTCGAGATTCTCTGTGGAGAACATTTTTGGATGCGGGTCTCCCCCAGACGCATGTCCCGGAAAGACATATGGGCGCTAAAAAGTGCACACTCGGTGGGGGATGATGGTTTCAGAGGGAACGACATTGAACTGCTGATTCTGTTTTCAAAATATGTTTACTGTGAATATTTTTAACAGAGAGAAAGTGAGGGAAAAGTAATAGAACGCATGCCATGGTTTTAACCGCCTGTGTTTAACACATCTTAACATTTTGTCATTGGCCTCAGATCTCTGCACCGTTTAGGGAAGAAAAGTTTACGGGTGTAACTGAGCTGTCTTAGCTATCTCTCCCTGCTTTCAAATCTTCCCTCCTTCCCCAGAGAGGACCATCATCCAGAAATTGTTGCTTGTGGTTTCCAGGCATGAGGCTGGACTTTTACCATACATATCACGTAGCTCTAAAGAACACACTATATTTGTGTGTGCGCGTTTATTTATTTTTTTAATTTTTTTTTAACGTTTATTTATTTTTGAGACAGAGAGAGACAGAGCATGAATGGGGGAGGGGCAGAGAGAGGGAGACACAGAATCTGAAACAGGCTCCAGGCTCTGAGCTGTCCGCACAGAGCCCGACGCGGGGCTCGAACTCACGGACCTCGAGATCGTGACCTGAGCCAAAGTCGTTCGCTCCACCGACTGAGCCACCCAGGCGCCCCTGTGTGTGCGTGTTTAAACTTCAGATAAATGATCTGGGGCTGGATGTTTCCTCATGCTGCTTGCTTTGTGTGTTTTATGTAGCTCTGGTTAAGTCCTTTAAGTGATTCACAGTCATCCATTACTTTTGACGCTTCGATTGCTTTTGACTCATGGCAGAATGGTTATCAACCTCAGGAAGAAAAGAAGGATCACACATTTTGTCTTTTAGGGGCTCCTCACCCCCTACAGTATAAAGTCCAAAGTAAGCCTGGCATTCCAGACCCCTCAAGACTCAGCTTGTCTCTGTCTCCACTGACAAACTCCTGGCTCTTTCCCAAGCATGGCATCGACCAAGAATCTTGTCGCCCCAGATGACTCCTAGACATCCCTCGAAACCCAGTTGAAATATCGCTATCTCAGGGAACCATTCGCTTTAGACTAAGTGAGGCAGCATTTCCTTGGCTTCTCATAGGCTTGATTCCCCTTCTTAATTTACACGCTGTCATTTCTCTATCCCCTCCCCATACACATCTCAGTTTCTTAACCGTGGTTTATTCAACTTTGCATCACCAACATCGAGCATAGCCTCAGATACACGATGGCAGGTACTCAAAACCAGTGATGGAATTGCAGAAAATGATTGTGCATACTATTCTTGGAGAGAGGGGTTCAGCCAGTGTCCGAGAGAAATAACAATTGGGCCTCCTCTTTAATAAGTCTGCTGTGAGGCTCTCCTCGCCGTCCCATTCCTTGATGGCAGAAGTTAATCCTTGGGTCCGGGGTTTTACCTGCCCTCCTTCCAGACTCCAAGGAGCCCCTACACGTAACTCATGGCCTCAACATTTGGAGAGCTGCCCCACTTAACTTTGGGGGAGAAAGGAGAACGTTTTTATTTTTCAAATTTTATTTTTTTAATGTTTATTTTTTTTGAGAAAGAGAGAGAGACACAGAGTGCAAGTGGGGAAGGGGCAGAGAACGAGGGAGACACAGAATCCGAAGCAGGCTCCAAGCAGTCGGCACAGAGCCGACACGGGGCTCGAACTCGCTAAGTACGAGATCAGGAGCTGAGCCAAAGTCAGACGCTTAACCGACTGAGCCACCCAGACGCCCCAGAGAGTGGTTTTAAAGAGATGGGCCCCTTGGATCGCAGGTGCTCCCACTGGGTTCTACATTGGGAGCACCCGGGGAACTTTAAAGGGCACCAATGCCTGATTTTCGCCTCCACAGAGATTCTGATGTCGCTGCTCTGGGCGCCTTGGGCCCCCCGGGGTCTTTTCCAACTCCCCAGGTGATTTCCGCACCCAGCGAGTTTGCAGAGCTCTCCAACTCACGTGCCACAGAGAGTCTGAGAGGGCTGCAGATGTGACATGATACTCCCCCCCCCACCCCCCCCAACCTCTGGTTGCAGCGGGTGAGGCTGGGGCAGCCGGAGGACCCCATTTCTCCACCTCCTTCAGTCGCCCACGGGAAGTCTGTTCTAATTAACTCACTGCTCTGAACTACTACAACGGTTTGTTTTATGTGCTGCGTTCTGCAAGTCTGGGATGCTCTGCTTCCCTGAGTCTAGAACAACCCCAACCCAAAGCAGCCTTGAAATTCTTAAAGAGCATGGGGCTTGGTTTGAATGTAGCTTCCTCCTGGCCATGTACCTCCGGTTTGTGGAACCCCCACATTCCCCCGAGGTTTTCTTCATCATCGTCTTGTGGAATCGGCCTCACCACACGCCTGGGAGCTCAACCCGATGGCCCCCGTCTTACAAATGAGGACGCTAGTCCTTATCCCAGTAAAGACCTGGTATGCGGCAGGGACAGAGAGCCTCGCTGAATCTAGACTTGCCTGCCCCATACTTCAAGGAAGAAAGTGAAGGTAAAAAGGGCTGAGGGGACACATGTGGCATGTAGAAAGGCCTGGGTGATGCTCCTGACAGGAGGGACTTCGGGGCTGGGGATCCTTGGAGACACCAGAGTGCAGGTCACCAGTTCAGACAAGGGTTCACATCCCCACACCTCTTCTTACCGGTTTTGTGACTTTGGCCAAGTGACGGTGCTGTCGTGTGCCTCCATTTGCTAAGTGGGGAGAGTCACAGGTAAGGGCGATTCGTAGTAAATGCAGAGAGCACGAAGCGCCATGGCGAGCTGTGGTTTTGCTTCCCGACTCGTCACTTCCCGGATGTGTGATCTCTGGCGAGAAAATGTAATCTCTCTGAACCTCAGCTGCCTCATTTGGAAAACCCGGTATGAGAATATCCACCTTGCAGGGCCATGGGAAAACTGGATGAACTACCTCCTGGAGAGTGTTTGATGCCCTGCCTCGCATACAGTGAGTGTTCAATAAATGATGGTCACTGTTAGGATGAGGCATGGAACCAGGTGCCCATTTGCCTGTGTGGTCTAGAATTGGTCTCACCTCAAGGAGCTCTTCCAGCCCTCATGAGGGATCACCACGGGGAAAATCTTGCGTGAAAGGAAGGCCATTACTTTGGGTGAGTCCCTCCCAGTGCTGAGCCTCAGTCTTCCCATCTGTAAAATGACGGGGTTGGACTGATGGCGGGTCAGGGCTGCTCTGGTTCAACCCATAATTCATTAGACGTGCCAGGCACGGCCATGGCCTGGGTTGGACAAGCCGGATGCCCAGACCCAGCATGGGTTCTGTGGTCATCGTCATAATACGCACTGCATGAAGCATTGCACAGAAGTGACTTCATGCCATTTACACCTGACCCTGCAAGGTGGGTGTCATCGCACGTGGAGTTCTATGGAGATAAATCTTCTGGCCAAAGATCCCAAGGCTAGGTAGCGACAATTCTGGAAACTAAACCGGAGTCTGCCTGAGGGTCACGCCCGATCTCACCATTGTGCCTTGGCCCTGTTCGGGCTTGTCCCCTCTCTCTGATGACAGAGGAACACCACAGAGCATCTTAGAGCTTGGGGGGCACCATATAGCTTTTCCTACTTCCACGGCTTCCTTTATAATCCCTCCTGTCTAGCTGCCTAGAACACTTTCTAGAAGAAGGCAGAGGATGGATACATCTATCCATCTTTCTTCCCAGCCCTCTGTCCCTCCATCCACCCCCATTCTGCACACTTCAACTTCCTAATCAATCCAGTACATTCACTAACCTAACCGTAGCCCTAGCCTCGTTTCCCACCTAAATCTAAACTCTCTGAGTCCCTGGAGAATAAAGCAAAAAGGAGGGCAGAACAAACTGGGATTATTCTGAAAAAGTGTAGTTTTGATGTTTGAATTTGGAAAGTGATTCATGGAACCCTTTCACATCCCCCAAACCCATTTTTGGACTCACAACAGCCTCTACTGTTGGCTGTCATGTAGATTATTATTATTCTCAGCCTCTGAGCAAGAAAAGCAAACCCGGGGGAAGTGGAGGGGCCACCTGTGGGCACCCCCAGGGCATCAGAGGTACCTCTGTGATGGAACCTGGCTCAGAAACCAGAGAAAACCTCTACTCTGCTGTCTGTGCAAAGTCTCGTCAAAAAAAAAAAAAAAAAAAAAAAGAGACACCTCAGCAAACCCCCTTGAAGTGATCAAGAGAATATGATCCACATCTGAGGAGTCTTATTTGATGTGTTTTTAATTTCCTGTGTTACATTCAGTCTTGTTTGTTTTTTTCTTCGGTTTATTCATCAGATAAGCAGCCCCGGTCCTGTTGGTACAGGAAAAGCAAGAGATGCTAGGGCTCATTCCAGATGGGTGCTCGGTGATCCCTTTCCTGAACCCACTTCCTCTGCCCGACTCAGACTTCAGCCTTCACACCCAACTCCGCCCCTGCCTGCCCGCCTCCCTCCCGATTTCCTGCTGTCTCAAGTGAGGACTCCTTACTGGAGCCCCAGTCCTCTGCCAGGCTGGGGCTTTTGTGTGCTGAGCCATCTCCCACCACCAGGTTGAGGAGTGCATTAGAATCTGAGTGATGAGTTGGAAGGTGAGTTCAAGTGCATGCCCCAGGGACAAGAAGTAAAGAGATCCGAGGGAGGAAAACAGCCCATGTCGTGGAAACACCTGATGGTGAGGTTCATGCGGGAGGTGAGGCCGTGGGACAGGTTCAGAGGACGGACATCAACCCAAGATTTCCCACTGCACACAGAAGAAAACCCTAATGATAATAATAAGCCTCTCCATGACTCTCCATGACTCGGCCCCTGCCTACGTCTCTATCCCCCGCCCCTGCTCTCTCCCAGCTGCAGGCCTGCTTTGACCTCACCATACTTCTTTCATCTTCAGCCCCTTTGTAATATTCTCTTTGCTCTGCCTAGAAGCCCCACCCCCACCCCATCCCATTTTTTTTTAGTTAATGCATTCATCAGGAGCCAGGCCCCTGAGGGCGATGCGAGGCTTTGCCTCATAACCACACAACCAATGTGATTATCTATTTATTTGTCTGATCATTGGTTTAATGACTCTCTTTCCCCATTCAGATATAAGCTCATTGAGAGTGAATTCTGGGTTTGTCTGTTGACTGCTTTATCCCCAGTGCTGAGCACAGTATCCAGTACACATAAGGTGTTCATACATATTTAGTGGGTGTATGGAAGGATGGATGGGTGGGTTGGAAGGATGGATGGATGGATGGATGGATGGATGGATGGATGGAAGGATGGACAGATAGGTGGATGGATGGATGGGTGGATGGGTGGAAGGATGGATGGATGGATAGGTGGATGGATGGGTGGATGGATGGAAGGATGGATGGATGGATGGATAGGTAGATGGGTGGATGGATGGAAAAATGGGTGGATGGATGGATGGATGGATGGATGGATGGATGGATAGGTGGATGCGTGGATGGATGGAAGGATGGTTGGATGGATGGATGGATGGATAGGTGGATGGATGGATAGGTGGATGGATGGATGGATGGATAGGTGGATGGATGGGTGGATGGATGGATGGATGGATGGATGGAAGGATGGACAGATAGGTGGATGGATGGATGGGTGGATGGGTGGAAGGATGGATGGATGGATAGGTGGATGGATGGGTGGATGGATGGAAGGATGGATGGATGGATGGATAGGTAGATGGGTGGATGGATGGAAAAATGGGTGGATGGTTGGATGGATGGATGGATGGATGGATGGATGGATAGGTGGATGCGTGGATGGATGGAAGGATGGTTGGATGGATGGATGGATGGATAGGTGGATGGATGGATAGGTGGATGGATGGATGGATAGGTGGATGGATGGGTGGATGGATGGATGGATGGATGGATAGGTGGATGGGTGGATGGATGGAAGGATGGTTGGATGGATGGAAGGATGGATGGATGGATGGATAGGTGGATGGATGGATAGGTGGATGGATGGGTGGATGGATGGAAGGATGGATGGATGGATAGGTAGATGGGTGGATGGATGGAAAAATGGGTGGATGGATGGATGGATGGATGGATGGATGGATAGGTGGATGGGTGGATGGATGGATGGATAGGTGGATGGGTGGATGGATGGAAGGATGGTTGGATGGATGGAAGGATGGATGGATGGATGGATGGATGGATAGGTGGATGGATGGATAGGTGGATGGATGGGTGGATGGATGGAAGGATGGATGGATGGATAGGTAGATGGGTGGATGGATGGAAAAATGGGTGGATGGATGGATGGATGGATGGATGGATGGATAGGTGGATGGGTGGATAGATGGATGGATAGGTGGATGGGTGGATGGATGGAAGGATGGTTGGATGGATGGAAGGATGGATGGATGGATGGATGGATGGATGGATGGATAGGTGGATGGATGGATGGATGGATAGGTGGATGGGTGGATGGATGGATGGATGGATGGATGGATGGATGGAAAAATGGGTGGTTGACTGGGTTGATAAATTAGTGGATAGGTAGATGGAGACTAAAGGAGTTTACTCAGGGGAGGGAAATGCCAGATTTGTATTGAACACTTAGCTTCTGGTTGCAAAAGAAGAATTTATTTAGAAGGGAAAGAAGTTTCTTTTGCCTCCAAACTTCAAAGTTGTCAGAAAGCAAGCTTTGCTATGATTTCTTAGTGTGACTGGAGATTCCGGCTCTGGAGTCTGTCTGCCTTGGGTCTTTGGCTTTACAACCCCGCCACCTAGTGGTCAGAGTTGCATTCTGCATGGAAAGAGATGTTGACCACAGGAGAGCCAGCCAGTCCATGAACAAGGAAGGCCACCTTGCTTTGAGAGCGCAGCTCAAATCTCCCCCAACTAGTGTGCACCCAGGGGTCTTAATTCTTACAGTTATCACATCTTCCTGGAAGGCGCTTATTAAAATGTGAATGTGTCGCTTTAGAAAAACCAGCAGAGTTTAAAAATTGATCATCTTCTAAAGTTACCAATGACCAATGTGGGGCAATAATTTGGGTGTCAACTCTGAAGACTGATATACAGAATGTCTATTAGTACCAAGCAATAATTCTAAGTGTAAATGCTGGGCGTGTCACCTTAGAGCCCAAATCGTTGATTAAATGGGCACATTCAGCATTTTAAAAAAATATCGATGAAAATAGGTTGGCCTTGTTCCCTTCTTCAGGCTGGTGAGCTGCAAAGTGTGACCGTGAGGGGACCCTACATAGGCATCTCTTTCCGTCTTTACAACATCCCATAGCATCCGCTCTGTGCCATTTTTGTGCTGGGTTATGAGGATACAGAGGAATGAGGCAGGAACACGGGATAGAGGAGTGGAGGAACCATATGGGACTGAGTCAGAGAGGCCGGAGTTTGACTTCTAGCACATTACTTTTTAGCCTCTGTGACCTTGAACAGGACCCTACACTTCTCGGAGACCGGTTTTGCTCATCTATAAAAATGAGGACGAATAATATCAGATGTAATGGGCACCTGGATGAGGAAACGACTCAAAGCAGGGAAGCCACCGCCACGTCTGGAGTTGGTCAAGTAGAAAGTGCCAGAGCCAGTATGGGTGGCTCCATCAGGTGGTTCCCCAACGCCCAAGGTCAGGGCGGGTCCTTTGCACCCTATTACGCGGAATAAACGAGCCTGTCGCAAGAACGAGTGGCTCATGCATCATTTTAGAGACAGCACACACTTTCCTGCCTGTCTAAACGTGAGCCTCAGCCCCTCTGCGGATTCCCCGTGGTTCCTCAGGACTCACCTGGAGCTCTTTCCTTTCTCAGCAAGAGGGAAAAGAATTCGCTAAGTGCTTTGAGGTCTCCAGATGAAAGGACCTCTTGAAACACCACATATACTTTGTTAAGACTCCAAGCATCATTGCTCGGTTCTTCGCCTTTTTAATTGGCTTGCCAAGCAAAGCTGAAGCGAGCGGCCTTTGTTCTTCGGTTTCTCGTGTATAAGACCCAAATATTTCAGATCCTATTTGTGTTACCTCCGTTTCTACATTTCGTTTTCTGCTGTGTCTTGCTGTGTCTTGCATTTGCCCGGTTTCCTTATTTGAAGTCATTCGTATTAGATTTTAAATCATTTTAATCAGTGGCGAAATGCATGGTTTTCTAGGCCCAGATGCCCTTTTTTGGTAAAAGAAGAAAAAGGGGGGGGGCATCATTAAAGCGCAGAGAAGAAATAATCCGCCAATTAATATTATCTGCTCTCCACACACAAGTTATAAACGTGCTCTTTCTGGTATGCAATCTGCATAAAATACCTTCTGCCTCCAGCGGTTCCTGGGCTTGCTCACTCACTCATGCATTCACATATCCTTTCATTCATTCATCAAATATTTATTAGGGCCTACTCTGCACTTGGCCGTGTCCCAAACTCTGGAGACCCAGAGATGAGTAAGACCCAGGGGCAGCACAGAACAGTGTGAGTTTGGAATCAGACAAACGTAGATATTTCAACTGGGCTCTACCTTTTTCCATATGTATGGCTTTAGCAAATTGCTGAAACTGCCAGAGACTTGACTCCCTCACTTACGGGATAGAAGGTGATTGCTGACGTGCTTACATGTAATCTGTTGCCTGGTGCTCAATGAACAGTAGGGATAATGCATAACTTTGTGCAACCGCAACACAGCCCCTGCGTTCGAAGAGCGTGGATGTAGTAGGGACCTCGAACACGCATGGTGTGCACATGTGTCTTGGCGGGGGGTGGGGGGTGGCGCTTGGCAAAGTCTTTTGAGGATGTGGAGTGAAGGGTAACTAACTCCACTCAGGGGGCTGGGGAGGGCTTCGGAGAGGAGGATGCTTCATCTGTCAGGTAAGCTTGCCAGGAAGGGAAGGGGAAATGGTATTGCAAGGAGACAGGACAGCATGTGCAAAGGCCCAGAGGCATGAAGCAGCATGGCATTTCAGAAACAAGAAGACGCTTGTCATTGCTGTAAAGTAGGCACAGAGTAGGGACGAATGGCAGGAGTTGAGACCAGGTAGAAGATCAGAAACAGGCAAAAGGGACCAAGTGCCCTGCAAACCAAAAAGTGGGGAATACCGAACTCTCTCCTTTCCATCCTTACCCACCCCAAACTGTAAAGAAAACGCAAATGGGAATTATTTTCCCATCAAAGGAGAATCCAAGCCTCAGCATGATTAAGTTGCAAGGTCGCTCCAATTCAAATCAAGAAAGATCAATCAAGCTTCCCATTTGCGCCTTGAATAGCCTCCCTCCTTGATACACAAGTGCCTTTAACCCACAGAGGTCCGTATCACATGTTTCAATTGTGTAGTATTTCATACATAGCAACAATAGAGAATAATAGTTTATATCCATCACCCAGCTTTATTAGATCTTAACATGATGTTGTATTTGCTTCAGTTTTTTTTTTTTTTTTTTAACAAGTAAAGCATAGATTTGAGTATGACCACAGTGGACCCAGCCTGATCCTGTACATTTTATCCCCTCTCCAGAGTCAGTCACTGCTGAGAATTTATGCATTTGCTAATTTGTGCATCAATAAACAACATATATCGTTTTGCATATTTGGAATTATACAATGAAAGACATTCAGAAAGCGTGATTCTTCAATTTCTGAACAACTTTTTTCATCATCAATATTTTTATGCCTTCTACTGTTTCAATAAAGTTTTCCATCTTCTTTTTTCCCCTTCTGCTAGTTGAGAGGCTATGCATTGCATTTCCATTCTTTTAGTGGTTACTCTCTCATTTTCTTTTTTTTTTTTAATTTTTTTAAAATTTTTGACAGAGAATGAGCAGGGGAGGGGCAGAGAGAGGGAGACACAGAATCTGAAGCAGGTTTCAAGCTCCAAGCTGTCAGCACAGAGCCCGACGCACGGCTCGAACTCACAGACCGCGAGATCGTGACCTGAGCTGAAGTCAGACGCTTAACCGACTGAGCCACCCAGGCGACCCTCCCCTTGCATTTTCAATTACACAATTAACCTGTCTTTCTAAAAACATCAACAGTTGATTCATATTTCTATCTTTCTCCTGGCCAAGTCAAAGCCTTGTGAATTATTCAGGGTCCAGGCTGAAGACAGTAAACACACAGGAATTTGAAAGAAGTTCATTGTTTAGAAGCATTGATTCTAATTGGGGATTGGAGTAATGAAAGATTGGCCAGATGGAGGTAAAGAGAACCGTAAAGGGGATTTGAATCCCAGATTAAGAGCACAGAAGTATGGCACACCAGACCACAGAGTATCCCAACCCCTTTTCAAGGGCACCGGGATGTCTCCAGACCTCTGGCTTCAAGCAATGAACCTGAACCTTGCACCTGCCTTATGGGACCACTTCAGTCCCTTCATCTTATAGAACTTGAACTCTCAGCCATTCCTTCTGATACATGGCCCATACCTCTTCCAGCATCACCAAGAATTTCTCTTCCGATTCTGGTCCGTGGAGATCTTTTTCTTTTTCTTTTCTTTTTCTTTTTTGAACCAGCTATGTCATTTTGTTTTATTTGAAGCTTATCCATTCCTGCTGTTTACATAACGCAGCATTCTTCATGTGAGGTCTGTGGACCTTCTGAAATGCACACAGAGACCTTCAAAAAGTTTGCGTACAAATAACTAATTGGCTAGAACACAGATGCTGCGGACGGACATTTAATTTGGCACAATTTTTTTTTTGGAGAACAGTATCGATCTGGAGCCTGAAAAATGTTCTTATCCTTTATAACATTATTGACCTCTATAACTATAGCCAAGGGGGATGCCTTAGTCCGTGTGGGTTGCTAGAACAAATTGCCACAGACAGGGGGTGCTTACACCGCACACATTTACTTCTCATTCTTCTGGAGGCTGGGAAGTCGAAGATCAAGGTGCCAGCGGACCTGGTGACTGGTGAGGATCTTCTCGGTCTGCTGTCTTCTCTTTGTAGCCTACAGAGTGGAGAACAGAGAGAAGAAAGAGGCTCTTTCGTGTTTTTCATAGGGGCGCTCGTCCCATTCATGAGGACCCCACCCTCGCGACCTCCTCTAATTGCAATCACTTCCCAAAGTTCCCCTCACATTGGATTCCAATGTATGAATTTTGAGGGAGACACAGCCATTCAGTCCATAACAGAAATAATCTCAGGTAGGAACAAAATCTCAGCTGCACAGGATGCTCCTCAAAGTATCATCTTTAAATGGGAGAAAAAAAGGAAAACACCTGACATAAGAGTAAAACCATGAAACGATAAGATGAAATACTGAACAAGCATTAAAAACATTTCCTAAAACAACTTTGTGATGACAGGGACAAACGTTCCTTGAGGTAATGTTAAGTTAAAAAGTCAGAAAATACAACTGTATATGCAAATACGTACTCAGAGCTGTATTTTTTATTATTTTTTTTATTTTTTTTGGGGGGGGCGCCTGGGTGGCTTGTCGGTTAAGCGTCCGACTTCAGCTCAGGTCATGATCTCACGGTCCGTGAGTTCGAGCCCCGCGTCGGGCTCTGTGCTGACAGCTCAGAGCCTGGAGCCTGTTTCAGATTCTGTGTCTCCCTCTCTCTCTGACCTTCCCCTGTTCATGCTCTGTCTCTCTCTGTCTCAAAAATAAATAAACGTTAAAATATATATATATGTATATATATATGTATATATATATATATATATATATATATAAAGAGCTGTATTTTTTAAAAAATGTACATGCACATTGGATACAAAGCCTAAGCGGTGCTTGTCTTATTATCTTTGGGATTGAGGGTAATTTCTGTTTCCTTCTTCATTCTATCAGGTATTTTGCATGATTTCTATGCAAGGACATGCTTAAGTTTTGTAGTTAGAGAAGCAAAAAGAAGGCATTTGAAAAAATAATAGCATTTGCCATTGTGACTCCTTACTCTGCCAGGGGCTGGACGAGGAGAGGAATAATCCACGAAGAATGTTTACAGTGAGACCATTATTTTTTAGTTTTTTCTTTTTTGCTGTAACAGAGCTCAATTTTATTTTTTAAGGAACCCAAAGAGAAGGAGATTATAGAAGGAAGACAAATCTTAGGTGACGTGATATTTTAAGAGTGAAGACAGATATTCATTCATTCAGCACATTTGTATTGTGAGCTTGCATATGTCAGAAGCGGTCCTAGGGGCTGAGGACAGAGGAAACCCAGCAAGCACTGTGTCTAAGGAACCGATACAGTTCCAAGTGCCGAGTGACAGGAAGAAACCCACAGCTTTCAAATAGAGCTGTGAGCTGTAAGGGGAACAAAATAGGTGATGGGGTAGAGGATGCAGAGGTAATGGAGTAGAGCCAATGCAGGATTGGCTGTGACTAGAGTGTCTCTGGGGAGGGGACAGCTGGGCTAAGATCCGCAGGGTGCAGAGGAGCCAGCCACAGAAAACCCAGGGCAGGGAACTCCGGGCAGAGGAGTGGCAGGTGCCAAGGTCCTGTGGTGGGAGGAGCACAGGGGTGCTCAGACTGTTCCACTGTGAACCCCCAGCAGGCAGCCGCCTGCACCTCTCCACCCTGCACCAGGCACACTGGCACTGGCTGCGGGAACTCCACTCTGGCTCCCCATGCATTTTCAATGCCCTTGACCTCTTCTACAGACAAGAGGAGAGAGTGGCAGGAGACCAGTACCACTGCGGGGACCTTCCTGTGCTCAGACCTTGCAGAACACCCTACCTGTAGCCAGTTTCCTGCCAGGCGGTGGAGGCTGACCAGACCCTAAACGAATGTGGCAACCACCCAGTCACTAGCGGCCAAACTCAACTGTTGGATTTTAGGCTGACGAGGACACCGTGGGCACAGAGCTGCACGGCTCCTGCCCTGGGTGCCCACGGGGCTCGGCCTGTCCCGTCAGCCCCTCTGAATGTTCTTTCTAGCACCTTCCAGCACCAGCGGTTTACGTCTTTACCTGTGGGTGTGTTTGTGGCTCCCTCGTGCAGGGCCACGTATTCCCACAGTATCCTCTACCCCTTGCAGGTGCTTGACCCAGGGCAGTCCCTCCACGGGCAACGATGACAGTTTGCTAACAGCCTCCGTTGTCTGCATTGTTTTGAAAGAGAAAATGACACAAGAAACTTCCATCTGAAGTAAAAAAACAAAATGTGTGTCCAACGAGCTAGTTTGAAGGAAGAGGGAATGGAGCACCCATCCTGCGTCAGCCGCTCGCCTTGCAAAGTCCCCCTGGCCCTTCGTGTGCCTCTGCAAGGCGACATTGCACTCGCCAGGTGACGTGTTTCCCTTAGCTCAGCACTCCGGTGGGGTCTCACTCTTACCCCGAGGGCTGTGCTCCCCACTCAGCCTGCCAGCGCCACCTGATGAACCCACGGCCTCGGGTGCAGGAGGTCACTGTGGGATCAGAACCCCAAATCCCACTTAAAAAATTTTTTTAATGATTATTTATTTCTGAGAGAGTGCGAGCAGGGGAGGGGCAGAGAGAGGGGGAGACACAGAATGGGAAGCAGGCTCCAGGCTCCGAGCTGTCAGCACAGAGACTGACACGGGGCTCGAACTCACAGACCACACGATTGTGGCCTGAGCCAAAGTCAGATGCTTACCGGACTTTTAAGTTCAAAAGCCAGTGATAAGTACAAAGCAGAACAGTGGTGATGCACATTTGGAAATCCAATTTCCCAGCGCCCCCAGACTGCAGAAAACACTGCACGGGCTGGAGGAAGGAAGGGGGAGTAAGGATGGTAAGGGGGGGGTGAGCCGCAGGGACCGGAGCATCCCCTCCACCACCAGGACAAGGTCAGGGGTGGCTCACGGAGGCCGGGCTAGGGCTGCACAGGGGCCAGTCTCTGTTTGAGGGCACACTGGCCTTTGCCTTCACGGAGGACACTCAAGCCTTCTCAGCCACATCTGGGGAGGGCCATTGTCACTGAAGACAAAGATGGATCCTAGAAGGTGTGTGGGGGGGGGGGGGGGGACCAAAAACACAGGATCAAGGAGGGAGAATACGAAATGAGTTCAAGATCTCCCAGGAGTGGGATGTTCCCCTTCCGTTATGCCCATTTTGCAGATCTGAAAAATGGGACTCAGAATTCTAAGTTAAATGTTTGTACCGGGGCAGACGATGATGGAAGAAAGTTTGAACGCAGGTCTCTTGGACTCCAGGGTTCCTGAACTTTCCACATCACCCGGCGAACTGCATGCAGAGGTGCCACTGATCCAAATCTTATTTCCTACCCAGTCGCAAGTGGCCCTAGTGGCCAGTGAGGAGCCAAGAACCAGAGTCCCCCGAGGGATGTGCCTGCGGTTCCCGCGTGCGACCACTGGAGGGCGTCGGCAGCCCACGGCCACCCAGACCCATCTTTCCAGGTGGGGCTCCCGCTGGCCGCGCCCTCACTGCAAGCTGAGAGCTCGCCCTTTCCTGCCTTCCCCACTGTGTTCCAGGGTCTAGTCAGCAGCCCACCGCCCAGCAGGTGTGAGTTAAGACTTGCTGGGGAACCGGGTGGACCTTTTGAGCCCCCATTGTCAAGTTGTAAATTAAGATCGAATTGCTGGACCTTGGCCTGGGCCCACCCCCTCAGCAGCACCTGGGGTGGGCTGTCGCACGCAGATTCTCCGCCTGGTTCAAGCAGTTGGTAGGAAGCTTCTGCGGAGCTCTGGTCCCAAGGCAGGGTGGGGGAGGGGAGGCATAGCTAACAAGCAGCTCCCCCCCCTTACAGAGTGAGGCTCTCCTATTTTGGGTATCAGTTGCTTCACAGAGCATGACCCCGGAACCCCAAGAATCAGGTGCTTCACGAGGGGATTTTTCTTGACGACCTTCCCAGCCAGACTTCCGAGGTCCCTGAGTCGGGGGTTTACAGAGCAGTCACCAGAGGATGCCACTCTTGACTTGGGGGTTCTGTGTTTGAGCCCCACGTTGAGCGTGGAGACTACTTTAAAAAATTTTTTTAATAAAAAAAGAAATCAAAGGAAGTTTTCTTTGGAATCAGAAGCAGAGGCAAATCGGTAACTGCTCAGTGATGCCCTCCTACTTATAACATATCGCAACTCCTTAGTGTCCAGGGGTCTCCGTTCTAGAACATTCCAATCGAGCCATTCTCATTTCTGCAGCATAAAGCGGGCAGAGGCACAGGCCGCTTCACCCACAAGGAAAACATAGGTCTCGTATATTCTGAGTTTCGGATTTACTCTGAGCTTTCAGGAGAGGAGCTCAGGAAAGGCAGAGCCTCAGTGGTGGAAAAGAATGAGAGAGGGGAAGAGAGAGTGAGTGCGAGGGAAGAACCAGAGACGAGCAAGCAAAAGGGGGTGACGGTGTCTGAGCCGAGTGGGAAGCATTTGGAATCAAACCTCTGTGGTGGGGTGAATTCTGGAGCTCTGCCTCCAAGCCCTTGTGACTCAGGGGGACGTGGGACAAGGAGAGGTAACAGAACACGGAAACAGAGCCAGGCTTGAGATAAAGGCACTGGCCGCCATCACCACTGAGAAAAGACCCACACCTTCCCTTCTGCAGCCCCTCTCCTAGCAGCCACCGGAGGCAAAGTGCATACACAGCAGGGAGTTTAAGAGTAGTCTCGTATCTTGAGTTGGTTCCTGCACTTTGCTGGATTGTTTTTTACTCATTGCTAGGCTGCTTCAAGGAAACAGGATACACTGAAGTAGTTGGAATATTCGGGCACTAGAAAATTTCCTTGAGAACTCTTCAAATATCAAAGGGCAGTTAGACGGGGTTGAGGTGGAATCTAGTGGGTATAAATTATGGAGAAGCAGAATTAAACTCCAAAAAAAATTCAATTCAACCAAATTCACTGAGCATCTCTGTGACTCTAAGTTGGTGTTGGCCCATCCCTGATAATTTTGAGGTGACTTTAGAGGGTATGTTGATGAACATTTTTTTTAATGGTCATGAGCTTATTCTAACAAGAGTTGAACTTTCAGCCCTGTCTGTACAGTGGTAATACAAAGTGTTATGTTTCAATGAATTTATCTGTATTTTATTTTTATTTTATTTTTAATTTTTACTGATTTATTTATTTTTTTTTGAGACAGAGAGAGACAGAGCATGAACGGGGGAGGGGCAGAGAGAGAGGGAGACGCAGAATCGGAAGCAGGCTCCAGGCTCTGAGCCATCAGCCCAGAGCCCGAGGCGGGGCTCGAACTCACAGACCGCGAGATCGTGACCTGAGCGGAAGTCGGACGCTCAACCGACTGAGCCACCCAGGCGCCCCGAATTTATCTGTATTTTAAAGTTAACTGGTTTAAGGGAACATTAAGTAGATAAGATTAAAGATGGAACACAGAAAGTGTGAAAATGTGAAGACAGCAAAAGATGGACAAATTCTGGGAAGCACTGACCTGTTGGCATTGACTTGTGAGCATAGGCTGTTGCTGTGACCAACTAGTAGCTGTGGGACCTGTCCTATCGGTGGCCCCCAAGAAGAGACGCCTCTCAGTATTCACACTTTTGTGTAGCCCTGGGACTTGCCCCATAGAATCCAGTAGAAGTGAGGCTGGGTCCATTCCAAGCCTGAGCTCTAGGAAGCTTGGTAGATTCCACTTTCAGACTCTCGGGAGCCACGATCTCCGGAGGAGAAGTCTGGGTGTGCTGTTGGGGAGACCAGTGAAGGACCTCAGGAGAGGTCACGTGCAAAGGGAGAGGTCCTACCTGAAAAAAAGAGAGGAGCCCTGCATCCCAGCATCCTAGCTGAACCCAGCCCCCAGCCAACCCACCCGCTGATGGTGCTTGAACTACCCAGCCAAGTCCAGCCCCCCCGTGCAGCGCTGTGTCCAATTACAAATGGCCGTTGTATTAAGCCACTAAGTTCTGAAACGGCGTGTCACGCAATCATAAGTGAAAGCTGGGGACGTTCTGCTCCATGGGGTCATTCAGGCATTCGGGATCCTTTCATACAGTGGCTCTGCCACCTTCTAAGGCCTCGGAGCACTGACTCAAATCCTTTACACAGATAAGGGGAGAGGGACGGTGTAAAGGATCATGCAAGATATTTGGGGCACCAAGCCTGAACAGGGGCCCCCCGAAATTAAAGGGGACTAGAATTCGTGATTGAACCGTGTGACCAGGGTAAAGAGAAACACAGATTTGGAGATCCCTACCCTCTCTCACATTTACACACACACACACACACACACACACACACACACACCCTAATAACATAGTACAGTGACTATTATGCTATAATATGAATAAATTCAGGTTTGGGGGACCGTGAAAAAAGAGGAATTAACTTTGCATGGAGCCTTACAGCCAGCCAGTATAATGCATGGAGTGGTAGCAGCATTTGACCTGGGCTTTGAAGGGTGCCTAGGAGTCTGTCAGCCAGAAGGGGAAGGTGCATCGAGGCAGAGGGCGGAAGATCACGAAAAAACACGTTATGTGCAGAAAGCAATGAAGGAAACAGAGCCACCAAATGAATGACACTAAGTTTGGATGACCTTGTTTGACTCCTCTGAGTACGGCTGCACTTGAGGACCCCTGAGCCTTTTAGTTATGCGAACATTTAGGTTTAGGCCATTTTTAAAAATTTTTTTAAATGTTTTATTTCTTTTTAAGACAGAGAGAGAGACAGAGCATGAGTGGGGATGGGGCAGAGAGAGAGGAAGACACAGAATCTGAAGCAGGCTCCAGGCTCCGAGCTGTCAGCACAGAGCCCAACGAGGGGCTCGAACTCCCGAACCGGGAGATGATGACCCGGACTGAAGTTTGATGCTTAATGGACTGAGCCACCCCTGAACCTTGAGGAGCCGGTCAGATTCTTTCCGATCAGGACAGGAGCTAGGAGACACGAAATCTCCAGGGAGGCCTTGATAAGCCCGCAACTGGGACGCGGCACCTGTTCTTCCCCAAGTGCAAGCTGGAAGGTTGGCAGTGGGAAACGCATCTTCAGAGAAAGGCTGAAGAAGAGAACAGATCAGCAGAGAAGCCACATAGCCCGGGGTGGAGACGAAGGAAGGGGTGGCCCCATGACTCACTTCCCATGAGACCCAGTTCATCTCCTGCTTTTGTTTGCCATGACACTTCCTTTAACCTACTAAGAAACCACCTTTTGTCAGATAATCCAGCAGGCTGCTGTTCTTTGCAAAACTATCGAGTCCTGGCTGACATAGAGAAAACAGTAATTCATTGGGGCCATTGCAAAAATAATAATATCCTATCCATAATGTCCTAATATAAAAGTATGACCACGCAGCAAATTGAGGGTAAAAATATCTTATGTGAATGTTACGTAGGCTAAATGAGGTTATCCATGAAATGCATAGTTCCTGGCCCTTATTAGGTGCACACACACACACACACACACGCATATATTACACACATACACACACATGCATGTGTGTGTGTATGTGATGCATGTGTGTGTGTATATTTATATTTATATTTATATTTATATAAAATCATCATTATTCTTCCTCCAGCCTCTGGACACACACACGCATGAGTGCATCACTTTACTGAGGTTGAGCAGAGAATGGGAGAGAATGGGAGTAGGGGATTTACCTTGCCTGGTCCGCTCCCGCCAACTTCGAACCCCCATGACACCTTCTCTCCTCAAAGACCCTTTCTGTCCGTGGCCCCGCCAAGTATTTCTTTCTCCGCCTTCCCCTGAGAAGGCCCCAGAGGCGTTACCTTTTCTCGCCCTTCAGAATTCTCAGCTCCACCCCAAACTTTCATACCCAGATCTATCTGGGTCCTCAGCAGACCAAAGGGCCCTGCCCTGTAAGTGTTCGTTATATGGCACAGCTTGCCTTATATGCTACCGGTGGTCACCATGTTTGAGCAGGCACCGTGCCAGCTCCAGTGACCCAGGGCGTTTGCTGTTAGCCTGAAGACAAATGCAACCTTGCCAAGAGGCTGCCCGGACAGACCTCAGCAACCATCAAGGGCCAGGGTCTAATTCAGTCTCCGCGTGACAGACGCTGTGTGATGCCGATCGGCTGTCCTTCCTCCTCCCACATTGCCCTCTCTTTCACCTCCCTTGCCTGTCTTAAGGACTCCGAAGATGTGACATCAGGCAAATGCCAAGTTGTCAGTGAAGGAGGTGGAGCCTTAATGGAGCATTAGGACCAATCAACAAAGACTGACAAAGGGGAAGGAGGCCTGAGGCCTGTTCTAGAAGGGAAATATTCTGTCTCCAACAAAGAGGAGAAGTCTGGCAGGAGAGGGGGAGTGGAGAAGCTCAGAGGAATCCTTCTAATGTACTAGATGTGTCCTGACACGTCGTGTGTCTGATTCTCCACAAAGATCCAAGACAAGTTAAATGAGCCCGATGAACAAGAAGTGGGCATATGGCTGAGCTTTGAGACCAAGGGGGAACTGCCAACCCACATCACAGTTGAACCAAAATGGCCCCTCCGTGACTCTTGGTCATACGTTTCGGTTAGCTTGATTTCCTGCCCACAGTCTACAATTCTACAACACAGACACCCATCCAAACAATCATTTTATTGGCCCCAGGAACCATGAGGCACATAAGCTTTTAATTTGCTCAATACCATCGCAGACTTTTAAAAAGAGATAAATCACTGATACCCACTGATGACCTCAACTTTGATCATCACCCGAGTTGCGAGTTTGAAATTCCGATAATGCTGCCAAGCTGAGGACGTTGGAAGGCTTTATATTGGAACAAGAAATATGTGATAAAACAGAAACACAAGTGACTGGCAAGTAAAGGAAATTAGGCTCGTGGAGACTGATAGTTCAGGCAACGCAAGCTTAAAAAGACAAGAAAATACCATTTGCATTCAGCAGGCTAGTAAATGCTGAAGTATTCGATAATTCCTATTTCTGGAAAGAATGTCAGGGGGGCAGAAACCCTTACACTGCTGTTGTGATTGGAAATGAGGACAACCATGTTGAAAATATCTTAGCACGATCTTACCAGGCTGTAGCAGGCGTCAACTCTTTGATCCAGCCCTTCTGCCGCCGGGGTATTCCTACCGCTGTCGTTACATAGGTTTGGACTCTAGGGAGTGGTCAGAATAAATGAGCTGGATGTCCGTGCAGCCGGATGCAATGCTTCCAAAAACATACTGTGCCTAAAAATAAGAAAAAGCATGAATTTAAAGCATAACTGAATGCATATAAATATAATAGTGACTCAGACAACGGCACTTGTTTGAACAGATGCGTCATGATGTGAACGAACGGCGAACGATGGATGGGATGGACGCACGTTGCACACAAGAGGGCGGGTGCCTGGGGCGAGAACAGTGGTGATGAGGAAGAGGTCAGGGAGAAACAAAAACAGAGAAAGTTAAAGAGAGGTTTCTGTGTGGGCAATAATCATGCTGGGTTGTAAATGGAGGAGCATGATGGACCCGATCAGGTACAGCTGAGGGCTGAAAAAAGAAAAGTAAAAACGATACCAACAAAAGCTCCCAGCTATTCTTGCTTATGATACAGAATACAGGGGCACCTGGCTGGCTCAGTCGGTAGAGCATGCAACTCTTGATCTCAGGGTTGTGAGTTCAAGCCCCATGTTGGGTGGAGAGATTGCTTTAAAACAATCTTTAAATTTTTTTTAATGTTTATTTATTTTTGAGAGAAGGAGAGAGAGAGAGAGAGAGACAGAGCATGAGCAGGAGAGGGGCAGAGAGAAAGGGAGACACAGAATCGGATGCAGGCTCCAGGCTCTGAGCCGTCAGCACAGAGCCCGATGAGGGGCTCGAGCTCACAAGCCTTCAAGCTGTGAGATCATGACCTGAGCCGAAGTCGGCTGCTTAACCAACTGAGCCACCCAGGAACCCCTAAAAAATCCTTTAAAAAGGTGATACGAAATACACAGGCTCAATAATGTTATCTGAGGGACACCTGGGTGACTCAGTCGGCTCAGATCATGATCTCACGGTTCATGGGTTCGAACCCTGTGCCAGGCTCTGGGCTGACAGCACGGAGCCTGCTTGGGATTCTCTCTCTTCCTCTCTCTCTGCCCCTTTCCTGCTTGTGCTCGCTCTCTCTCTCTCTCTCTGAAAAATAAATAAATAAACATTAAAAAAATAATGTTAACTGAAACATTTGTCATAATAGCAATAAGTTCAAAAAGTTGTAAATGTCCACTGGTAGGGTAAAGATGAAATGAATTAGCTTGTATCCATTTAACAGCATATTTCAATGAAGCCTTGAAAAATAATGAGGTGATTCTATGTGACCTAATGTGAAATTTTCTCTAAGACATATAGTGAAATTGTGAAAACAATATGATGGTATAAAAGGAGATGATCATAGGTGACTTGGGCATTTATTCTTTGTGCTGCTAATAGCTTGGTAAGAATGCTGACCCAGTAAGTCTGATTTTGAAGTCGGTGGAAAATATAGACTGATTCCAGCCACCCAGCCAAAGAGGTTCCCCATTTACATAAAAGACTATTTCTTTGACAATGATGGTCCCTTTGTTACATGGTCACCTAGATGTTCCCTGCTCCCGTTTCTATAAATGTGGTAGAATAGTTTAGAATACTTTAGAAATATTTTAGTTCCTCTCCTGGATTCCCTCCTAAGGTGTCCTTGTCCAGTTTTGCCTGGATGAACCTCTGTGTAATTGGAATCTCAGAAGGAGACGAGAGAGAAAATAGAGTAGAATAAATATTTGAAAAGGTAAGGGTTGGGAATTCTTCAAAAGTGATAGAAGACATCTACTACATGTCTAAAAATCCCAAAGAACTGCAAGCAAGATAAATATCCCTCTTACCCCACCCCCAATGCCGATGCACATCATATTGAAACTGCTCAAAATCAAAGAAAAAGGACACCTTGAAGGCAGCTAGAGAAAAAATGTACTCTGTAGACCATATCAAAAGCAAGGATTACAGCAAACTTCTCATCAAAAGCTGTGTAGGCCAGAAGACAATAGAATGGCATCTTCAAAGTGGCAAAAGAAAAAACAAAGCTGGGGCGCCTGGGTGGCTCAGTCGGTTAAGTGTCCGACTTTGGCTCA
Source organism: Panthera leo (assembly GCF_018350215.1). NCBI lineage: Eukaryota > Metazoa > Chordata > Mammalia > Carnivora > Felidae > Panthera > Panthera leo. The sequence goes on from NC_056679.1 coordinate 174,711,594, forward strand.
GGTCATGATCTCGTGGTTGTGAGTTCGAGCCCCGCGTCGGGCTCTGTGCTGACAGCTCGGAGCCTGGAGCCTGCTTCTGATTCTGTGTCTCCCTCTCTCTCTGACCCTCCCCCCCATTCATGCTCTGTCTCTCTCTGTCTCAAAAATAAATAAATGTTAAAAAAATTTAAAAAAAAAAGAAAAAAGAGAAAACGAAGCTGTCAACCGAGAATTCCATTACCAGAGGAAAAAAAGTCTTCAAAAATGAAAAAGTCAGTCTGCTTCTGGCTATGATAGAGTAACAGGGAGAGAATATACGTTCCTACCTAAAACAACTAGAACATCAAAGTATATTAAAATTGCTTTTTAAATATTGGACAACATTTAGCCATATCAAATGGTCTAACATTCACATGAATGGGCTTCCAAAAGGACTATGTTGGCAGTGTAGTGGATAGGAACAACATAATAATATATTTGAAGAAATAATGGGCAAATGTTTCCAAGTTTGAAAACCCATAAATCCAAGAACTTAACAAATAGCAGAATAAACAAAGCAAAACATCATTACCATATTGTTGACAACTAACAGTAAAGATAAAATTCTTTTTTTTTTAACTTTTTAAAATGTTTATTTATTATTAGAGACAGAGAGAGACAGAGCATGAGCAGGGGAAGGGCAGAGAGAGGAGGAGACACAGAATCCGAGGCAGACTCCAGGCTCCGAGCTGTCAGCACAGAGCCCGACACGGGGTTCGAACTCACAAACCGCGAGATCATGACCTGAGCTGAAGTTGGACGCTTAACTGACTGAGCCACCCAGGCGCCCCGAGATAAAATTCTTCAAGGGGCCAAAGCATTACATACAAGAACACTACAGATATTGCACACAAAGAAAGAAAGAGAAATATGCTTACTTCTCATCAGAAATTATGCAAGCCAGAGAACGGCACTTTTATTTACTGAGGGGCTGGAGGGAAAGGAAAAAATTATTAAGCTAGAATATTACACGCCTTTCAAGATGAATACAAAATAAAGAATCACCCATACAGAGTATGAGCGTAACTGCTCAGCATGAAATATTCTTTCGGGACAAATTTCTCCGGAAAAGGAAAAGTCCTATCAAATGGAAATTTGGAATGCAGAATACTGGAGGTGGTAAATGTGGGGATAAATAGAAAAGAGATTGTTCTCATATATAAACCTCTTTAGAAGGTGGCTGTTTAAAGCAAAATCAGTAACAATGTCTGGGTGGTTTATAACACATCGCGAGTAGCACAGCACCTCAAAGGACAAAGTGAACTTGAAGGATACTGTCGTAAGATTCTAACACGGCACAAAGTGATAGAATGCTCTTTGCGGTAGATTGGGATAGGTTAAAGGTAACTACTCTAAACTCTAGGGCAACCAATTAAGAAAGTAGTACAACTCCAACATGGAGATGAGATGGAATTACATCTACACTGAGAGAGGCAACTATTTCAAAAGAAGAAAAAAGATTAACAAAGAATGAATTTAACAAGCGGGAAAAACTTACAAGACAGGAGGTTTAAGCCCAAACACTTGCATCGATGATAAGGGCCTATATGATTCAGTTAAAAGACAAACTTGATCAGATCTGATTAGAAAGGAAGACGCTACTCTGTGCTGCATGCCAGGAACCCACTCCAAATATAGACAGAAATATATTTAAAGCAAAGGATGGAAAAACGCACTCCATGCAAACACTAACCGTAAGGAAGCCGGAGACAAACAGCCAAAAAGTGCGCGAGACGATGCTCAACATCACTAAGTTATCAGAAAAAAATGCAAATCAGAACTACAGGCCAGCGCTTCACACACATTAGAATGACTACTTTCAAATAAAATAAATTGATGATATTTTGTTAAAACAAGGAAAATAACAAGTATTGGTGAAGGTGTAAAAAAAAACAAACAAAAAAAAAACCGGAGTCTTTGTTTGAGCCCCGCGTCGGGCTCTGTGCTGACGGCTCAGAGCCTGGAACCTGCTTCGGATTCTGTGTCTCCCTCTCTCTCTGCCCCTAACCCACTCACACCCTCTCTCTCTCTTGCTCGCTCTCAAAAATAAATAAACATTAGGGGCGCCTGGGTGGCTCAGTCGGTTGAGCGTCCGACTTCAGCTCAGGTCACGATCCCACGGTCCGTGAGTTCGAGCCCCGTGTCGGGCTCTGGGCTGATGGCTCAGAGCCTGGAGCCTGCTTCCGATTCTGTGTCTCCCTCTCTCTCTGCCCCTCCCCCGTTCATGCTCTGTCTCTCTCTGTCTCAAAAATAAATAAACGTTAAAAAAAAATTTTTAAAAATAAATAAACATTAAAAAAAAGTTTTTTTAAATGCTGCAGCCCCGGTGGAAAACAGTATGGCTGTTCCTCAAAAAAATTAAACGTATGATTTGCCAGGGTCTCAATGATCGTGCACCACCCCCCTCCACCCCTATACGCTGGAACCTAAGCCCCCATGTGATGGTGTTAGGAGATGAGGCCGTTGGGAGGTGATTTGGTCAGGAGGGTAGAGCCCTCGTGAGTAGGAATCATTCCCCGATAAAAGAGGCCCCCAGAGAGAATCCCCATCTTTCCCACCACGTAAGGACACGCCAAGAAGTAGGCCGTCTCCCATCCGGGAGAGGGCTCTCACTAGACCTTGGTCATGTTGGTACCGTGACCTTGGACTTCCCAGCCTCCAGACTGTGAGAGATAAATTTCTGTTGTTTTTGAACTACCTAATCTGTGGTATTTTCTTAGAGCGGCCCTTACTGCTAAGACACAATTAGCATATGATCCAATCCTTCCATTTCTGGGTATGTTCCCAAAAGAAAGAAATGAATACACATAGTACAGTTTGTCGAAAACTGGCAAGGAAACATAATAGAAGGTGACCCTCATCAGCTGTGTTTACAGTCTGCTATGCTCCTTGGAGCATCGCGTTGTGTTAGTACAGTTTATAAGGTGACATTTCAGAATAACCCTTTGTAGCAATTTCCAGGCAATTAAAATTCTCTTTCTCGTGCCCTCCATTTTATAATCATCACAGGGAATAGGTTATATTTGCTGGCGGCAATGCAGACTTCCTAGCACGTTTTCTCTTCGTCAAGTGACAAAAGAGCTGACCTTCGTTTAGTAGCTGGGTGCCTGCTGTTGGCCAAAATCTGGCTGGGTCGGGTCCAACCCTGAAGAGGCCATACGGCCCAGGGAAGGTGCAAAGTCCTGCCCCTTCGCTCACGCTTCCTCCAGCCTGGAAAGCACCACTTGCTAAATCTTGTGCTGTAAACAGGAAGCCTGAAGTCAGAACCCAGGAGGGTCATTATGAAAGCTCAAGCTTCAGAGAGGAGCGAAGAAGCAGAAGCGAGAGGAGCCAGGCCAGGCCAGGGCAGGTGGCCCGACGTGGATACAGCCACAGGCGAGTGCCTGCACAAGGACACAAGGAAGCTACCAAGACTGACACAGGAGGCCTCGGGAAGGGTGCCGGGAGGAAGGGTGACCTTCCGTGCTGGGTTCGCGTATGAACACTTAAATCAAACAGGTAAAAAGGCACCACCACGAAGTCCTTGAGATTTCACCTGCCCTATGATCATTTCAGAAAGCCACTCCTGAATGTAGGGCAGCTGGCAGTGGGGATCCTTCAGGGGGGGAATGCAAATTCCTTAGAACTTGACTTTTATGAAACACCGGTTACAATCGATGACTGGAGAATGGACGTTCTCCCCTACGCAGTGAGCAAAGAGCTCAGAACCCGTGGTGGTAAATGCGGCCACTGCCTTCGGAAGGGAAGAACTCCTCATCAAACGTGCCTTCCCCATCTGGAAACCGAACTCGAGCCTAATAACGTCTCCAGCTCCTGGGCCAATTTGCTTGCATAGTGTGCTTCCCAAGGTCCCAGGAAGCCACGTTGAAAACCGCCCTACCACACCCCTTAGCCACACCAAAATCTTCCCAGCACGCTGCACATCTTCAGCTTTCTGTGCTTCCTCCTTCTGGATGGAGAATCTCCAGAAGGAGGTAATGCCTTACACTTGTCTTAGTCCCTAACCAGCATCTTGATATAGTAAGAGAGTACTAACCTCTGAACAACCATGTATAGTCTTCAAAACACTTCCACCTTCATCAATGAATTTGACCTTCGCCACCGCAACGGAGGCTGCCATGGTTTGGGTCCAACACTTTTCATAACATTATGTCCGGTCTTAACGAAAGCTCTGCAAGGTGGGCACTGTGGCTACCTCCACGTTGCAAATGAGGACGCCAAGACTCAGCCACGCGGCGACTTGCTCAGTGTGACCCAGAGGGTGCCGGGCAGAGCAGCAATGCAGGCTGGGGCCAGTCCCTATGCGGAAGCTCTGCTTTCTTCCTTGTCCCCGTTGTTGCTTAAACTGGGGTCTGTGGACCCCAGGAGATACGCCGTCATCTTTGGAGGATCCTGGGACGTCCGTGAGACTCTTAAACTTTGCGTTTTCATTTTGTTGACGATCTGCTTAAAACGAACATAACGTAAAGTAACATGGGAGTTTGCTCTGCGTCCCTGGGGTGATCAGCATAGAGCGGGACGCAGCCGTGGGACTTCAGTGCCTGTGTTTGCTTCCGGGTGTAGAATGCGTTGGCTCCAAGGGGCTTCACAGGACAAAGGCCAACATCACGTCTCAGGCACGTGTTTGTGACACGTGAGGACCAACTAATGTTATGGCCTCCCTGCGGAGAAAACTGCAGGGATGTGAGTAGGAAAAATGGTGTGAGAACTGGGGTACCCCAGATGGCTCACACGGCTGATCGTACTAAATCCAAAGATCCCTGAGCCACTGCCTTCAGAGTCCAGATCAAGGTCGTTGCGGCAAAGCAGCAGAATCTGCCACATGAAATTATGAGTAAATTTCAACTGCATCAGGTTTTATGGCTTTATTATTTCATTGCAAGTTTTAGTTTCAGAAATCCGTAGTACTATGGGAAAAAGGTGTTTGATGTTAAGGCTTACTTCACTGACCCTGGAATGAAAATGATTTAAATGGACACCTGGGCTTGGGTCCAAGAAGAATGCATTAAACCTGCTGTCCCCAACACTCACGTGAGACAGACAAGGGGTATCACTATCCATTCCGGTTTTGCAGATGAAGGGGCTGGTGACAACAGGGAAGTGATTCTCCAATATCACACATCTCCTCAGTGTCCCAACCAGGACCAGAATCCCAAGTCTTTCAAAAAAGTGGAGTGAGTAAATATGGAAAGCTAGCAACCCGGTGGCCCATGGGCCAAATTGCATGCTCATCCTACAAAATATTAAAAATTAAGATATTTCACATCAATGTTTTCTGACCCCTCTGGAAAAATGAGGGGATCTGGTAACAACATTCCTGCATGATAATCATTGGCCAGAGCTTGGAGCAGCCAGTTTCTCAAGTCCCCAGGGATCCTGTTGTGGTCTGGGGTCTGATTCATCAGGCTTTGGGTGGGACCTGAGATTCTAGTGCAGGTGTGGTTGGTCCAGAAATCTACTCCGGTCTCATCTGCCTCCAACCTCCACTTTTAAAGATCTTTCAGGTTATTTGGGGGCCCATCCAGATAATCCAGGATAATCTCCGTATTTTAAAATGAGATGATTGGCAACCTTAATTCCATTTGCAACCGTAATTCCCCTCTCCTGTGTAACCAAACGTATTCACGGATTCCGGAGATTAGGAAGTGGCCCTCTTTGGGCAGCCATTATTCTGCCTGCCACACTCAGTAAATATGCGTTATTAATGTTATCATTATTCAAGTCCGGTTAATTTCTCTTCTTCAGGCTGCCCAAAGCATTGATGAGAGAGTCAAAGTCCTTAAAACCCAGTTTCTCCAGCATGTGGCATGGTCGAATTCGTTTTTCGCAGCTAAAACAGTAGCTAGCTGCTGTCCTGTTGCTTTCTACCCGCTGACACGTGTCTGCTTCGTCCCGAAAGTTTCCACAAAGCTGGCGAGCGCCGGTCAAGGCCATTACCGGCTCAGCGGGGCTCAGACAGTTGAGAAGGTCGAGGGTGAACGTCTGATTTTAAAGTCAAGGCAAGACTATGACAGAGCCAGGACAATGAGCATGTTTCTGAGCAAAGATAATGTCATCTCTTTCTTCCCTTGAAGGCCCGAGCTGGCCTTGGCCAGGAGAGGAGGCACAAGGTCTGGTTTGGTCAATGAAGGCACCATCTTCAGTGAGAAGCACAGTAATTGAGGCCATGCGGGCCCCAGCGATAAATACACGCAACGACAGTGGTCCCTCATCTGTTGGAGGCTCTTCTGTTTATCTAATCAGAGACGAAGGTCAACAATATTGACACGAGTCATGACTACCTCACGTATATGGAGTTCTGGAATAAATCTTAGAAGCTGAGCAGTAACCCGAGAAAATGGTCTTGGGTTTAGAGTTCTTCTGTCTACTTTTGGCTTTGCATTTTTGCTGCTCAAATTCTGGTTAGCTGATGACCCAGGAATCCACGGAGGCTTTTCCTCTTTGAGTTTCTCCTAAATTCATGCATTTAAGACATACTTACTGAGGTGACAGTGGGAAACAACACCGACGTAAGAAAATTCCTAAGTAAACAAGGTGATTGAAGGTAGCCACTTTGGGCAACGAAGTCTCTAGAACAGGAAGGTGTGATGGCAGTGATGGGTGACGGAGGGGCTTGGGAGGGTTCTCTGGGAAGGAGATATTTGGGCTGAGATGGGAGCGATGGGAGAGATGGGAAGGGGGCGGGCTGGAAAGAGCAGAGGGGGGCCAGAATTCCAGGCAGAGGAAACAGCAAATGCAAAGGCCATTTGAGGAGAATCAGGAAGAAGGCCAGCACAGCCAGAAGGCAGGAGCAAGGTCCCTCCCACACTCACTGTGAAACCAGGACTCGGCAGGGCCTCCCCAACTGCCCCCCCTTGTGATAACGCGTGATACTCTCTCCTTGCAAAATACTCTAACAATACAGAAATAAATTTTATACCGAGTGAAACATCAACAGTGTTCTGAATTCTCACTCGCTGCTTCCCAAGCAACCTCTACCGATAGTTTAGCACGTATCCATCTGCCCTTGTGTGGACATTTACATGCACACACATGCACATCCGCAATCACACACGTTATGTTGTATCTAAATACGGTATCACAGATTGGGGGTCCAACTAGCCCAGGTACTGAATGCTCACCCCGCCTGCACAACTTTGCCCCTGCTGAACCCCTTATCTGAAGCTTCCATGCCTTTACTCTTTATAAAGGCCTAGAAAGGCCTGGATGAGTTTCCACAAGGCTCGAGCAGCCTTCCCAGCTGCCCGCTGCCTCTTCCAAGGACGGTAATTTCAGTGAAACATACATACACTGAACAGTCATGCTGGATGTATATGAAATCCTGCATTCAGCCAACATGTGTTTGCTTCCTCTTATCCCCATGCAGGGCCTAGAACAGGCCTGGTCACACTGCCGTAAGTAGAAATAAACATGCTAATGTCTGCAGCTCGTAGCTAATATTTATCAAGCACTTGCCATGTGTCAGACATCGCGTAAGCAGTTTCACGAGAAAATCCTAGCAAGCCGGGGAGGCTGGATTCTCAGCTGACTCAGGGCACATGCTTTTAGCACCCAGTTGTACCCACTCTGCTGTGGGTGGATCCCACTAAAGCGATCCCACTAAAGCCCGAGAGCCAGGTGGGTTTGGTTCTTCCCAGTGGCCTCTCTGGAAGCAGGCCCACGGTCCCCCACAGATGAACCCTACCTCTGCCGCATTTCCCATCTGGGCCTGTGCCCCCGGCTCCCCCCTCCCCCCAGCACGATCCTGATTCCCATGTCAAGCCTGTCACTCACTCCCGACACACACCTGGATTCTGCTGCCTCGACTCCAGCTTTCCTCCCAGACCAGGCCTCGACCCCACCATGACTTGCTTTCGGAAGCTGAGGCAAAACACGGCATCTGATTGTCTTAGTTTGAACGATCAGTTCCACCCAGGTCCTGCTGGTGGAAGAAAGAGGGGGATCACCGGAGGCTTGAGGCTGAGAAGGGGGCGCCGGTCTGGGGCGGGGGCACCCTTCCACGGGTGTGGACTCTCAGGAAGCTCTGCTACACAAAGGAAGCCAGCACGAGGCAGGCTGACCTTGGCAGTGAGCATTAAGAAGGGAAGAATCTTCAGCTCTCCCAGCCAGGAATGTATCCTTCCCACCTCGCGTCCCGCTGACTCAGTGAACTTGGACGGAGAGCTGAACTTGCTCAGCCTCATCAGCCCAGTTGTGCCCTCACAAGCAAACCAGCTTTTATTAAGCCATGACATAATGATATGAAGGAAGAGCCGTACGCACGTTTCCATTTTCTTTATTACCCAGGTTTTGGTTTTGGTTTTTTTTGTTTTTTCTTTTTCAGGCAAACTTATTAAAGCAAACCTCTCTAATTACCTTATGTGGCTGACATCATTCCCAGGACCTATACAGCTGATAGAGGGCCAGCCCACTTTGTTAAAAGTGTATTATTAGGGGTACCTGGGGGGCTCAGTCGGTTGAGCATCCGACTTCGGCTCAGGTTATGATCTCGCAGTCCATGAGTTCGAGCCCCGAGCCGGACTCTGTGCTGACAGCTCGGAGCCTGGAGCCTTTTCGGATTCTGTGTCTCCCTCTCTCTCTGCCCCTCCCCTGCTCACGCTCTGTCTCTCCCTAAAATAAACAAACATTAAAAAAAAAAAGTGTGTTATTAAATAGCTACAGTATTTATGGTTAAAAAAATTCTCCTAGCAGATTAACAGGCATAAACTTCCAAGTGTAAAATAAATAAGGGATGAAACGTACAGCATAGGTAATACAGTAGATAACGTTGTACTCACATTGCGTGATGACAGAGGGTAACTATACTTATCATGGGAGGCATTGCAGAATGTATATTCGAATCACTATGTTGTACACCTGAAACTAATATAATATTAGTATAGTATAGTATATATAATATAATATATAGTAGGTCAACTATATGTTAATTAAAAAAATTCTCCTCGCACTATGATATGTCATAGCACATGCAACACGACTGTAAGACAAACACGAACGCTATTTAACCACACTGATATTCAATGAGATGACGCTGAAGACATTTGAGTTAACATTTTACTCTATTAAATTAACCCAGAAGCAATTCTTAAAATGATGGCCAGTGCTGGTGATGTTATGGTGGACCTTCCTCATTCATGCCTAGCGGATGCTAAATGCTTAATGAATGTAAAAAGTAGTGCGACTTTTTGGAAGCCATTTGGCAGCCCCCCCCCCCGCCCCCCAGAGTATAAAACGTTCCTTTCCTTTTGCTTAGTAGGGAAAAATTGGGAGGTCTTAACTAAGGGGAAAATAACCCCCCCAAGTAAAATACTAAATATTTGAGGATGTTAATTACAGCATAATCAGCATGGATAACTTGAAAACTAAGTAAGTAGCCACCTGCCGTGGCTTGGTTAAATAAACTGTGATAAATAACTATGATAAATAAGTAACATTATGGGGCCCCTGGGTGGCTCAGTCGGGCGAGCATCCGACTTCAGCCCAGGTCATGATCTCATGGTTCCTGAGTTCGAGCTCCTCATCGGGCTCACCACTGTCAGCGCTGAGCCTGCTTCGAATCCTCCGTCCCCCTCGCTCTTTGCCTCTTCCCCACTCACGGTCTCTGTCTCAAAAATAAATAAACATTTTAAAATAAATAAGTAACATTATGTAGTCAATAAAAAATGGTAATTGTGAGGAATATGTAAAAACAAAGAGGGATATTTATGATAAAGTGGTACTGAGTAAGCTACATAGGATACAACATGGAATGTTCGCTCCGATCAACATTTGTGTGCCTTTGAGGAGGAGGGAGCCCGGCAATGAAAACGGCGCTGTCAGCATTGTGCAAGACTTTTCTAAAAATCCCAACTGCCTCTAATATGTTTACACTGTGTTTACAGTGACAATAAAAGAAATTGTTGAACTTGTACATATTAGTGCTGAGATGGTTATAGTGTTTTTCCTCCCAGTGAAGTGCATCTTTTGTGGCTGGTGTAATCAGCCTCCTGTGCCCCTCATGACTAGTTAAGCCTGTATTATCCCTTTATCTACCTAAGTACCCTGGGATAAAAGATCCAACCTTTCAACACAGTGCCCTGGGAGACAGGGCTTGTACCAGTTAATTTAGTAAAACTCAGTGGCATAATGACTCATCATTGCCCTAAATCCAAGTGGCTTTTCTAAGTGAGACAGTTGTAAACCTAATCCATGCTTTTTGATCCTGGCCAGGCGTGGGGCAGGAGAGATGGGCCTTAACAAATAAAATTAATGAGCTCAGTAGGGATTATGTACATACTTAATGTGCACTCCTAACTGTGCTAAACCATCCAGCACACGGAATAAACACCCAGACTCTGGCGTCCATGAACCTGGGTTGGACTCCAGGTCGGCCTCTTACCAGCTGTGTGGCCTTTGGCAGGTTACTCAACCACTCTGGGTCCTTTTATTCATGAAGTTTCTATTACATGTCAGGCACTATGGTGGACACTAGGGATACTATGGAGGGAATAACAGACAAGACCTCTGCCTTCCAAGGACTTACAGTCACCAAACAAGGAGACGAGTACAAACGAAATCATTGTTGCTGGTGCTACAGAAGAAATCAATGGGGCTGGATAGAAGCTACTATAGAGTTCTTGCTTCAAATAAGACGTTCTGGAAAGTTCTCTCCAAGACGGTGCCTTTAAGTTAAGATCTAAAGAGTAAGAAGGATCCAGTCTTTAGAATAGCCTCGGGAAGAGAGCTCTGGGCAGTAGAAGAGAAGCTGGGGATTATAAACATACCCACCTCTAGGTCTGTTGTGGGAACGGTGCTCCTAAGCCTGTTCGCCAAGTTTCTTACTTAGGGCCCCTGGGTACACAGCAGCCACTTCTGGAGCCCTGGGCGTGTTGTCAAGGAGGGACACGCTGCTCCAAGTAAGAAGGGCTCAGTTTGAGTCGTGGGTCCACTCTTCTCCAGCAGTTACCAGCAGAACCCCCTTGGCACGTTATTCACTCTCTCTGAGCCTCAGTTTCCCTACCCATTACAGGAGGTCACGTGGGCAGCACGTGGCACAGAGTACGCCGTAACTAGAGGCTATGACGATGGCCATGAGAGCAATGACACCGGCAAAGACGCTAAGGCCACTTAACAGCTCTAAGTGACACTGACGGATAGGGAAGCGGAAACACTCCTTGTCTGGATGTTCACGTTGGTATCGTATCCTCCGCTCCTGGCTGTTGCCTGGCATGTAGAGGGTGTTTGGGCCTCAAGGGGCTGAAACCCAGCACAGCTAAGCTTGTCCGTGGATCTGAGGACACAGACGGGAAGATGCTGCATTGAGGCTCCCCAAGAATGTTTCCTGTCCACCGTCCCTCATCCCCAGCTCTTTCCCCTTTCGCAACAAGCGAAACTTCCGCATCCCTCCCGCGTGTCTCCCTCCGTTCCTGCCCCGTGACTACAGTCTCCGGCCACGGAGGAGACGTGAAGCGTTGGACGATGGACAGTCGAGATAGCTGCTGTCCCCTGGACAGACTTTGATAAGAACTAAACCTTCTTTGTATTCCGCAGACGGAATCCACTTGCCTCCAGACATCAGTGTAGACTTCCTAGTGGAGACAGAAAAGATAATGTACCCCACGGAAGACTTCCTCCGAATCCTCATTTGCATGGCTCCTCCCCCAAACCCCCGGAGGGGCTCTCCCTCGCCCACCTGCCACTCTCCGGCTCTCGAACCCCTCCCTGCTCCTGTGCAGCAACTGTTCACCTGCTGACCTGCACCCGCCAACAAAGCAAACCTGCGGTGCCCCCCCCACCACTGACCCCCGTAGGAGGGATGGGGAGGAACATGGCGCTGCTTACTCATCAGGCCACGTGTTTATCCAAGGTTCCTTAGGAATCTTTGTCCCATACTTACTCCTTGAGAAGCATTAGATTGGCAAAATTGTGACATTTTGCTTTCGATACCAAGGGAAGAAAATGGGTACTCCTCGTATATGGCAAGTAAATTGAAATATGTGTGTGTGTGTGTATATTTTATAATATATAGATTTTGAATAGACACATCTGTGTGCATATTTTTGCATATACAGATTTGTGTGTATAATATGTCAGGATAAGGAGAGGGAACCAACGATGATGAAGGTGGATTTTCTACTGAAGTGGGAAAAAGCTTCTGGTTGGGTGACATTAAGTTGGTATGACTTCATCTCATACAAGAAGGGATAAGTAGGTTCTGCTCAGAGTTAAAAATAAGCTTAAAGAGAACACTGAACAAGCCCCGGCAGCTAACATCCTTTCTCTGGAGGAGGGCAATTGTTGCTGATCTCTTACAGTTAGTTACCTTTCCTCTGAACCCAGCGAAAATGACGTCAAGGACAAAGTGAGATTTCTGAGTCATCAGCAAGACCGGAGGGCTCCGTGGCCTGATGGGGAAGTGTTCCTCTTTTGGTGGCCTCTGAGATTCTGCTTCTAACCTGGGTGCAAAAAGCATACAGGTCGCAGATAGGCTAGAGGTCCCTGAAGCTTGCTCAAGCAACTGGGCCAGAGGGCTGCAATGAGATAAAGAGTTGGAACAGAAGTCACAGGTGAAGTGTCTTCAGGGCTTCTGCTCCAATCCAGAGAGAAACTCCATTCAGTGGATCATAAATGTAGAATGAGTCCACATCGGTCTATCTCTAGTGCTGAAGACCATGACAAGAGTAAATTGTGGGGTACTCAACCACTGATCACTTGACTGCTGTTAAGAGCCTGCTATATACTCTCTGAATAGTCAAATACCTAATACTCAACAGCCAGGCACTCTTCTGGGCTCTGGAAATACAGAGTGAAAAGGCAGATAAAAATCTCGGGCTCTACGTGACTTATTCTCTTGTTAGGGGGGTACGATGAGCATTACAATAAACCAATAGATACATATTAGGGTTTTCCTGGGTGGCCCCAGTTTATACATGTTCTTTCAAAGAAATTATTAATAGCGCTCTCTTTTGCTTTTAAAAGTACTGGTTTGGAAGATAAATTACACGGTCACCCTACTGATAAGTCAAGGAAGATGAAAGTTGGATTTCTCAAAATGGCAGCTGCAGTTTAAGTGGACTCTTGGGGAGGAAAATCTAGTGGGAGCAGGCTGAAGAAAGAATAGGCAAGGAAACAATGGAAACTGTGAGTGTAGACACTTCTTTTGATGAGTTTTGCTCTGAAGGGAAGCAGAAAAATGGAACAAAAGCTGGTGGGGAGTGGTGAGAGAGTTTGATTTTAGTATGGGAGAAATAGAAGTATGTTTGTATGTTGATGGGATTGATCCAGGGAGAAGGGAAACTTTGGTGATGCAGTGAGGAAGGAGTGGAGGCTGGAGAAATGTCTTTGACTAGCAGAGAGGAGATCTAGTGTAGATATCAAGGGAATGCTAGGGATAAAAGAGAACACAGTTCATCTCTTGCACCAGGAGGAAAGAAGATGGATGGATGGGTGGGTAGATGGATGGATGGTTGGATGGGTAGATGATGGATGAGTGGATGATGGATGGATGGATGGGTGGGTGGGTAGATGGATGGATGGTTGGATGGGTAGATGATGGATGAGTGGATGATGGATGGATGGATGGGTGGGTGGGTAGATGGATGGATGGTTGGATGGGTAGATGATGGATGAGTGGATGATGGATGGACAGATGGGTGGATGGATAGATGGATGGATGATGAACAAATGGATGGGTAGACAGGCAGACATAAAGTAGATAGATAGATAGAAGATAAGATAGGCACAGATTCACATAGTTCAACACATGTGATAGTGGATGCTGGTAGTTTTCTTCATATTGCTTCAATTTTCCCAACAAAATAAGAGTCAAGACCTTTTCTGATGAGGAAGCAGTGTTAGAGACTTGAAGAAAGAGGGGAAGGTGTGACACAGGTATCTGGGAGAGCAGGATAGTAAACAGATGTAGGAAAGATACAGAGATCATCCGGCATCCCTCATGGCTGCTTGAGAGGGGCAGGAAGTGAATGGAGGGATGTCATAGATACTGGTGATGACAGGGTATGACTGTGGGAGCCAGCAGGAGGTGGCACAGGGGACAAAACCATGAGTAATGAGTTGGTAACACACTAAGAGGCCAGTGTACTAGAAGGATTATCTAAGTGTCTAATAGATCATACTACGTACCAAGCCCTATGTCAGATTATAAGGATACTTAGAGGGACAAGACAAATTCCCGCCCAGGAGCAGATCACAGACTGATGGGAAAGTTGGGCTCATAAAGAAATGATGACAGTGGGATGTGGTAGGTGATATATTCTGGGTTCCCTTTAAAAAGTGGAACATCAGGCGACATGATCCAGCAGCCCGTCCGGCAAGTCAGCCAGAACCCATCACCACCCATCGTCCAAGTCTCTCATTCCGGCACTTGCTAGGCCCTTGTGTGCATTTGACCTGAAGTCCTGGCTGTAGGATGGGTGAAAAAGCACGTACGGGAAAGATCTTTTTCCATTAAAGGTGTTCAGTGAATATTTGTTTTTAAAAAGGCGGAGAAAGCAGGAGTAAGGGAAGATGTTTCCCTGGCAGAACCACCAGAATTTGAAAATAAAATCTGGGTGGGAGGGAGAACGAAGAAATCAGAAACGCTTCAGGGATGTCGAGCCTGGGCAGCTGAATGGAGAGGCCATGTCGATGTAATTCAGACATTGCCGAGAGCTGAAATATCGGAGTTACGGTATGTGAACAGATGATTTTGTTGGTGGATCCGATAGCTGAAAAACGGACCCCCCTCAAAATGCCAGGGCTAAGAGTTACATGCGGAGTCCACTTAACTCCGGCTCCACAAACAAAAATGTCATTTAAGGCTGTCGCCTTAAAAAACTAAGTTTTCAAGCCGGTTTACGTACATACAGAAAGATGTTTGTCAGGCTTTGTTGAAAAGTACGAGGAAGAGATTTTCCTGACAACCCTCCTGGCCATGCGTGTGTAGAGTCTCTGGAGAGAAACGATCCTGTCTGAAAAGGCAGCTTTCTCTGCTGTTTCTCAAATAGGTAGATGGTCAGAGGGCAACAGAGGACTTAATTAACTTCGGTTTTATCAAGTGAAGACTGCCCAGGTGTCTTGGACTAAGAAACAACAGGAAAAGGAAATTGCTTCAAAAAAAATAAGCTCAGGGCAGAAGGGAGAGAAAGCATCCAGAGATTTGGAGTTTGGAAGGGAGCATAAAGAATCCAAATTTCTTAAAACCTTTTCTCTGGGGAGCAGTCATTGTTTAACCCAAGAGCGATAGTGAGTGGAATTGACAGGAAGAGCCAATGATGGCTTATGATATCACCAGATGATACATTCACTCTAGGATTCCAGGCTCCCTAAGCTTTCGGATAACCGCCTCTGTAGTACAGCAAGGAAGTTCTACCAACCTCAACTTCATTTAGGCTGGACTATCGTCGGGTTCATATTTCAGTCAACCAAGCAAGCAAACCGTTACAGCCATTCCCAGCCCCTTGACTTAAAACACTGAATTGGCGATCTCTGTCCAGTGGGCCATTATCAGTCAACAGGATCCGACTTCATATTCCTTCCCCTTTGACCCTACACCCTCAAATCCCACACGCGTTCCTCAGGTTTCCATCCACGTAACCCGGCAAAATCACGTCTACCTTTTCATATGTACCACACCTCATCACAGGTCATACTTTGTACCTCATCCTTTGGGGTTCTGCTGGAACAGAGCCCAGAGGCAAGATGCTGCCTTCCTACTTCCCAACAACTCGTATTTACTTCCAACAAGTGTGGTTCCGTGGTCAATTCTCAGTGTAGATGAAGCCAACCAATTTGTCCAATTCGTGCATCGACAGCCTGCAGGTGGTGAGCCACAGGTGGGAGGGATGCAGGAGGGGCTGCGTACCGCCCCCTCACGTGCTTGCAACATGTTCCACTCCCGAAAAACATTTTTGGGTCAATTATGTCTCTTGAATGACCCACAAAGCCCCACTCTAATCCGGTCTCCCTAGATTAAAGACATTGAGATACAATCATATTAAGCCACTTACTCAAGATTATTCAAACGTTAAGTCGAGGTCCCCTGTCTCCAAGTGTATGTGATATTTCTAAGATTAAAAAAAAAAACACCTGTGTGCAAGAAACTGTACTATTTTTTCCCCTATAAATATGTTTAACTTCTGTATCAAGGGTCTATTTGTCATGATATCAGAAAATACCATCTGGTCAAATCCAGGTAAACTCATTCACTTCAGCTTTTCTCAGTCACAGGGAAACTGGGCCAGCCTAGAAGCTATTGAGTTTTCCCAGCCCGGGCTCCAGGCTCTAGGCTCCAAGCTCCAGATATGTGGGAAAAGAAGCCTCTGACATGCCCCCCCATTCTAGCGACCATCAGACAGTAATGTCCTGAGGGTCTCCAAGCCTGAACTGTTGAACAGAACTGCTCCCAAATTCCTGATCTATAGGAAGCACAGAGGGTGTCAATGATGCTTGTTCCAGGCCACTATGTTTCTGATGCAGGGACAGAAAACCTTTCTGGGGGCTGTTGCTATACAATCCTTTGGATTTGAGGAATGCAGAGGGATTAGGAATCTAAGGTTATGCAGTTCGTGCCGAGTCAAAAACTAATGGGACATGAGCCCACTGTCAACTCTTAAGCCCATGACTTTGAACCATATTAAACACTGCACATCGTACATTACACCCCCTCTTGGTGCCATCTGACCGTCAGTCTGCACCAGATTCACCAGACTCCTGAATGGCATGGCTGTACGGGAGATTTGAAAATGAGCACATATCATAAGGAAATCCCAGGATAAGCTGGTGAGGATATCCATGGTAACACAGGCTGCATCAGAGCAAGTTAAATTTTTTTCTTAAAAAAAAAAAAAATCCATGCATCCATGGGACGGGTCTTCTTCAGGGAAAGAACGAGAATTGAGAATGTCGAATAGCTCCATCTTAATGAATAAAATAGCTGCGTGTTAAAGATCCCTGTGGGGTCAATACCCATGTCTAAAACCATTCCATCATCTAGAGGTTTTTGTAGTATTTAGGAGGAATTGACATTGTAGAGGCCTCTCAGTATTTCTGATTAGGTAAGACCCATACTTTTCATGAGGCATTTTGACATTGAATAGGACCGGATGAGACTGGGCTACGAAGCAATTCTTTTAAAAGATAATTTCGTTCGGTTGCCATGTGATCGATCAGGTGTTGAGCGAGAAGCCGTTGCTTGGCTCTCGTGAGAATGTAAGTATTCATCCGGGAGTTTTGGGTTTGGGGGTGGTGACTGTCTCAGTCATGCTTGCCTATCTGATACCGGAAAGGACAACAGGATTCTTTTATGCCATAGTGATCTGTGTCTCTATTGAAGGCTCCATTCAAAGGATGAAAATGTGCAAATCATGGGAGATTAAGCAGGAAAAAAATATGAATTTAAGCCCCAGGGACCTACAATTATGCTGATAATGCCTTTCATTATCGTAATTCTACATTAATCTGCCTTCAGCGCTGTGGGTAATAGCGTTTCTCTCTGGGGTCAGCGGGGTTGGGGTTTCCATGGGGACTCGATGACTCCGTACAGAAACTCGGCTGTATCAGAGGAGGGGTAGGTTCTTGTTTTGACAGAGTGATCAATGGCACCTACAGAGACGTAAGCTTTTCCAAGGAGGGAAAATGCCAAATGCATGTTCCCTTCATTGCCCTTCGTGCTCTTGAACGTGGAGGAGGCCTGACCCGACATTTCACAGAGTCTCGTTTTGACAGAAACACGGAGGGATGTTTCGCCTTCTCTGTGGAGATACTCCTCATGGGTCTCATGTATATTCTCCGGGGAAACAGACAACTCTTGGAGTGGGGTGTAGATTGGTATCGTTTCTTCCACAGGGGATTTGCCAAAAGGTAGAAAACTCAACCTTCGAAATCCAGCTGTCCCACTTCTAGGAATTTATTCTAGATGCACATACGCGCACATGCAAACGCGCACATGAGCACATGCACACACACACACGCACACACACACGCACACACACACACACACACACACACCTAGGGCGTGCTTCACTATTACTGTCATTTCATTTCGGGGACAGGTGCCTCGTCTTCTGTTCCAGATTATATGCATCACATGCTACTTTGCTTTTCTGCTGAGTCTAAGAGAGGGTGGACGGGTCTACATAGCCAAGAGTCAGTACATGAAGGGTAACAAGCTTTGCGCTAGGGAGAGAACCTGGTTCCAGCTCCAGTTCTGGTCACCCACGGCTGTGTGACCCGAGTCAAGGCTTTCAACCCCTCAGTGGCAGGAAGCAAGGAGGCCGGTTTACTGCCCGGTTCCCATCAGCCCCATTTTTTCTGTGACCCACTGGAACAGTGCTTTAGCCCCAGCCAGTGCGGTATACTGACAGCTACTGCGTTTTCAGAATGATATCCAAAGATTTCTGCCCAAATAAATGACAGACCCTAACTCAACGGAGTCATTTGCTCAGAGCCACAAAATCAGTTGTCAGAGCGTGGGCTGTCATTTGCGGGGCTCTTGCTTGTAACCTCACAAAGCAGTCAGCTTTCCTCTTTCTTTTCCTTATTCTCCCGTCCCTCACATTCTGGCATCACGCGCAGGTGCCCGAGGCTGAAGGGGCAGAAATGTAGTCAAAGAGGAAGGTAGCAGAGGAACAAGAGAGTAGAGATCAAAGAAAGTCTCTGATTGTTCAAGTTCTTTTGAAAAACATTTTTTTTAATGTTTATTTGTTTTTGACAGAGAGAGAGACAGAGCATGAACAGGGGAGGGGCAGAGAGAGAGGGAGACCCAGAATCCGAAGCAGGCTCCAGGCTCTGAGCTGTCAGCACAGAGCCCGACGCGGGGCTCGAACTCACCAACCACGAGACCGTGACCTGAGACCGACCAAGCCACCCAGGCGCCCCTGATTGTGCAAGTTCTGAGCGCAGGCACCACCACAGGGCATGTGTCCGGAGAAAACACTACAGTGGCTCTTTCCCCCACACGCGCTCTCACTGGCTGAGATGGTCTGCCATTTCACCTGGCTGCTTACCCGCCTGTTCCTGGGAAATCTGGAAACTTCCAACAGGTAGCCCAGCCGGGGCAGGGTCTGTGAACAGGCAATCAACGCATGGAAAGCGGGTGTTCGGTTTTAGCTCGTTTGTTTTCGTGCCCAACCGATTTGTTTTGACCAAGTTATTTGTCTCCGGTCTGGATGAAATCAGGCTTTTCTTCTGCTGCTCGCAAGTCAGGGTCAAGAGACACTGGTACTCGGCGTTAACTTCTCCTTTTCACTATTTTGGAGTGGGGACGGTGCTCGGGGGAGGGTGGATAGTCCTGTGGTGGAGATTGCACCTCAGGTGAGTGTCAGAAATAGGGCCACCTTCTCAGTCGGTTGGGCGACCGACTTCGGCTCAGGTCATGATCTCACAGTCTGTGAGTTCGAGCCCCGCATCGGGCTCTGTGCTGACAGCTCGGAGCCTGGAGCCTGTTTCAGATTCTGTGTCTCCCTCTCTCTCTGACCCTCCCCCGTTCATGCTCTGTCTCTCTATGTCTCAAAAATAAATAAACGTCAAATAAAAAAAAAAAAAAAAGAAAGAAATAGGGCCACCTTACCCCCGTGGCTCTGGGAGCCTGCAGCGGCTAAGCCACACACGCCTCATCGCTCCTGTCTTTCTGGAACCACTCACCGAGTCAGACTTAAAGGCACCACTGGGCCTTTGGCTCGGCTCACTCTTCCTTCCCTGACTTGGCGTTTTGTCCCCGTGGAACTTGTGTTTTTACATCTATTATTTACAAGGTTTCCTTTTAAGAGAATTCATGTTGGCCTTAGCACAGCCGAGGAGTATTGCGATGGCTATTGGCCAGGACCTAGCAATAGTCTCATTCGATAGAACTAGGTGCTATAATTCTGGTTATTTATTTAGAGAGCACTAGGTGGGGGGGGGGGGGGCAGAGGGAGAGAGACGGAGAACCCCAAGCAGGTTCCATGCTCAGTCCGGAGTCCGACGCGAGGCTTGATCCCACGACCCTGGGAACATGACCCGAGCCAAAATCAAACGTTAGCCACCCAGCTGGCTGAGCCACCCAGGCTCCCCTATCACTCCGGTCTTAAAATTGAAACCTAAACGCACACACTTAGTTTGCCAACCTTATGAAGCATGGGGAGCGCGAAGGTGACCTTTATTTGGTGAAGAGATAAGACTAACAACGTTAGCCAGCAATAAACTTCTCCAGGGAAGTGTTTATTTTGAGTGTCCCCTAGGGAATATTTTTGATCCGGCAGGAAAAAGAAAGCATGACTGAGTCCCCTCTCTCACGGTCCCTATGACAGCTGCTTGCACTGAATCAAACGCTGCAAGTCATTCCCACCAGTCGACAAGTACAATTGTCCTGCTTGTTTGTTTTTTTTAATTTTTTTAATGTTGATTTATTTTTGAGACAGAGACAGAGCGTGAGCAGGGGAGGGGCAGAGAGAGAGGGAGACACAGAATCTGAAACAGGTTCCAGGCTCTGAGCGGTCAGCACAGAGCCCGACGCGGGGCTCGAACCCACGGACTGCGAGATCGTGACCTGAGCCAAAGTCGGATACCCAACCGACTGAGCCACCCAGGCGCCCCCGGCCTGCTTGCTTTTTGATAACAATCCAGAAGATCCAACCACCCACAAGTGACACTTTGCACAGGACAAGCACTGGCCCCAGCTGAGCGACAGTGGGCCCCAGATGCACACCAGCTCTTTGGGGACCTCGGTCTCCTCTTCGGTCCGGTGGGCATTCTCGATCCCACCTGGCCCCTGTGGGCATTTGAGTTTTCCATCCCTGCTCTGCCCTAGGGGCCTCCTTCCTCATCTGGGACTGTGGTGAGTGTCCACCCAATGGTGCCATTCGTTCAGTCAGCAAACATGTGACTACCATCGAGTCCGGCTTCCGGAGGCTCACTGGGAACAAGAAGCGAACGTGATAGTCCTCACCTAGTGAGCTGGGCCACTCAGTGGGTGACAGGCTGGTGAACGAGTCCGGGTTTGGATGCCGTAATAGACATATGAGCAAGATACAGCAGAGGGATGGAAGACAGGATAGGGTCTACGTGGGGCCAGGGTTCCAGGCAAGGGGAAGCACCCGAGCAGAGACAGAGGCAAGGGCAATGAACACACCAGGGGGAGCGTGGTGGCCTCTGGCTCCTTGTCAGGTATGGGCAGGACTGCAGGGCGGGCGGGGAGAAAGCAGGAGGCCGGTGGTGTTCAGCAGGCTGGATACTGGAAGGCCTCGAATGCCTAGCCGAGAAGCTGGACCTTGTCCCGGGGGCCATGGGGAGTTACCGAAAGGCTTCCTGCACAGGATGAGATGACACAGTTTGGGCTTTGTCGACATCCCTCTCGGCCCCGGGGGGAGGATTGACAAGGAGGAAACATAGGAGCAGGGAGGCTGGTTGGAGGCTCTGGATACATCAAGCACGAAGCAGATCAAGGCAGAATTGTGGCAATGATGGCGACGCAGGGCCAGGATGAGACCGAAATGCCTGGGGTGCTCCCTCTTAGGCCGTCCAAGAGCAGCGCCACTGGCCTCTTGAACTCCCGGGTTTGAGGTGTTTCCTCGCCTCATAGCCGTGGGGAAACACTCTGAACTGGGGGAGCCCTGTTTGCCAAAGTTAAGAGCCCTGGGGTATCACGCTCATTATTCGTGACTTTCTTGCACTCGAGAACGCAGAAGGCGAACGCAGGGCTGTGGCTCAAATCCTGACTCTGCTCTTACAGCCTCCCTCCTTAGTCGCCCATATACGTCAAATAGACCCAAGGTCCTGTCCACCTCGAGGCTGCTCCAAGGTTAGCGGAGGCGGGAGCCCAGGGCCTCGGCCACAGCGGACACAACCTCGGTGACACTTTGTCTCTGAGACTGATGCCTATTTCTTCCGGAACATTCCAAGGCCAATGGATTTTCTTTCTTGCGCCGCTAAGCTGTGAGGCCATAGCCTGTATGGCTCCTGCTGTTCCTTTTTTTTTTTTTTTAAGGGTTTGCCTCAGCTGTCTTATTAAATATGGAAAACATCTGTGCTTGGGGTTTTAGCAAAAATCCCCACATCTGGAAAATATTGGTCAAGAGTCTAATTAACTATGTCAATGACAAATTGTTCTCACAGGAAGTATTTAGGACGAGTAGATAATTGGGATTTAATGCCCTTGGCCTCTGTCCTTGCCTTCTTGTTTACTTATCCTAGTAGGGGCGGGGGAGGCAGGCTCCCACCCTGACCCTGCCACACTGCCGCAGGAAAGCCAGGCCCATGGATCAAGGAACTGCCCTAAAGCCACACAACAGTGCCCCCTTGTTGGAACCCCTGTCCACTCCACTTGGGGCTGACATTTCCTGCCAAGCCCATATGCTGTTTGAAGATACAGCTCTGAGGAAGCTATTTTGGTTTTCTTTCTTGGGCTTTTTACCTCCACCCTTCACAGAGCCCTGGCCCTCAGAGGAAATGGAGTCCCCGCCTCTCTCCCACCCTCGGCGTGATAGACCCAGCTTTGAGATCTCAAAGCTTAATGTACTTCCAACCCTGTGTCTCTCGCTTTCATGTGAGGAAATTTCTCATTAATAAAGGGCTGTCAGTAGACCCTTCCATCCCCTTGAAGCTTCAGGAACACCCTGAATCTCTTCATCCCTGGCTGCCTTGGCCCCCGCAGAGGTCCTGATCCAAGATGGCTCCCTAGTCTATGACAGGAGACACCACCTTGGACAGCAGGCAAAGGCCTCACCTCGGTTTCATCAACCAGAAGGCAGATGGCAAACTAGGGGAAAATCAGCAAATACTAGAAACTTATATTTTTGAAGTTCCATTCTGGGCTGGGGCACTGAAAGCTCCTTTCTTCAAGTACCTGGAGGCCTTTCATGACTTCAAGTCTACTCCCTGAGCAGGGCCCATTGGCTCTCTCTCGACAATAGTCCCCAAATCTGCCACTGCCTCCCATCCCCACAGCCACCACCTCGGCCTTTCCCATCATCCTCTCTTGCCTGGACAATGACAATGGCTTCCTCAATGGTCTCCTGCCTACCACACTGGCCCACTTCTGTCCATTTTTTATATGGCATCCAGAGTGCTCTCTGCCACTGGAAATCAAATAATGTCACCGCCCTTGGTGACCTCCCATCACAATGAGAAAGGACCCCAGTCCCTTCCTCAGTCTTGGGCCTGCCCCACCTGGCCAGTGCCCCCTCTGCCCCACAAACAACCTGCTACCTCCATCATAGTTCTTACCACTATCTAAAGTCACTTTCCAGGGGTGCCTGGGTGGCTCAGTCAGTCAAGTGTCCAACTCTTGATTTTGCCTCAAGTCATGATCTCACCGTTCGTGAGTTCAAACCCCGAGCTGGGCTCTATGCTGACAGTGCAGAGCCTGCTTGGAATTCTGTCCCCCTCTCTCTCTGCTCCTCCCCACCCCCCACTCTGAAAAATAAATAAACCAGCATTAAAAAAAAAAAGTCACTTTCCATAGTCATTTGCTTTTTGTCTGTGAGTATCCAAAGTTCTGTGACCGTAGCAAGTTTTTCTCTTCAAGACAAAGCAAGAAAGGCCCCTCGAGCACCACGGTTAGGAAGCAGTCACTCTCGAGTGCCGGTTCTGCCCTGGTGTGGCCCCCCAAATTAGTGTCTCCTTAAATGTTGTGCCCTAAATGCCTCACCTGCCTCACCCAAGCCCCACCCCTGTTCCCAGTGTCCTATCACTCCAGCCTCCTTCCAGTTCTGGGCATCTGCATGACCATTCTAGCGGGATTCCTTCCCCAGGGAAATCGCTCTTCCTGGGCACCCCGCTTGAGAACCACCTTGTCTGTGAAGACTTGCCCGGCAAAGTCAATTTCCTTTGCTCTGGCCTCCTTGCGACGGGCAATTCTTTGGAATCTTAGGTTTGGATTCTACTCCTTCAGCATTTTGGGGAACATTTACCTCCAGCTAATTATACCCACCTCTGTGTTTGCTTCCCTCCTCTCTGAGCCCGGGAGGCCGAGAGAGAGAGAGAGAGAGAGAGAGAGAGAACACTTCACGAGCAGCAGCACGGAGGAAGGTGAACAGTAGAACCCAGTGTTCTATTCTTCGCTGACCTCCCACATACTTCCTTTGCGATGACATCCCCCACGTGTGGGGAGAGCAGCCTGGACGATGCGACAGTGCGCAGAGACACTCTTTGTAGCAGGAGGCAGACTTTCACCTCCACTTATTCCCGATCACGGCAATGACGACAGTGTCGAGATCCCGGAGCCTGCTTTGGCCCCACATCCTGCTGACGCCCCTTTGTATCACAAGGCGGGCCTCAAGCTCAGCACCCTTCTCGGGTAGCAGAAAGTGGCTTAAATCAGGAAATCTTGCTTTGTTTTCATTATCTTTCTTTCACTATTAATGTATACCAGGTGTCACGATTTTCCATTTAGAGCAGTAAATAAAGAAACGTTTTTTAGATACACTTTTAAGGGGACAAAAGAAACACGTTACGTGACTGATGGTTCGGGAGGTTTCCAGCAAAAGAGTCCTGCTCGCTTCCCCTTGTTTAGGATTGTCAGGGGGGTGGCTCTCCAGCTGGGACTGCTTTTCCCTGTCGCCCTGCAGATAAGAGGAGCTGTGCACACTAAGTAAGGATGGGGTAGGCACACAGTGCTTCCAGACTAGCCCTTGAAGGCCCACTGGGGATCCCCAGGCTCTCATCTCCCTGGTCAAATGGCTACATGGACACACCCAGGGCAGCCTCTGGGCCCATGGAAGATGCTGGGGCCTTGGTTTGCCTGGGTCTGTAAATGGCTACAGACAGGACTAGAGGCTCCCCAACAGCTATGAAGCTTCATCTGATCGAAGGATGAACTTACACGGGGCTAAGACACCAAGATTTCAGGCTGCTTCTGCACAGGAGCTAGCATTCTTAAAAGACTAAAGTTCGAGAAACAGTTTGAAAGCAGGGTTCCAGGAATCAAGGCAAGCTAGATTTTCAAGTATCTGCCCTGGTGAGAATGATGTTTCCGGAACCAGATCCTGCCTGTTCTCTCTTGCCCTTCTTCCTTTTTTCTTTTCTTTTCTTTTTTCTTTTCTTTTCTTTTCTTTTCTTTTCTTTTCTTCTCTTCCTGTTTCTTTTCCTTTCTTTCCTTCTTTTCTTTCCTTTGCTTTCTTTTCTTTTCTCTTTTTTTCCTTCCCCTCCTCCTTCTATCCTTCCTTCCCTCCCTCTTCCCTTCCTTCTTTCCTTGTATTCCTTTCTTTCCTGTATCCAGTGAAACTCTGAGAGTTCCAGAGATTTCCAAGTTATCAAAGTACTCTCTAGAACAGAAAGTTTCTAGATTTTCTTCCTCCCTTTCTTTCTTTTCCTCTTCCTTTAGGCTCCTGAGGTGCCCTCTGGTGGCCAGCAGCCAGCACTAGCCTGTGTTTCTCTGTTCACACAACGTTTGGTCAGACTTCAGAACAAACACCGTCCTTCATTTCTCCCTGTGGTGCCCCTGGCACCCCGGGGCGGGGTTTCATGAAGTGGTGTCTCATCTCACTCCCCGGAGGCTCGACTGTGCCCCCATCAGACCCCCACGGTCCCCTGCGGATGCCCCCAGGTTTGCGCCCAACTGTCATTCCCCAAATAGGCCATGTTGACCCGTGCTTCTATGCCATGACCACGGCAGCAAAGTCCCCCCAACGTTCATCCTCCGGTGGCCCAAGTCCCCGCCGTTAACCTGGGGAAAGGAGATGAACATTACCCGAGGGCCCACCCTGTGCCGGGCACGTGCCACACGGCCGAGTCATCACCACGTCAAGGGTGTTGCCGGAGCTGTTCCCAAGTTGACAGAGGGGCAAACACAAGCTCAGGTCGCTGAAGTGACTGAAGGTCACACATTGAGGCAGAACAATGACAAAACAACTCAGCGTCAGCTGCCTTCCCAGAATTCCTTCCCGATCATCCCAGGATGATTTGTTAAGGGAGGAGAAGGGAAACAATGTGGACCGAGCCCAGTTGGGCACCAAGCACCGAGCACTAGGCACTCACACCTACTTGCTTTGTTAGCTTCTCATGACCACCCACTTGTTCAGGGGTCACCCATCGTTCCATTTATACACCCATCGATAGATGCCTATTTCTCATCTACCGAGCTCCAAGGATGGCGTTAGGCACTAGGTGCACTAAGAGAAACGAGTAAAGACCGGTAAAGACCCATTTCTGGTCTCAAGGTCTTAATGCTGCAGGGCGGGAGACAGACAAGCTGTACCCTCACGCATAGATCGTGATGAGACCCAGCCACAGCACGGACGAGGGCCCCTCCAGGGTGGAGGCGGGAATGAGGGAAGCAATGCCCTGCAGCGGTGAGGAAGCTGGAAATAGTGCCAATTCGAATTTCCTGAGACTTTTCCCTGCGGCATGCTCCGTGCACTGGGTTACGCAACTCTCACAACCCCTTTCTGGAAGGGTGCTCTTAAGGTCCCCCATGGCACAGGTGAGGAGCTTGAAGAATGCAAAGGTAAAATGATTGTCCCAGGGACATGTGGTTTGTTTGTGGTGAAGCCAAAATTTGAAATAGACTCACTGGCTGCAGGGCCATGCCTTTTAACCCCTGGGCTGGGGCCTCAGCTGAGGAGGGTGGTAGAAGGTCATGAGAGCCTCGGGTTTTGTGGGATTTTGACCTTGACCTGGATATATCTGCAGAGTTGTTGGAGGATTTGGAGGAAGGGAAAGCTAGCAGACTTGATTTTATAAAGATGGATTGGTAGAGGTTGCCTAAAGAAAGGAAACCGACGGGAATCAGGTTGCAATAATCCAGTTCAAAGAACAGGGGAAGGGACCACCCTGGAATGTGCTGATTTGGAGAAGCTGATGAGAGGCTCAAGTGGGCGGATCAGACAGGCTGCTGGGCGTGTGAATCCAGAGTTAGGAAAAGAGGTGGGGCTGGCAATGAAGATTTGGGAGTTGGCAGAATGCAAATACATGCCAAGATGGTGGGTAGGACGCCTCCAGGAGGACCGCATTGCAAGGTGGGAAGAGGGACAGAGCAGGTTGACAGGGGACCTGGCAACCGCAGACGGCACCAAGGAGCAGCCAGTCAGAGGCATCAGGTGCTATGGAGCCAAGGGAGCCTGAGCTCCGGGCGGGGAGTGGGGAGCACATGCGCCAGTGGGGTCAGGACCCACGGGAACAGAACGGGTCCACGCTCCTCCTCTCCGACGCCGAGGTTACGATTGAGAGGGGGACAGGATTCGGGGACGTTGGATTTGGTTCCCAGCAACTCACCCACCACGAATTTCAAAATCTCCATCTGGAACACAGAAAATGATTTGCAGTCCTCAGACAGTTACAAGGGCACTGGGTTTTGCCAAGTCACATTATTTGACAGAAATGGGCCGTGAAATGCCTGCTAATTGCTACAAGATTTAACAGGGAGAGAAGGGCCTGAGCGCGGGAGGTGCCTTGTCAGATTCTCATGTGGGGAGCGGGGGAGCCAGGCGGTAACGAGACATAATGGGCCTGCCTGCTTCTCGGAGCTCCGAATTACCAGGATCATTTCGTCCCGGTGAAAGAAGGATGAAGCTTTTAAAACTGGGCGATTATGATGTATTTTTTCATTGTTGTCGAGAAAGCTAAACCCCAATTATCCCAGCTATTCTGGAGGGCTTTTCAAAAGGCACTCATGCCATTGTTGAGTTCATCATCTCCCCGGGCTCCAGGGAGAGGTTTCTTTGCCGTAATAATCCTGCTTGATCCCCTATCGCCATACCTGACAAGTCCTTGCAGTGTTCTTCCCACATATCTTGTTTTCACCCTGAAATTGGACCTCAGGGCCCTCGAACCAAGCAAAGGAAATGGTTTCCAAGTAGCCAGCCGTGCTTCCGCCCCGTCCGTAAAAGTACTGGGAGGGTTTGTAATCTTACCATGCACCCTTCACTCTCTGATCTTCCAGAAGCCCTTCCTTGAATCACGTCATTCCCCAGATCTAAGATCTTCGGTAACTCCCTACTGCCTGGCAGGTCTGGCCCAAAGACTATTTCCTCTGGAATTTGACCCCCAAACTTCTTGTCCATCCTCACCTTTTCCCCCTCTTCCATCATTCATGGGCTCCTTCATTCATTTGACACACATGTACTGAGCAAGTTGTAGACGCTGGGTTCTGTAACAGGTGCCGGAGGAGGAGGGGGCATGGTCAAGGGGGAGGCAAGTCTGAGACAGTTGGGAGGCTTTGCTGAGTGGGGAGGAAGGACTTTGGACACAGACATGCACGCTCTGTCCCAGGGCGCGACAAGGAAGACTGGGTTTTGGGGGCCATGCCACGTGACAACACCTGGACTGCATGTTGAAGGAAGCAGTCACACACTGGAGACCTATGTAGGTGGCAGTCCCCGGGGAGGCTGTGGGGAAATGAGGATGATGCTCAGGCTTCCAGCTTGGACGGTCGGATGGAAGGGGGTACCGTTGCTAGGAGAGGAACCCAGGAAAAGACGTGGATTTGGCAGGAAGGGGAGTGAGTTTCTTTGGGGGTTCACTGACCATGAGGACCCCGTGGAGAGCCAGGAGGAGTCCCCAGTGGGTAGTTGTGTGCGGAAGTCTGGAGCACAGGCTGGGAAGCGAGAGACGTGGGAGCAGTCATCTCAGAGATGGACATGGGAGCCCTGGTATGAGCAAGACCCCAGGGGAAGAGAGTTCTGGATGAATATCCCCGGGGAAGGCCAGCAGTTAAGGGGCCATATGGAGGGAGGCCAGACTGCGGAGGAAAAGCCAGCTCACTCATGAGCCCTGTGCCTTGAAAGTGCACACCTGTGCTTTCCCCAGTGGGGACAGGCACTGGGACGTGCTGAGGAGGGTCTGGTCAGGCGTATAAAATCGGGGCAAGATTTGCAGTGACAGTAGCTCCAACTTCTGTGATGCTTCTTCCCCTCTCTTCTGTAACACAGAAGGCAGCTGGCAGTTATCACCAGTTTCTGGGATGTGGCCCCTGCATCCTCAGAAGTTCCCAAGGGACAGGTGTGTCTTTCTTTTGCATGAAGGGCCCCTCAGATCACACCTGAACTTGTGCTAACGGGATGATGCATGGTGGGCCCGAGACAGTTTATGCCAATGAGGTGACTACAGGATGGGACTGGCCAGGTCCCATGGACCAACCCCCCGATCAGAGGGTTGGGCTCTGAGCCACATGATGATACCAGCCTGACCTCTGGGGAGAAGAGGGAAACTGGAGATGGAGTCTCATGGCCAATGATTAAACCAATCGCGCCTATATCATGAAACTCCAATAAAGGCTATGGACCTTGAGGCTTCGGCGAGCTTCCTTGGGTGGCAGTGCCCTGCGTATTCACACAGTGATGTGCCGGGAAGGTAATGCCTCCCTGCTCCACAGGGAGAGGACACAGAAGCTTCACATCTGGGACCGTCCCAGACTCTGCTTCACGTGTCTCTTCCTTTGGCTGATTTTGACTTATATCCTTTATCACAGAACTATAATCCTAAGTGTAATACTTTTATGAGTTCTGTGCATCATCCTAGTGAATTACCAAACCCGAGGGAGTAGCGGAAACTCCCAGATTTGTAGCCAGCAGACCAGGAGGACTGGAGCCCCCCAAATTGGTGGCTGGTGTCTGAAGGGAAGGCGGTCTTGTGAAGGATTAAGCTTTTAACCTGTGAAGTTCGGCCGGTTCCAGGTAGGCGATGTGAGAAGTTCCTACACCCTTGTTCTCAAAAGTTACATGAGGCTCCAAGGAGAGGTATTAGCATCGACAAGTCCTTCCTTTGTGCTAAGTTTCTCGCTTCATCCTACAGGCAAACTTCAGAGGGAAGTGCTAAGTATTATCACCCACATGTTACAGATGAGGGAACAGAGTTCTAAAACTATCAATCCCGCCCAAGGTCACGCACCTAGGAAGTGGAGGAGCCAGAATTAAACCCAAGCACCCAAAACCCATGCCCTTAACCACTCCCCAGACTTCCCCCGACACGATACTCACCTTCACCTTTGATCTGGAAGGTCAAGAACAGTAGCAGAAATGAGCTCATTTATCAGCTAACTTACTCTGCCATATTTATCGAATGCCCACTGAATGCCAGGCACTGTGAGATAATCAGTAAATAAAGCGATATTCTCTGGCTTCATGGAGCTGGTGTGTGTGTGTGCATATGTGTGTGTGTGTGTGTGTGTGTGTGTGTGTATATGTGTGTGTGTGTGTGTGTGTGTGTGTGTGTGTGTGTGCAGGGAGGGTATCTAAGGACTTTTGCTCATACTCCGAATGAGATGGGGAGCTATTGCATACTTTCGTGTAGGGAAGAGTGATGGGATCTAATTTATATTGCGAAAGGATCATTCCGGCGGCTGTGCTGAAAATAGTCTTGTGTGAAACAGGGTATAGAATCAGAGAGACATGTTAGAAGTCTAACAAAATCATCCAGGTCAAAGATGATGGTGGCCCGGACAAGAGTGGGAAGAATGGAAGTGGTCCATTTCTGGGCAAATGTTCAGGGTAGAACCAGCAAGAGAGGCTGATAGGTTGGGCGGGGATGGGACAGAAAAGAAGGAGTTCAGGGCCACTGCCTGATTCGGGGGCTGAGCAACTTAAGGTTGAAGTGCCATCAACTGAGATGGAAAAGCCTATGTGGGAGGGAGTGTGGGGTGGGAGGTAGGCAGTAGGTGTGGTGGCCAACTTAGCTGAGTTGGAGATGTCTCTCTGACACCCAAGAGGAGACGTCAAGTGGGTGGTGAAGATCGGTAGCTGGGGTCCAGGAGGAAAGTCTGACTAGAGATGGAAATGTGGCAGTCATCAGAATATGGATGGTCTGCGAAGATGAGATCACCAAGGAGATGACTAGAGTCAGAGAAGAGGGATGAATCAAAGACAGAGCCTGGGCCAACTCAACACTGAGTGGTCAGGGAAAAAAGAAAGAACCAGCAGGTGAGAGTGAGACATGACCAGTGTTGTGGAGGAAAACTAGGAGTGCAGAATGTCCTGGCAATCTGGAAGAATCTGATCTGCAGCCGCAGGGAGGCATTCTGGGCTCTGCCGAGTGCTCTGAGAGGCCAGGAGAGAGAAGGGCCGAGGATGGCCCACTGGATTGGGTGTGTGGAAGGCATCGTTGCCCTTGGCAGGGGTCGTCTCAATAGCACGGAGATGAATGCCTGATGGGAATTCAAGGAGAATGGGGGACAAGCGGGAGACTGGGAATAGAAATAACTCTTTCAAGAAGTTTTGCTTCAGATGGAACAGTAGCCAGCCAGAAAAGTGGATTTGGAGAAGTTTTCTTTGTTTGCCAGCTTTATAAAAAGAAATAAAGAAGATGGAAGAAATAAAGAAGTCAAGAGATGTTAATCCCTGGATGGATCTAAAGCCAGGATAGAGAAGGAATGATTCTCCAGGAGAATCACTATTCTGTGCTAGTTCTGTGAGCTTACATAATAAAATATCCTCAGGGACTTGAGTTCTAAATTAATGAAGAAAAATAATGATTATTCTAAGGTTCATCTACGGCCCATGGGTTGAAATGGCCCCTCCTAGAAGTTTCACTCAACCTCAAGTCCATCCAGACACCCTGGGGGACACCAAATCACCCCAAAACTTGGAGTGGAGACTGTAGATGGAGAGCTCGTGAGGACCAAATGGTAGCAAAAAAACCCTTCTACATGGCATGGAGGAAGGGGGGGGGGGGGAAGGCCATAAATATGAGTGAAACATAAAAAGTGCCCTGGGGACCCAAGGAGAGCCTGAGCCGGTTCTATGAGAGACTGTGTGAGACATTTCGTCTCTACACCCCTTTTGATCCAGAGGCGCCCGTTAACCAGCAGATGGTCAATGCGCCGTTCATAGGTCAGGCCCAAGGGGACATCTGGCCCAAGCTGCAAAAGTTAGAGGGTTTTGCTGACATGCATGCCAGTCAGTTGCTGGAAGTAGCAACTAAGGTGTTTATCAACCGTGACCAGGAGGCACGGAGGGAAGAACGCCGGAAGATGCAGGAAAAGGGAGACTTGTGAGCTGCTGCCTTGGTGGAGCAGTCAGAATGCTCCCGCAAGGGTGGCCCGCACGGATGGGGCCAGGGCCAAAAAAGGGAATGGCGGGAGGATCATCTCACCCAGGACCAAAGTGCTCAGGACGGAACCAGTGTGCTCACCGTCGTCAGGAGGGCCACTGGGAAAATGAGCGCCCCCTGTGGCCGGGTAATTCTCAGCGGGGCCCCGAGCAGAAAGAAAGAGGCCATGTGGTCCAGGGCCAGTACTAGCCAGCTTCACAGCCTCATGGGGCTCCCAAAGATGATTTTGTGGGGCTAATTGCCATGGAAGACGGGGAGGAGGACTAGGACAGACCGGGCTGTATTGTATTAGGCTCCCAAGAGCCTATGGTTCGAATACATGTCGGGGGCCGACCCATTGACTTCATGGTAGATACTGGGGCAGAACACTTGGTGGTGACTCAACCTGTGGGCCCCCTCTCACAGAGACAAGGCACCTTTGGGGGGGCCACAGGCAATCGGACACACTGTTCCTTCCTGCTGCCTCGGTGATGCAATGTAGGCTGTCCCTCCATGACTGCCCCGTGGCTTTAATGGGCCAGGATCTGTTAGGAAAGCTGCAGACCCAGATAACATTCATCTCCCATGGACAAGCTGCTCTGACCCTACGAAAGCCGGAAGCAAAGATTATGACTCTCATGATTCCCCGGGGGATGAATGGCGCCTCTACAGTCTCATGGAGGAGCCACAACAGGGACCTGAACTGTCCTTCAAAGTACCGGGGGGGGTGTGGGTTGAGGACAAGCCACCAGGACTGGCCCGCAACATATCTCCAGTAAAGCCAGGGGCAGGACTCATCTGCCAAAAACAATATTTCATCCCTCGTAAGGCACAGTTGGGGATACAGAAGCACCTGGAAAGACTTCTAAACTATGGGATTCTCTGATGCTGTCTGTCACCTTGGAACATGCCTCTCCTACCAGTTCAGAAGCCAGGCACCGATGACTATTGGCCAGTCCAAGACCTGTGCCCAATAAACCAGGCCGCCATCACCCTGCACCCGGTTGTCCCGAACCCTTACACTCTCTTGGGTCTTATCCCTGCTGAAGCTGCCTTCTTCCCACGCCTAGACCTCAAGGATCCTTCTTCTGTATCCACCTAGCTCCCCAGAGTCAACCAATCTTCACCTTCCGGTGGGGGAATCCTGAAAATGGTGACAAGGGTCAGTTGACTTGGGCCAGATTCCCTCAGGGGTTCATAAACTCCCCAACCATTTTTGGAACTGTATTAGCTTCAGACCTAAGAGCCTTCCCAGCAGATCAACATGGCTGCGTCTTGCTTCAGTCTGGAGACAACTTACTGTTGGCTGGAAGGTCTCGGAAGGATTGCATGGAAGGAACTTGGCAGCTCCTTACCCTCCTATGGGAAACTGGCTATAAGGTCTCAAGAAAAAGGCCCAAATCTATCAAAAGAAAGGTAAGTGCCTTGGCTTTCACCTTTCCCAGGGCAACGCCAACTTGGCCCGGAGAGAAAACAGGCCATTTGTTTGATCCAGTCCCATTGACCCAACATTGGGCTCAAGAGTTTCTTGGGGCTGCAGGTTTCTGTAGAATCTGGATGCCTAACTTCTCAGTCTTGGCGAAACCCCTTTATGAGTCTACAAAGCGGGGAGAGCGGGAACCTCTGCGTTGGGAACAAATACAGCAAAGGGCCTTTGAAGAGATTAAATGGGCCCTTGTCGACACACCTGGTCTGGGGCTCCCAGACCTGTTCAAACCCTTCTTCTTGCACATTCGTGAACGTACCAGCATCAAGGTGAGAGTTCTAACCCAGATGTTGGGGTCAAGCCATTGCCCAACGGCATATCTCTCCAAACAGTTTGACTCTGTTACCCAAGGCCGGCGACCCTGCCTATGGGCACTTGTACCCACAGCCCTCTTAGTGTCTGAGGCTGACAAGTTAACCGTGGGACAAGAAGTGACAATCCAAGTGCCACATTCAGTATTGACATTAATGGACCACAAGGGACAATACCAGCTAACCAGCACCCAGATGATCAGCTATCAGGGAATGCCACGTGAGAACCCGCGCATTCACCTAAAAGTAGTGTGGACCCTAAACCCCGCAACCCTACCGCCTGTCGGGCCAGGTCGACCAGATCATGACTGCCTTGATGTCATGGATGAGGTGTTCTCCAGCCGACCAGACTTGAGGGACCAGCCCCTCAAGGACCCTGATGCTGCATGTTTCACCAACGGTAGCAGTTTTGTGAAAGAGGGAGAAAGCCTTGCAGGGTACTCCATGGTGACCCTGAATTCTATCAAACCCTTGCCAAAGGGGTGTTAACATATACACAGACTCTAAGTGTGCCTTCACCACCCTCCACATACATGGGGCTTTCTATAAAGAGAAGGGTCTAGTAAACTCAGGAGGAAAAGAGACAAAGTATGGTAAGGAAATCCTTGAACTCTTAGATGCTGTGTGGGCCCCTAAAAGAGTGAAGACTGAAAACGGGGGGCACCTGGGTGGCTCAGTTGGTGAAGTGTCTGACTTCGGCTCAGGTCATGGTCTCGCGGTCCGTGAGTTCGAGCCCTGCGTCGGGCTCTGTGCTGACAGCTCAGAGCCTGGAGCCTGCTTCAGATTCTGTCTCCCTCTCTCTCTGCCCCTTCCCCCACGCTCATTATCTCTCTCTCTCTCTCTCAAAAATAAACATTAAAAAATTTTAAAAAAAAGAATCAGGTGACACCCCACTAAGCAGACAGGGTCCTCCCCTTGTGAAATCCTTTATGGGTGCCCTCCCCCCCTTATCAAGGGCCTAAGGGGAGGATCTAAATGACATAGGCAATCTAACCCTAAGGCAATAGATGTGGGCCCTTGGCTCTGCTCTAAGCCACTTACACCACTGGGTTAGGGAGCGATTACCTCTGAGTGTGGATAGGATGCTTCATTGGTATTGGTTCCTTCTAATCTGGACCCCTTCTGTAGACCTAGATTCTTCATCATGTGACCCACGTATTCACATAACCAGGTCAAGCCAGGGAGTCACTTGGACCTTACTATACCATACCCACCTCTCATGCAAAGGAAAAGTCATGGAGGAGATCACAGATCAAATGAGCAAGGTTGCTCGCATCCCAGTCCAGACCCGGAAAGGTTGGGACCCCAGGGAGTTATTTGGAGGACGGTTTTCAACTCTCGGGGGATTCAAAACCCTCGCAGGGATGTTCCTCTTGATTTGGGGAGCCTGCTTAATCCTACCTTGCCTCGCTTCCCTGGTTATACGGCCCGTCTCCAACCTCACCGAGGTTAACGATGGAAAGGAGAACAGTCATGCATGCGATGATGTTATGGAAATATAAACCTCTAAACCAAGACGATGCTCTTGACCCAAAATAGGCTGTCTGAGTATCAAAGGGGGGGGGAATGTAGGAGAGCCCTTCCCTGAGGAATGTGGTGAGAAACCTCAAAACAAGGGAAGGCAACCCGGCTCTGTGCGCGTGCACGGCCTTCCTCATGACTCTGTAACACAGACCATCCATTTAGACTGTATGTTACCATATATGGCAGATGAAGGAGCAAAAATTATGCAAAAGGCACCCCCCCCCCAGTGCACTCGGGGCTCTGCCTTTTGGGGGTCTTAGCCTGCCGAGCCCATGCTGGCATGAATAAAGCTGCTTCCCGGCTAGAAAAGCCTCGGTGTCCCGACTCTGTGTGTGATTAGCCGCTACAGTTTACTTGAGACTGTAGACTTTGGTATGGAGCTTTGTGGGGGAAAATCCCAACTCCCAACCTAACCCAAATATCATCTTAGGGAAGTCATTGCACCACTCTGGACCTTAACTTCCTCGTGTGCAAACTGAGGTACAAATTACACCTACCTCACCAGGGTGTTGTAAAGATCCAATGAGTTGTCGTTGAAGCCCTATGGCCATCCCTAGAATCACATAGGATTAATTGTTCAACAAATGTTAGCCATTTTATCGCTCTTCGGAAAGACTCCACTGTTGGACGTTAAGCTCCATGGAGGCAGGGACCTTGTCTGATTTGTAGGCGCTCAATATATCTCGAATGGATAAATGCATGCACAAAATTGGGCTGACTCAAACCGGTTTCAAAATTGGACTTGCGGTCGACATAAATGGGCTCGTCTTTGCCTTTCTTTCATGGTCTACTGTTTTAAAAGAAGCCCCACTTCTTTTGGGGAAGTCAGACCTCTTGCGTTCAGTCATGAATCAACAATGCGACATTTGAAACCAGACAGCAGTTGCGTGAAGCCTTGAGCCTCTTACACCTTATCTTATTTTGAGTGTCATTATTCGTGATTCTCCTTAATGGTGAAGCAACAGCTGTAAAAAGTTTGGCCAAGCACGTTTTGAAGAAATAGCAGCTGGAACCAGTGATTCATGTCTGAGAGGGAGTCTCGATCAGATTAGCTTTCCTCCAGAAAGAGCAGTAGTAGTTAGCCATTTGGACCCAATGCATTAGAGTTGCAAAATGTTACGCATGATAGGTCATCTGGTATAGCTATCTTATTGGACAGATGGAACTAAGGCTGCCGGAAGGGAAGCAATTTGTCTGAGGTCATACCATGAGTTAGGGTTGAACTGGGACCCTCACCAGGCTCAAGAAACTCAGGTTGAAATGCAATGAGATCAGATGGCCCAAGAAAGGGAAGATTTGCCTGTTTCTCATTGCCAGAAGAGAGCGTATGTCCTCTCGTGCACATATTTCGCATTAATTTTAAATTCCACAAGTAATACATGAATATCGTTTCCGTGAAAATAATTTTAAATTATAAACAAAGCTGATGTCCCCTCTGACCACCCCGCTTAAACCCTCTCCCCTCTGAGTCCCCCAAAGGTGTCCGCCGTCATCAGTTTGATGTGTTTTCTTCCAAAAATTCCCCTGTATCATTACAAACATGTGTGTGAGTATCCATAAAAATAAGCTAGGATTGTTTAGTGTGATAATTTTACATGAGTAGCACCATACGCCCTGCGTTCTTCTGAAAGATGGTTTTTCCGCCTCAACTCTATGACTTTGAGTCCTTTCTGTGTGAGTGCGTATTGATCTACCTTTCTTTTTAACTGGCACATTGTAACCAACAGCGTGTGTCCCCGTGTCATGAGTACTCCTTTGTCCACAGGCTCACCAACACTTCTCAGTGTCAATTCCCGTTTTCCCATTTGATGGGAACACTGCTTCTTTGATTTATACTCTCCCAGCTGCTGCTGAGGCTGGGCATCCTGTTGTGATGCTCATATGTATCTCCTTGTGTGTGAATTGCGTGTTAATGTCAATGTTAATAACATTTTCTTTTGCATTTGACTTTTCTCCCAACCCTGCTTAAAAAGAAATTAAAACACTTAAGCCCTGCTGAAATTCGAAATGAATCATAGCTCAGAAATCTCAGGCTGCATGAGAGAATGATTTGAAATGTTGTTTTTAAAGGGTGGGGTGATGAGGCTCGATGGGGAGATGGGGAGGACAGGCAGATCCAAAATGAAAATAGTCCTCCTGGAATCTGGGAGCAGAAAGCAGAGGGTGTGGACGTTTTGAGTCAAATCTGCAAATCCCCTTGCTGATAACCAAATGCTGGTGCCGAGGCCACACGGAACAGGGGCACCGAGACCGGTAGAAGGCTTTGCCCACAGACCCAGTCAAAAATATTTTATTAATAATTTTTATATTGATTACACATTAAAACGATAATACGGTAGATATATTAGGTTAACTAAAATATATTGCTAAAATGAACTACACCTCTTTCTTTGTGTTTAATGTAGCCACCAAAGAATTGGAAATTATATATGTGGGGGCGCCTGGGTGGCTCAGTCGGTTGAGTGTCGGACTTTGGTTCAGGTCATGATCTTGCAGTTCACGAGTTTGAGCCCCGCACTGAGTTTGCTGCTGTCGGCACAGAGCCGGCTTCAGATCCCCTCTCTCTCTTTGCCCCTCCCCTGCTCACACTGTCTTTCAAAAATGAATAAACATTTATTAAAAAAAAAAAAAGATCTATGTGGCTCACATCATATGTCTATTGGATGGCGCTGGTCTACCAGACGGGGCCAAATAAGTTTCTGATCCTAGCACTTCAATCAAAAACGCCATAGGTCAGCTTCTCATCTAGCCCTAATTGACCTTATAGGGATGTACAGACAGGAGCCAAACTCATGCGTTTCTTCTTCTTCTTTTAATTTATTTTAACATTTATCTATTATTGAGAGACAGAGCATGAGCATGGGAGGGGCAGAGAGAGAGGGAGACCCAGAATCCCAAGCAGGCTCCAGGCTCCAGTGGCCACCACAGAGAGCCTGACATGGGGCTCGAACTCGCCAACCGCGAGATCACGACCTGAGCAGAAGTCGGACGCTTAACCGACGGAGCCCCCCGGGCGCCCCAGTGCAGTTCTTCTTCTGTGGAAACTCAAATATTTATTAGGGTGACACAGTCCAGGGCCTGCCCTGCCTCACATCTCGTAGAGGTCGCCCAGGGAGGGTGGAACGGTCACGCCATCCTGGGTTCATCGAAAAGCAGTTTCGATTAGAACCAGAGCCAATTCAGTTGGCCGACTTCGCGGGCGAAGGAGCAGGGGGGGGGGGGGGGGGGGGGGAGGATCATCGCTCTCATCGCCGCGGGCCTCTGAGACGCCTCACGTTGTCTCCTGCCATTAAACTTTCATCGGCCGATTGCTGACTTTCATTTCTCAAACACAATTGCTTTGGACTCCACCAGCTTATCAATTAGGATTCTTGCAAGGAACAGAAAAAAGGCAACTCGAAATGGCTTCAGGAAAAAGGCTAAAAGGAGGAGGGATGTTTACCGGCTCCGGTATTATTTTTCTAGCGCTGTCATAAGAAATGTATATAGTTCCAGGGGCCAAAGGTCCAAAATCAAGGTGTCAGTAGGGCCGCCCGCCCCTGGAGGCTCCAGGGGAGAATTGGCTGTGTGCCTCTCCCAGCTTCTGGCGGCCCCGGGGGTTCCTTGGTTGGTGGAAGGGGGGGGTGGGGGGGTGGGGGGGGGTGGGTGTTGCTGGAATCTCTGCCTCCACTTTCACACGGCTTTCGTCTGTGTTTCAGTGTGTTTGCTGTCTCACGAGGACATTCTCTTTGGATTGAGGCCCGACCCTAACCCAGGATGAGCTCACCTCCATCCCTCCCTTAGCCACACCTGCTCTGAAGACCCTATTCGCTAATCAGGCCACCCGCTGAGGTCCAGTTGAACATGCATTTGGGGAGGAATCGCTCGCTATTCGCTACAACTAGGTTCACCGCAAACTCCGGGACCAACTGGCAGGGGCGGGGGCTCACCTTCTCTGCGCCTGCGCACTCAGCCTGCTTGCTTGCTCGCAGGCAGTGCTGTCACTCGCAGGCTCCACGCGGTGGCCAGAAGGTGACGGCGGCCCCAGACTTACGTGCTCTCCGGCGCAAGTCCAAGAGCAAAGAGACTTTTCGTGCAAGAGGAGTAGAAGACCCCAGGGGAGGGGCTAGGACACCCACACCCACAGGGCTAGGACGTGGGGGTGGGCGCCTAGGTCTGAGCAGGAGCTTCCGGGGAGTTGCTGCACCAGATACCAGTGAAGCTTGGGCGCCTGGGTGGCTCGGCCGGTTAAGCATCTGACTTCGCTCAGGTCCTGATCTCACGGGTTCGTGGGTTCGAGTCCTGCGCCGGGTGAGCATGAGCCCTGCTTCCAGGAAA
The DNA here is from genome assembly GCF_018350215.1 of Panthera leo. Taxonomy (NCBI): domain Eukaryota; kingdom Metazoa; phylum Chordata; class Mammalia; order Carnivora; family Felidae; genus Panthera; species Panthera leo. The sequence continues at coordinate 174,751,164 of NC_056679.1, forward strand.
ACAGGAGCCCCACTTGGGATGAGCCCTGCTTCTCTCTCTCTCTCTCACTCTCTGCCCCTCTCTCACTTGCGCTGTCTCAAAAAAAAAAACAGAAAGGAGCCAGGGAGGCCGGGGAGGAGGTTGTTCCAGATGAACATGGTTTCCCTGACACAATTACGGTCGACGTGGGTAAGATAAAGTGGAGACTGGTAAGAGCTATTGGGTTTGAGGATATTGTTGGAGCAGAAACGGCAGGCCTGTGAGGTTGATTGGCTGCAGAATGGAGTCAGGGTGGAGAGGAAATTAAGGATGAGGACAATTTTCGGCTTCTGAGCCTGGAAACATGGAGGGCACAGAACGATATGGGGTAAAGATGCTAAGAGTTGGTTTTGAACAGACCAAGGTCAAGGTGCCCGAGGGGCATCCAGGTGGAGGGCTTCTAGGCCTTTGGAGATACCAGAAAATTGGGCTGTGGATGGAAAGAATTGAAGGCTTCTAGGCGTCAGCTGCAGCTAGAGTGTGAAAGAAAGGACAGACGTGGAGAAGAGACGGGACCAGCAGTGTGGACTAGCAGAACCTCAGAGCAGGAAGGACTTAACAGAAGTGGCCAGGAGGTGGACCGCGGATGGAGCTGTGGATCACGTGGCTCGGAGAGCAGCCACGAGTGTCTCGCTCCCCCTCCCATACAGCGTGGGGGGACAGACACGGGACCTAAAGCCTTTCCTTTTCTCTTCCTCTGCCCTCGCTCTCACTTGTCTCTACCCTATTTCAATCAGATAAAGAAAGCAAAGAGGGCAACACATCGTCACGGGGGGCAGGAGATAAGCATCTGCGTGGGGCTGCCCCCCAGAGAGCCCGGTGGAGTTCTAGGCTGAGAGACAGAGTCTGGCATCAAGGTCAGGTTGGCCGCTAGGAGGAGCACAGATCGGGCTCCTCCTCGCTATGACACACACGGGGCAAGAGGTGGGGTCTTGGCTCAGCGTGGCTGCTGGGTTCCTTCTGTCCTTCAGCCCCGAGGCTGCAGAAGCCCCCACCTGCGCTTACTTACCTGACCTGCCCACACCCCCATCATCTTTTCACTCAGGCTGCCAGGTTCTAGAAGAGGGAGAGGCAAAATAGTGCTCCCCTCCACCTGCAGGCTGCCTGGCGCTCCCACGAGGAGTCACGACCACTCCCTTTCCGTCTTCAGATCTCCCACAAGTGCCTCTCATCAGCATGATCTAACTGGACTCGTACGGGCACCCGAATCCAGAAAAAAGTCCCTCCCAGGCTGTATCCCTCTAGGTACAGAAGAGAGCTTAGGAGGGCAGGAGGGTCTCAGGTATGAACAGACAAAATATATCCACACATGATGAGCGAAACCCCTCCCCTAACATCATCACACCAGGGATTAAATTTCAACGTAATAAATTTTGAGAGATTGCAAACAGTCCGCCCGTAGACACCCCCTGGATCTCAGTGACTTACAACCACAAACATTTCATGCTCACGGGTCTGCAGGTTGAGTGGGGTCCAGCTGAGCTGGGCTCATGGGGCTCCAAATTGCAGGTGGGGTTGATGCAACCCTGTGCTCTTTATTTGGGGCTGCTGGCTGCTTAGGCTCGTGTTCTCCTTATGGTGGATGTCAGAGAACAAGAGGGAAACCGAAGCATGCACACAGTTGAAGTCTCTGTTCCAGTCACATCTGTACATGTTCTGTTGCTCAAAGCAGGCACCCAGTGCAGCTTTAAAAAGTCAGGGGAGAGACAGGGGGGTGCCCCTCTCCCAGAGAGTGTGGCCCGAACAAGGAGGGATCAAACATGTATGGACAAATAGGAATATATACGACAAAGCCCAAGAGAAGAGACACACAGTCTCTGACAGCGGGGCTCTCCCAGTGGAACAGCCCTGTTCATATCACCCCAGAGCAGGCTTTTGGTCTCGAGACCCCTTAATATTCTTAAAACCTGTTGAAGACTCCAAAGACATTTTGTTTATGCGGTATATCCATCAATATTGAGAAATTAAGACCAATCAATGTTTTAGATATTTATTAATTCACTTAAACGTAACAGGCGAAGGGGAGCCTGGGTGGCTCAGTCGGTGAACCGTCCAACTTCGGTTCAGGTCATGATCTCACAGCTTGTGAGTTCGAGCCCCCGTCGTCGGGCTCTGTGCTGACAGCTCGAAGCCTGGAACCTGCTTCGGATTCTGTAGATCTCTCTCTCTCTGCCCACCCTCCCCCCCCCACTCTCTCTCAAAAATAAACATTAAAAATATTTTTTAATTACACGCGAAAACCCATTTTGTCCACAAATAACACATTTGCACTTACAACTTCTTTTTCTCAAAGGAAGCAAAAATTTAGTGAAAAGAGTGGCACTGTTTTATAGTTTTGCAAATCTCTTTAGAAGTTTAGGTTAATAATATAGCTGGAAGCTTCTGTATTCCATATGTTCTGTATTCGATACGACATGTCTTTTGAAGAAAATCTGGCCTCACACAGATATGGACAAGGAAGGGACATTTCAATCGCTTTTTCAAACATTGGTGGATGTTCTCTGCTACTACATCAAAGGTGTGCAAGTAATAGTTTCTGGAAAGGTATTTGCAGAGTGGAATCTGAAACCATACCGTGAGACTTTTCATCTTTTGTTGTATTAAAGTCCACTGGCCCTGTGGCATTTTAATGGACCCTTCCCCCATACGCGATTTTGTACTGGTCCTCCGAAACGTGCAGGCCGTCCAAAAGGTTGACACATTTCATCTCGTGATATCGAAACACCACGCTCACTCCTACCCCTGTGGATCTCGGAAGTGGTGAAGCATTTAGAGCGTGTCACCAAGCTCCCAGTGACGCGTACAAACTTTCCAAACTTCAGTGCGTGTTCTCAGGCTTGAATTTCGTCATCGGCAAAACCCGTGTTGTTTTCCCCGAAGTAACCGGCAGGCTCTCGTCATTCGTTTTTGAGACAATGTTTGCCAAACACCTGAGTCCCAATAACCGCAGTTTTTCCGCCGGTCCCCCCTTCGGATGAAAGCGGGGTTCCGTGACAAAAATGGAGCTTGCTCAGTGCGCATTCCGTCCCCAAAGCGGTTTCCCGGAGACGAGCATCACGCTTCGTATGCAAGGGAACTTCCCTGTATGTACTTCTCGTTGTCAACACAGAGTATTAAAAATATGTGGGCTCAGAAGTTGACATCTAATAAAAGAAAAGTCTGCTTTATGGAGGACGTTCTTAAGTGAAACCGGCATCTTATTGTCGGTTGCAGGGTGTGGCAGTGAAAAATTCAAAACTTATTGGCATGGCGTGGTGCCTCCGCCTTGATTTTCACTTGGTCAGGCTTCTCCAGAGAAACGAAATGAATAGAACGTGTCTATATGGAGAAAGAGAGAGAGATTTTTGATAAGGACTTAGCTCACATGATTATGGAGGCCAGCAAGTCTAAAATCTGCAGGACAGGAGAGTCAATGTTCTAGTTCAAGTCCAAAGGCCATCTGCTGTAGAGCCAGGGATGGCTGATGGTGCAGATAAGGTCCAAATGTTGGCTGCTGGAGAGTCCTCTCTCTTGCTCAGGAGAGTCTGGTCTTGGTCTTTCTGTGCTACTCAAGCCTTCAACTGATTGGACAAGGCCCACCCACAGTATGGATAGCAAACTGCTTTCCTCAACGTTTATCCATTTAAACGTTACTCTCATCTGAAACACCCTCACCGAAACATCCAGAATAATTTTTGACCTAATATCTGGGCACGCTGCGACCCAGCCAAGTTGACACATAACATTTTTTTTAAATGTTTTTATTTATTTTTGAGAGAGACAGACAGAGTATGAGCAGGGGAAGGGCAGAGAGAGACAGGGAGACACAGAATCTGAGGCAGGCTCCAGGCTCTGAGCTGTCAGCACAGAGCCCGATGTGGGGCTGGAAGTCGTGAACTGCAAGATCATGACCTGAGCTGAAGCCAGACGCTCGATGGACTTTGCCGCCCAGGCGCCCGACGCATAAAATTGACCATCACAAGCACCATTGCTTTTGTCCCATCAGTGCCAAGGTCAACACAGTGTAAAGGGCAAACAATGCTTTTGTATTATTATAAAGATAGTTTTGGCCCTGTGCCCCCCCCAAAAGGGTCTCAGTGACTCAGGAATCCTCAGACTACACTTAACGAACTCCTGCCCTCTGGAGAAATCCACCGTTCGGCACACGCAGAGCTTCGTTCAGCCTCTTTGAGCACTCTTCCCAAGTAGGAACGGACATGCCCAGACATTTCGCAACACAACGGTGACACAGCACCACACACCTATTCAAATGGCCCCAATCCAGAACACTGTCAACACCAGAGGCTGGCGAGGACGCAGGATAATAGGAGCTCTCGTACGTGGCTGGTCGGAATGCAAAGTGCTACAGACACTGTGGAAGACGACGTGATGGCTCCTTACAAAACCCCACGCACTCTTCCCGTGCGTGCAAGGCAGTGATCGTGCTCCTTTGGTCCTTAGGCCAAACGACTGAAATCTTATTGTTACAGGAGGGTGGGAGAGACGCTGGTCCTTGTCCCGCTGAGTCGAGGAATGAATCTCACGGACAACAGAGAGTGAGCAAAGCGACAGAGTGTATTGAGGGAAAGCATAAAGCTCTCAAGAGTGAGAGGGGTCCCCAGGGGGTTGCCGCTGAGGATTTCCATCCCTGACTTTTTATTGGGACCTTATCGGAAAGTTTGTGAGACTCCACCCATGGCACCTAGCCCAGGCGGGTCTGGAATACGTTTTTCCTTTTTTCTCCACCCCCAAAACCCTGCTGCTTCTTCAGCCTCCCACTTGGAGCTGCAGTCTGCCTCCCCGAAAGTCCCTTATCTCTCCCTGCCTGACGTTAACCCTTTCCACGTTCCTTTTGTCCCCGCAAAAACCTGCACACAGATGTTTATAGCAGCTCTGGTCAAAACTGCCAAAATTTGGAGGCAACCAAGGTGTCCTCCAGTAGACGAAAGGGACAACTAAACGGCGGTACATCCAGACAGTGGAGTATGATTCAGCGCTAAAAAGAAATGAGCTAGCAAGCCGTGTTTCTTGCGTGAAACAAGGAGGAAACTTACATGCATTTAAACTTACAAGGGCAAGAAGCCAATCTGAAAAGGCTATGTACGGTACGATTCCAGCTATGTGACATTCTGGAAAAGGCAAAACTGTAGAGACAGTATACAGATCAGTGGTCGCCAGGACTTGGGGACAAGGGGAGGCATGGATAGGCAGAGCACAGGGGAGGATTTATAGGGCAGTGGAAATACCCTACGATGTTGTAAAAGGGGAACGACTGACTTTGGGTGATAATAATGTCAATGTAGGTTCGTCCTTGGTAACAAATGTACCACTCTGGTGGGTGACCACTGGTAATGAGGGAGGCTATGGGTGCGAGGGGACAGAAGACATGTGAGAACTCTCTCTGCCTCCCTCTCAACTTGGTTGTATGTCTATTTTTGCCATGTGGCCTGATTCATGAACTTGGCGTTTACCAACTGTAGGGTGGGATGGGATTTGGGGTCAGAAGTACCATCAGAAGAGAGAGGAGGTTGTGAATAACTTCTGAGAGATTTGGGGGAAATCATTTCAGAGGAAATGGTGAGAAAATCGGGCCTTGGCCAGAGCGGGAAAGCCAAGGACGGACATAAGAGAGGCCTTGTTACAGACAGGCCACGGCGATTGCTTCTGTGGAAGGCAGGCACTAACTGCCGTTTGGGTGAGCGCCCTCTTTATCCCGGTGGTGATGGGGCCCATCCAGGGAGCTTTGACGAGGGGAGTGAGATGGCAAAACGCGGGCAAAGTAAATTGGGGTGCTGAGAGCGCAGTTCTCCACGTCGGCTCCACCACCTGCTCACCATGTAACCTTGGAGGGGTTTTGTAACGTCTGTGTCACACAAGTGTTGGTGCCTGGCACGCGGTAAGGGCTCGGTGAATGTGCACAATCGCGGTGGGAGCGATGGTGGCGATGATGGGGACGTTTGGAGAAAGGTCCCTCTGGAAAGCACCCGAAAGAGGTACGTCTGGACACAAGGAGGCTCCTTTGAAAAGCCCCAACAATTTGCCAAGTGCTGGGGCTGAAACATCGTCCAGGAAACCTGGTAGGTAGGGATCATTGCCAGAGAGCTGGGGGAACCTACTAGGGGAGGAAGGGAAGAACTCTTGTGCCTGCTCAGGGCTGCTCCCTAAAGCACACGGGACGGAAACCTAGTAGAGGCGGGAGCCAGATACGAGGAAGTGGGGAGACCCTGAGGATGACAGGCGGAAGTCTGGAAGAGCAAAGACGAGCAACAGAACAAAGTTCTCCCTCCTTGGCTCCTTAATGCTAGAAGAGGATGTCTCTTAAGCCAAAGAAATGGAAACCCAAAGGCTCCCTACTACCAGCTTGATTAAGTGCGGGTTTTGCAGGGGTGGTGAGAGCCGGGGATGAGAAGAGAATGGACGGAGTCACGGCTCCTCTTAAATCCTCCCAATTGGCAACGACCTGAGGAAACTCCTCCTGAGGCCATGCTGGGCCTCTCCATCATCCGGTAAATGGGATCACTTCCGTTTTAGGAACTTAGCTGTTAGGTAACTCAGCCACCTTGGATGCACCATCGACAGATGTCTGGGCGGCGACAGCCAATCAGAGAGCTTCAGCCTTACTTTTTTTCTTCTTACGTTGACACCCTGATCCATATGGTTTAAAAAAAACCCAAAAAACTCACGAGGACACTAACCTAACAAGGGCCATGTTTGCTGTCAGGACAACCTCCTTTGAGTACCTAACAAGACCAGGGAGGGGAAGGTCTGATGAGGGTGCCCGGCGACTCCCAAATTGGCAAGAACAGAACGAATTAATCGCAGCGTCGATCAAATGAGTGTTTTTATACGAAGAACACAACACGCTTGTAACCTCTCTGTGTCCTCCGGGACACCTCAGAGGAGGGCTTGGGTGTTTCCTGGTCACGTTACCTCTGCTTTGTTAGAAGGTTTTCCCTCCTGTCTCATGAAATTGGAACCTATCGGACACAGGGGCATCAAACAAAGGGGCCTGTGCACGGGGCCCACACCATGTCCCCACGTCTCAGAAGACATAGTTGCCGAGTGTCCCCGTTACCACTATTCACCGCTGGATGTATCGTCCCCATGAAGGACTCTGCGTTTCAAATTTCATGCCTGGGAGCTTTCTGAGAAGTCTCTAGAAGGAGGTAGTTTTTATCACCAGCCAAATACTTCAGCCTGGTGTGGTTTATTTTATTTTATTTTTTAATCTTTTTTAATGTTTATTTATTTCTGAGACAGAGAGAGACAGAGCATGAGCGGGGGAGGGGCAGAGAGAGACACAGAATCCGAAGCAGGCTCCAGGCTCTGAGCCGTCAGCACAGAGCCCGACGCGGGGCTCGAACTCTCACACCGTGAGATCATGACCTGAGCCGAAGTCGGTCGCTCAACCAACTGAGCCACCCAGGCACCCCCAGCCTGGTGTGGTTTAACACAACTAGCTCTCTTTGCTAGATGCCTGATTTTTCCAACTATGCCAAGAAAAATGGGCTCCGTCTAATCCATGATTATAGAGGCATGAGTTCAGCCACTCCCAAAAAAGGGTATTGGAAGGAAACTGTTTCATTGGTTAAAAGATGTTTTTAGGGGCACCTGGGTGGCTCAGTCAGTTGAGCGTCTGACTTTGGCTCAGGTCATGATCTCACGGTTCGGGAGTTCGAGCCCCACATTGGGCTCAGCGTGGTCAGCGCGGAGCCTGCTTGGGAATCTCTCTCTCTCCCTCTCCCTCTCTCTCTGTCCCTCCCCTGCTCGTGTGCTCTGTTTTTCTCTCTCTCTCTCTTAGAAAAATAAACTTAAAAAATTTTGTAAAAAGATGGCTTGAGTTAAGACCATGTGATAATAAAGATATTAATAATGACAATGATAAAGACAACCCAAATGGTTACCATTTTTCCAATACCCGCGATGTCCCAGCCACATACGACTTCCAGCTGCAAAATAACCTTGCGACACGGGTGTTATTACCCACCACTTTATAGACAACAAATCCGAGACTCACAGAGAAGAGCTGGCTCGCCCAGTGTTACCCCGCTGATGTGTGGCAAGGCCCAGATTTAGACCCGTATCCTGCAAACTAATTGATCTGACCGCCGTTACATCTCTGTAGTTATTTCTTCCCAACTGGGTCCATGCGGAAATTCAAAGGAATTCCTGCCTTAGCTTCAGCCTCACTAAAGGGGCTGGCCTGGTCCTTCCCTCGTGGGGCTTCAGTGATATGCTTGATAAGCCCGTCACCGCCACGCTTAATTTCTTCCGAGCTCCCTTCCTGGGATCTGTCCCAGATCCGTGTGAAATCAAGGCCATTCCTGACCCAGCCCCACCCACGCTCCCCCTCCACTCCCTCCCATCTCTCTCCTTCCCTCCGCTCACCCCTGCTACTCTACTCCCAGCTCCTCTGCGCCCGCAGCTTTCTGCCAGAGCTTCACTCTCTGCACCCCCGAAGGCCTGGTTCACCTCGCATTACTTGAGAATTACAGCCTTATCGGCACAAGAAAGGCCTCGGGCGCTAGGTAGGAAGACTTCAGAAATGTTTGCCGATTGGGATGAAAGTCTGGATGGATACAAACTGGGGTGGGTTCTGCAGTGCCCCCACCTCGGAAAAAGAAACGTTGAAGTCATACCCCCCACCCAGTACTTCCGAAAGTGAGCTGATTTGGAAGTAGGGTCATTAGAGATATGATTATTCAATTTAAGATGAGATAGTACTGGAGTGGACCCCTAATCCAGTATTGCTGGTGACCTCATAAGAAGACGGTCACGAGAAGACGTGAACGCGGGAAGGAACCACAGCACGCACCAATAAAGGCAAAGATTGGAGTTTACCCAATGGCAGGCCAAGGAATGCCAAAGGTCCGGGCAAACCACAGAAGCCTGAAGAGGCAAGGAAAGGTCCCGCTCCAGGTCTCGGAGGCAATGTGCATGCCTATACGTTGATTTCCAATTTCTGGCATCCAGACCGGTGACACAACACGTTTCCATTGTTCCAAGCCACCCCGTTCGTGGTGCTTTGCCACGGCAGCCCTAGAAAACGAATGCGTAGCTCACCTCTGTTTCCTACTAGTGTTTCTCATTATTTTCTCCACACTTCCTGCATTTTTTCAACCAACGTGTAAGCCGGTCATTTCGCATTCGAAGGTACGCATTGCTGACTATCTTCAAATCCAAAGAATACTGAAGTCTACAAAATACAAATCGACGCCCTCCTGTAATCTAACCTCTTGGCAACAACTCGTTTATGTGTTAAATAAAGGACCCGTTACCTACTTCATCCCAGACTAAGTAGTGTGGACACATCCGTCCATAAAACAACTCTTGTTTTGCTTTTTCCAAATGTCTAAGTCTGCTTTGGCCGTGTATTGCTTTCATCGTCAGAAAAATAAGGAAGGAAATGGAATTTTAGGAGGGAGGAACAAAAAAAGAAGTCCTCAGGAAGCGTGCATACCAGGCTCCCTTCCCTGTGGCCCAGGGGAGGAGGAGAGAGGCCCGGGCCTCTCCCTAGAGAGCGAGGCACAAGCCTGGGCTTGACGATCCAGTGACGCGGACGGCCACTGTCGCCACGATGCCTCCTGCAGGTTGCGCTGGGCTATCATTTCGCGAATGTTATCTCCTCTCATGCTCACCTCGGTGCTCTGAGGCAGGGACCATTGTCATCTTCACTTCCCAGAAGAGTCTTCTGCTGCCACTTGCCACGTATGGAATCTCAAGAGTTTGCAAATTCGGGACCAGACTAAATTGCTTAGGATGATCAGCTATCTGTCACCGCGTGCCCAATTATCCCCAACGTGGGAGCTTAACACAGCACACATATGTTATGCCACATGGTCTGCGGGTCAGGTGTCTGGGAGCAGCTCAGCGGGGTCCTCCAAGTCAGGGAGTCCTACCAGGCTGTGTGATCGAGGTGACAGGGCGGTGGTCATCTCGAGGCTCAGCTAGCGGTGGATTCACTTTTAGGCTTTTGAGAGCGTTCGTTCGGTGGAGGGGCTTGTTCAGAGCCTGGCTGTGCGGGCCTCTCCATACGACAGCCGCCTTCATCGGAGCACAGAGTTAAGAGGGCAGGGGGGGTGCCGGGGAGACGGAAGTCACCATGTTTTACAACCTAACCTCTCAAGTGACCTCATTTTTGTTGCATTCTGTTGGTTAGAAACAAGTCAATAATTCCAGCTCACACTCCAGGGGAAGGGATTACACAGGCTGCAAATACCAGGAAGCGGCCGTCACTGGGCATCATTGTAGAAGGCCTCCGGCCACATTTAGGACAACCGAGAAGATACAGAGCTCAGCCACCGGAAGATCAGTCTTTCCTCTTCTCCAACCCACAGGAAAAAAAAAATGTGTATATGTATTCAGAAATATGTGCATATGCATATATATACAAATACATATATACAACCACACACGTATACATATATGTATATGCACATATATATGCATAGGTACACACACACGAACTATATACAAGTTTTCTTGTATATGTATACGTATATGTATATGTATATGTATGTATATGAATAATATATACACAGGTGCATGGATGTGTGTATACAAATACACCCTCATGTGCATATACATATACAAGTTTAATGAGATCACCTAGACATAACCAGCGCTCATACTCTGGTTATATTTCTTCCTTAATACGGTCATCGGCAAGTAGCACTTCTCTTGGGACAGTCTTGGTAGACTGGGGACAAATCTCATCCTGTCACATGGTACCTGTGAGTGTAGGTGTGCAATTTTTTTTTTTTCTTACAGAGTGTATTTTGGAGGAATACCAAACTACAGCCTGATCTTGAAGGAAAGGATTGTCAGCAGGAAGGGGAAAGGGTCAGAACCGTATCTTAGAACATCATGTCGATCCGAACGTTCATGTGAACAGATTGCTTTGCTAGGTCGCTTCCCCAAGAGAAGAACCACGCGGAGGGAGTAGGGACACGTGGGTGGAAGCTGAGATGCGTAAAGGATGGGGGCTGAAGGGGCAGAGCAGGGAGGAAAGACCTAGCAAGCCAGAGCTGGAAATTCCTTCCAGACTTAATAATCCCGGGCATCATTAGTAACCAAAGCAAGACTTCAGAACATATGTTTTGTGTTGACAGTGGACCCTTAATTAAAACAGCCCCGGTGAAAAACAGCCTGATTAAAAGAAAAGTAGTGCTTAAGAATAATTTGACTGTCGATTGACATGGGCTGGCAGAGGGCAAGGAACGTCCCTCTCTGGTTCTAAGCTCCTCCAGGGGACCGGGAACCGGGTTTCCCTCCCCGCGTCAGGCGGCATGCTGGGCATTGCACAGCCCTCGCGCTGTTTACTCCTCCAAACCAATTTCGTTTCCATTTCAGAGGGGAAGGAACGAAGCCAGAGAGGCGAGGGGATTTGCTGGGGGCGTCCGGCTAGCCAGCCCGGGGAAGAGCCGTGAACTCAGAGGGGCTCCTTTGGCGTAGCTTTCCCTTGCGCACCACTCTGGTTGTCCCAATGAATCAGAATGTCTTGTCAGTTATAAAAACCATATGCCTCCTCTGCGCATTCCTTCTCGGGGAAACCGGTGGTTTTAGGTCCCCTTGGTGTTGCTCGAGGGCACGGCAACCCAATGCCTCCATTTCATCCGTGGTCCAGAATGCGCTGGGGTGGGAACGAGATGCCCCATGCAGTTGTCTGCCTGCGGTTCCAGGAAGCGGCAGAGATGCGGCGGCGGGACTGAGAACAAGGGAGGCTTATTCCATCGGACAGCTGAAATCATTTTTGGAGTTGACGAAATGAACCACTTCCTGGGAAGATTAGACCTTTACTGGGGAAATAAGGTTGTCTCAGGAAGCAGATTTACTCTAACTCCAACTGGGGCTGGAGAGGAGGTTTCAGGGGAAGGGCAAAGAATGTGGCCCTCCGTGGGATGTTGCCGCAGCTTTCACTTTTGGGGACCCCCAGAGGCACGCGCATGCTCATCCGTGGTCTCCCCCCAAATCCTATGAGGTGACACGAGTATTAGCCCCACTTAAACGTGACCCTTCACCAGCTTCTTTTTTTTTTTTCCTTCTTTTTTTTTTTTTTCTCTTTTTTTTTTTTGCTTCCCAAACTTCTTTGACCACGGACTAATTTTTTTTTCCTTTTTTTTTTATTTCCTAGCGAAATAGGAATTTGTTGTCCTAAATGACCAACTTTCGTAGGTGAAGTAAAAACCAGAGTTAGAATTTGAGAGACCTGTCATCGGCTCTCTCCAGTAGCTAAGTCAACAGCCTCTCTGTTAATATCCTGTGACTTTTCCACCCCACCAGAGTCTTGGCTGATGGTTCCCAGAGGGGTCCTCTGACCCAGTGGGACCAACAGAATGCCTTCCCTGGGACTGGGACATGGGCTCAGAAAACATGCCAGTCATTCTCTGAGGGCCGAAACTGCGGCATTAAGAATCTCAGGCCACGTCACCATCCATCCTACCTCAGCAGAGCCAGTCTGCAGTAAAAGAGAATAAGCTGTCTACAGAGAAAGGCCAAGAAATGAGACAAAAGCAGTCTAGAACATTCCCTGCCCTGGTTCTGACTGTTTCCTGAGCCCAGCTGGGTAGTTGCCCTTCCTGAACCTTGCTTTTTTTGGACCTTCCTTGGATTCATGTATCAGTAAAGTCCTCTTTTTGCTGAGGAGTGGGTTTCTGACCCTGGCGACCGAAGTCCTAGCTAATGCATATACAAGAGGAATTCCCCTGGGGGACAGACCCAGTCCTTCTGAGAAATCAGGTGCCCTCACAGGGAGAGAAATCTGAAGCTTCAGCGGCACCTCAGCTTCTGTGTGACCATGCAGGGAACAACCCAAGGTTTAGGGCAGAGAGTGAGAACCTTCAGACTGAACAGACTCCATAGTGGCTACTCTGCAGCGGCCAGGAAGACAATCGCTCCATTCTAGTCGATTCAGGCTGTGTTAGAACACCAAAACCGGGGTGCCTCGATGGCTCAGTCGGTTAAGCGTCCAACTCTTGGCTTCATGAGATCGAGCCCCACGTTGGGGTCTGTGCTGGCAGCACGGAGCCCGCCTGGGATTCTCTCCCTCTCTCTCCCTCTCTCTCCCTTTCTCAAAATAAATAAATAAATAAACGTATGTATTTAAATAAAAAGAACACCAAAACCCACAAAGTAGGTGAGTCTCTGAAGCAGAAGTCTGAGAAATTCAATGAGAAAGTGAAACCATTTTATCCCCTGATTCCCTCGTGGAGCTGAACGGACTAACTCAGTTAACGAGGGGGATCCGTCTGTCCATCGGTGAGATGGAGAGAGGGATCATCCTTGTCGGATAGGTGCACCGGGTGGATTGATCAGCCCTGCGTGTGGAACATTGCAGGGACCTTCAGAGGTCTCTGTGGAGCACGCTTGCAGATGTGTCTGGAAACCAGCACACCACCATCAGGCCAGGCTGTGAAGGGGTGCACTTCTTGGCCCCCCCCCCCAGAGTTACGAGCACCCACATCAGCTTGTTAAAGACTCTGAGAAGTTCCGCAGCAGAAACCTGTTTTGTCTTTGTTTCAGCTGGTGCTTCCCAAACTTCTTTGACCACAGAATCTCCTCCTCTCTCTCTTTTCCCATACAATACACTTTAAAAAAAAAAAAAAAAAATGGCTCAAGGCTCTAACAGCTCACCTCAGCTAATTCTGCCACAGGGCAAAGACAAATGTCTCCAACAAATAGGCTCTGCAGGTCCCACAGGTGCCACCTTACTGAAGATGTTACGCTAGCCTGGATTTTGTTCTCATGGCTTCATGTGACCTAGTCAGCGTTCATATTTATAAAGCAGTGGGAAATTATATATCTGTCTTGATTTACTAGGAGGGAAAAATTAAGTCTCTTTGACTTGGGGAAATTTTCACCTCATGCTGCCATCCCAGGAAATGAAACAATGAAACCAACACAGTAACTTTTTATCTGCCCTGCTTACTAAGGAGTTGAATGGTTAGAAAAATCGACTTTGTAGTAAAATTACCCATCAGGGAATCTGCATATTGAAGACGACCTGGGACAAATTCACAGCTTGGGGCAGGCAGAGACAGGAGGAATGACTATAGACCCAAGGACAAGATTATGGCTTCCAGCTCTGACCTTACTGGATGTGACTTTAGGCCAGTCCTTTGCCTCAGTTGTGCCTTCTGATCCTTGAGAATAATAATGACAATATCTCCCTCTGGGTCCGTTGCGATAATCAGGTGAGGTTGTGGCTATGACGATGTTTGGTCATCAGGGAAATTTTATCACCCACATTATATTAAATGTGTTACATTTGGGACATATTAAATTAAATTCGTTCTGTGCTATATCTAAGCAGTATAATATGATTGAAATTTTGCGAACAATGTGTGTATATAACAGAGATGGGCACACTTTCCGTAAAGAGCTACAGGCATAAATATTTTAGGATCTGCAGGCAATATGGTGCCTGTCACAAGTACTCAACTCTGCCACTGTAGAGAGAAGGCAGCCACAGACAGTAATGTAAATAAATGGTTGTGGCCGTGTGCCAATAAAACTTTATTTATAAAAGCAGGCGGCCAGCCAGACTTGGCCCCTAAACTGCAGTTTGCCAACCCCTGGTGTATAAGATTCCACAAGTTACCTGCACCAAAAAATTTAAAAAAATAAATTAAAAAAAAAAAGTATGCAAGGAGTACGAGATTCTTTGTGGCACTTTAAAAACTAATTTTCCTTTAACACTATAATGTTTGTTTTACAATGAATACAATAGGCATCTTTTATTAAACTAACCTGGTTGTAATAAGATTCCAAGGATTGTCACGGGATTTCTACACGCAGCAGAACTGTGGATCCTGGGAACAGCTTTCAATTCCCACTTCCTTTGCTTCAAATTCCAACTCTGTAGGGGTCCTGGGGACCCTTCCCACATCATAGCCAAGGGCTGCTTTGTGGGAGGAGGGGCCTACATGCCATTGCAGAACCCACGTCTCACGATTACACAGGCTGGACTCTCCCTTTTGTCTGCTGCAACTCGACGATCTCACAAAACGGCGTCGTCTCTACCAGTGGTTCGCAACTGGGGCTGATGTTGTCCTCGCAGGGGACATTTGTCAATGTCACCACTGGGGGCTTGCTGCTGGTATCCAGTAGGTAGAGGCCAGAGATACTAATAAACAGGCTACAGTGCACAGAACATTCCCTACCACAACAAAGAACTGGTCCAAAATGTGAGTAGTGCTGAGAAACCTCGCTCTGTACTAATAAACTTTATTTAAAAAAATTTTTTTTTGACATTTATTTATTTCTGGGAGACAGAGAGAGACAGAGCATGAGCAGAGAGAGAGGGAGACACAGAATCCGAAGCAGGCTCCAGGCTCCGAGCTGTCAGCACAGAGCCCGACGCGGGGCTCGAACTCACGGACCCCGAGATTATGACCTGAGCCGAAGTGGGACGCTTAACCGACTGAGCCACCCAGGCGCCCCTGTACTAATAGACGTTATTAATTAATATTATGATTTCTGACATAATGATACATACTATAAATCATCATTGATAACATTACTTTAATATTCTTTATTGACGTTCAGATCAAATAACCATTTGCTTCCTTATTTACATTTTTGCGTCCCCCTTTGCAATAAAAAGGAGTTGTATTTTCTCCAGATGCTCATCTCAAGTCACGGGGGCGATGTGAGCCCGGCCCATTTTGCAGTCAACACCACCCAGAAAATACAGAGCGTGAGGCAGAAGGGAAGTGGCATGGTTAATACTGATTCGCTTTTTATATTATGAACTTCAATGTGAATATATGATCTCATGTACTCTCCATTCCTCCTGGGTCTGCGTTAGGTTAAGGGGAAAAGAAATGCCTAAGGGTCTGAAAGTGATTTATTCGAAGGCATGTGCGATAACATGTTTTTTCCTTCTCGCCCCCTTACTTCAGTTCACAGAAATACTAAGTTTAATATTAGCAGCGAGGGATGGAGAGAGGGAGGGGATGTGTTCTGGAGTCTTCTAAAATGTGATACAAAGACCACCGGTGATCATAATAGCAGTTCATGATAACAATAAAGTGAAGGGCGGAGACTTTTGAGCACATTCTGTGGCCCGAGCACCGGATAAGGCAGAGACAACTCCTAATGCTGTCTCTCCCGCTGAACTTCGCAATGTCCCGGGGGGTCACCGCCAGCATCATTTAGGAAGGTTAATGACTTGCCCAAAGTCCTACAGTTCTCTAGCAGCGACAGGAGAACGCCCTTAGACAGTCTGGCTCCAATCGTTAACTTTTTAACCCCGTTTTGGTAGGTATCTGTCTCCGCGCGCCCTCATCCCCGCCCCACGAGCCTAAAAGTTCTTGTTTATAGTCCCTGAAGGGGCCCGGGACCAAGCTTCACTCACAGCCAGACTCGCTAAGCCCCTGACTTAATCAAATGGAATCAAAACCAGATTTCTTCTCAGCGGAAGGTGAGCTTCTCAGAGGTGGCCGCGTGGGGGCGCGCCGGAGCCGGCCGTGGGGCGCAGGCGGTGCCGAGACCCAGGACCAGAACTAAAGAAGGAAGGGAAGCTGGGGGGGAGCGGGGGACGCCTTCCCCCGGGGAGGAGGAGCCACTGCCTTACTCAACACATTATCGCATGTTTTCTGCATGGCAAAGACAAATATTATTCCATCAGGGAGATGTCTGTAACCACTTCATTAAGTCTCCCTTGTTGAAACGGAGAGTGGTGACTTCAGTAATTGCCCGTTTAAATGGCATGAAAATATGTTCTCCGCAGGCCAAACGCTGGGCTGATCACAGACATCTTTCCTCACTGTCACTGCGCGCTGGGTCGACACCATCCCTGTCGCTCTCCTACTGAAACCATTCAGCGGCCCCTCGGTGGCTGGCCGAGAGAAGCTGTAAGAATGGTCACAGGCATGACCGCTGAAGCTACCACAGGGGTTAAAATATTAAGCTCTGGGGACTGGGGGGGGGGGGGGGGGGGGCAGCAAGCCAGACGGTAAATCTCAATAAACTGTAGATAAGAAGAGTTCCTCCAAGGATTAGCTCAGGATTTCTCAACCTCAGCACTGTTTTTCACCTTGGAAAGGATCATTCTTGGTGGTGGGGGGGGCTGTCCCGTGCACGGTGGGATGCGAAGCATCATCCCTGGCCCCTACCCACCAAATTGTCACCTTCCTGACCAGTTGTGACAGCTGAAAATGGCTCCAGACATTGCCAAATGTTCCCTGGATTAAATACATTTTTTTTTAAATTCACTTTTATTTATTTTGAGAGAAATAGAGAGCAAGCAGGGGAGGGACAGAGGGAGGGCGACAGAATCCCAAGCAGGGTCTGTGCTGGCAGCACAGAGCCGGATACGGGGCTCCAGCTCACAAACTGGGAGATCATGACCTGAGCTGAAATCAGGAGTCCGATGCTTAATTCACTGAGCCACCCAGATGCCCCCTATTTAAAAAAAAAAAAAAAAAAAAAAAAAAAAAAAAAAAAAAAAATATATATATATATATATATATATATATATATATATATATATATATGGAAAGCGCTTTCCCCATACCTTGCGTATAGAAATCGCTCTTTAAGAATATTCGTGATTTACGTCTAACCTGCTACTCTAGGCTTCCCTCCTGCCTTTTTCTCGCCTTCGCCTGGAACTATGCAGGGCCCGCAAATACTTAAAAGTCCCTCTCTACCTGGAACTGGGTTTCCCCCTTTCTTAACATTTACCCCACCGTGTTATAATTGCCCGTCTTTGTCATTGCTTCCTTATGAGGACCGCGGGCACCTTGAAGGTAAAGACGGTGCGTCGTTCTTCTCTGGGTCCCTTGTACCTGTCACGTGGTTAAAAATGACACTTGCGGGGCGCCTGGGTGGCTCAGTCGGTTAAGCGTCCAACTTCAGCTCAGGTCATGATCTCACGGTCTGTGAGTTCGAGCCCTGCGTCGGGCTCTGTGCTGACAGCTCGGAGCCTGGAGCCTGTTTCAGATTCTGTGTCTCCCTCTCTCTCTGCCCCTCCCCTGTTCACGCTCTGTCTCTCTCTGTCTCAAAAATAAATAAACGTTAAAAAAAATTTAAAAAAAAAATGACACTTGCTAGTATTGTTATTACACTAGTAATGACCATTTTTTGAGTTCTTGTGTGTCAAGCACTGTACCAAATATGTTGCCTGCCTCGTCTTATTTAATCTTCGTGAACGCCGTGTGGAATTCCTGCCTTTATCGTTCCTACTTTACAGAGGAGGCTACTGAGTCAGGGAGAGGGAAGGAACTTCCCCAAAGTTATACAGCTAGTAAGGATCCAACCCCCGCTCTGTCTGGCTCCAGAGCCCGTGCCCTAAATGACGGCTTAGCAAACTTTTGCTGCAAAGGGCTGAGTTGTAAGTATTCTCGCCAACACAGTCTCTGTCACATCTGCTCCGTCTCTGTCACGGTGGCAAAAAGCATAGGCCGTCTGTAAGTGAGGAAGCACAGCTGTGTATCGATAAAACTTTATTCGTGGAAGCTGAATTTTTAATTTCCTTTTATTTTCACGTGTCACGAAACATTCTTCTTCTGTTCGTTTTGTTTCAGCTACTTAAAAATGTAAACACCACACTTATCGGCCACACAAAAACAGCTGGGGCCAGATCAGGCCCGTGGCCCCAGCGTGCCAAAGCTGGCCTACCCAATGCACCTGGGAGGAAATGACTGACATCGTGGGCACTGGAAAGGCCACAGGCCAGTAAGACCAGAGACTGGAAATCCAGGCTCCTGCTTTTCTAGAACCAGAGGGTAGGTGCCACTTCAGTGCTCTCTTTGGTCTTTCTCAAGGGCAGCAGTGATTACAAGCCCTGGAGCATGTTGGTACATGTGGTGTTGGTGTTGGTTGGTGTTGGTGTTGGTGTTGGTTGATGCTGGTGTTGGTATTGGTTGGTGTTGGTGTCGGTTGGTGTTGGGGTTGGTTGGTGTTGGTGTTGGTTGGTGTTGGGGTTGGTGTTGGTTGGTGTTGGTACATGTGATGTTGGTGTTGGTGCTGGTTGGTGTTGGTTGGTGTTGCTGTTGGTGTTGGTTGGTGTTGGTGTTGGTTGGTATTGGTGTTGGTGTTGGTTGGTGTTGGTGTTGGTTGGTGTTGGTGTTGGTGTTGGTTGGTGTTGGTGTTGGTTGGTATTGGTGCTGGTTGGTGTTGGTTGGTGTTGGTGTTGGTTGGTGTTGGGGTTGGTTGGTGTTGGTGCTGGTTGGTGTTGGTTGATGTTGGTGTTGGTGTTGGTTAGTGTTGGTGTTGGTTGGTGTTGGTTGGTATTGGTGTTGGTGTTGGTTAGTGTTGGTGTTGGTTGGTGTTGGTGCTGGTTGGTGTTGTGTTGCTGTTGGTGTTGGTTGGTGTTGGTGTTGGTGCTGGTTGGTATTGGTGTTGGTGTTGGTTGGTGTTGGTGTTGGTTGGTGTTGGTGCTGGTTGGTGTTGTGTTGCTGTTGGTGTTGGTTGGTGTTGGTGTTGGTGCTGGTTGGTATTGGTGTTTGTGTTGGTTGGTGTTGGTGTTGGTTGGTGTTGGTGTTGGTTGGTGTTGGTGTTGGTGTTGGTTGGTGTGGTGTTGGTGTTGGTGCATCCCACATGGACGTGGGTGTGTAACACAAAACAGCACAAATCCAGAGAAGCCCAGCCAACACCCTTCACCTCCAGACATCACTGACCTTCCGGACATCCCTGAGCATCAGCTCCCATCTCAACTACAGAAGGCCTCTCCCGTTAGGAGACATTTGGCCACAGGAATTTTTCAGGTCATCCCTTCACGCCCACATGCATTTGTGCAAACCACAAACAGAAACAGAAATCTCAAAGCCAAGAGAGCACCTCTTCATGGAGGGGACTCTGGATGCTCATGGCAGAACGGTTTTGTACTTTAAACAACGAAGCCTGGAAGACTCAGGCAGAGAAGTACCGA
Source organism: Panthera leo (assembly GCF_018350215.1). Lineage (NCBI taxonomy): Eukaryota > Metazoa > Chordata > Mammalia > Carnivora > Felidae > Panthera > Panthera leo. The sequence goes on from NC_056679.1 coordinate 174,771,037, forward strand.
TGATTATTTATGGGCCCTGATATAAGGAAGGTAAGAGGCCAACATGGTAGGTGGCAGGGCAACATCACACTGAAAATAAAGTAATAACATACAAGTGAGGTCATGTTCATGAAGTGCTCACTGTGCATTATCTCATTTAATCCTGGGATGTGTATATAGCCATCATCCCATTTTACACACGCAGAAACTGAGGAACCGGGGCGCAACAGTTATTCAGTAAACTCGAAAGATCATGGGTTAGTAAGGCTGAAGCAGATTTTGAGCTCCCCGAGAGGACTCCAGCACTGGCCCTCCGGTTGTGCGTCCCACTGCCATGGCAAGCATAGTCCTTTCTGTCCTGACGGTCCTTGTCCTCCTAAGGATAATCTTGCCTTGGTGCTGTCTACTTCCCCTACCCTAGTAGCATTAAGTCTGCTTTCTTTTCTTTTTTTAAATATAATTTATGGGGGCGCCTGGGTGGCTCAGTCGGTTGAGCGTCCGACTTCAGCTCAGGTCAAGATCTCACGGTCTGTGAGTTCGAGCCCCGCATCGGGCTCTGGGCTGACGGCTCAGAGTCTGGAGCCTGTTTCCGATTCTGTGTCTCCCTCTCTCTCTGACCCTCCCCCGTTCATGCTCTGTCTCTCTCTGTCTCAAAAATAAATAAACGTTAAAAAAAATTAAAAAAAAATATAATAATAAATAAATAAATAAATAAATAAATAAAATTTATGGTCAAGTTGGCTAACATACAGTGCATACCGTGTGCTCACGGTTTTGGGGGTGGATTCCCATGATTCATCACTTCCATACAACACCCAGTGCTCATCCCAACAGGTGGCCTCCTCAATGCCCATCACCCATTTTCCCCTCTCCCCTTGCACCGCCCCCCAACCATGCTCAGTTTTTTCTCTGTATTTAAGAGTCTCTCATGGTTTGCCTTCCTCCCTCTCTGTTGCTAACTATTTTTTCCCCTTCCTAAATCTGCTTTCTCTGGGTTTCCAAAGCATATTGTTCACCCTGAAGTTAAGGCACATATCACATTGCCTTGTAGCTCTGTCACCATAAGCAAACTAAGGGCAGGCACTGTCATTTAACCATCGGTGACCTCGAGCCTTAGCCGGTGCCTAAGCTTCTAAAACTCTCTGAAGGTGAGTTTAATTGAGTGGTTTTGGAAAATAAGGTTTTCCTGCATGTTTTAATTATGAAACTCATCAATAAAAAGGAATAAACTGTTGATCTCCAGGGAATTCTGCTGAATGAAAGCAGCCAATTTCAAAGGGTCAGAAACCATATGATTCCATTTTCATAACATTCTTTGGAAAACAAAATTATGGAAATGGAGAACAGATCAGTGGTTATGCGGGATTAGGGTGGAAAGGATGGGCAGAGATGGGTGTCGCCATACAAGGGTGACAGAAGGGATCTTTGTGCTCCTGGACTGTCCCATATCCAGGCTGCATCAGTCTGCGGGATCCTGGCTGTAATATTGTATTACAAGTTGGAAAGTTAGTATTATTGGGGAAAATTGCATCATTATTTATAACTGCCTGTGAATCTACAATTAACACACACAAAAAAAGTTTACTTAAAAAAGTCATAAATGTGGTGACATCAGTGAAGGTGGTGGAACAAGAAACCCCTAACATACATCCTTTCAGAAGAATAGCAGTAAATTCACACACACACACACACACACACACACACACACACAGAGTCAGAATCAACTTTATCGGAACTCTGGAAGTGAATCAAAAGTTTACAGCAAGTAGGTGAGTGCTTAAGGAAGATGAAAACAGCTGCTCCTGGTAGGATAGATTTGTGACATTTTAACTCACCCTGGCCCCAGCCCCTGGTCCAGCGTGGTAGTGACCTTGAAGACAATAGCGTAATTAATACAGGGCCCTGGTACCAGAGGGGGCAGAATGGGACACTCCCCCTGCTGAAGTGGCTACTGAGTGGAGGAAGAGTGTTTATCAAAAGTCTTTAAAGGCAGGGTCGTCTGGGTGGCTCAGTCAGTTAAGCGTCTGACTCTTGATCTCAGCTCAGGTCGTGATCTCCTGGTTCGTGGGTTCGGGCCCCACCACCGGGCTCTGCGCTAACAGGGCAGAGCCTGCTTGGATTCTGTTTCCCTCTCTCTCTACCTCTCCCCCACTTGCTCTCTATCGTTCTCTCAAAAATAATGAAAACAAACTTTAAAAAAAATTTAAAAAGTTTTTAAAGGGCAAGCGTATTAGCCACAGCCACCCAGGGCAAGGGGCAACGATTGAGACAAACCAAACAGCAAACTAACCAAAAAAAGTTTGGGAAGAAAGGCTGAGGAAAGAAATGCTTTGGGGAACAAGGACTTTGAAAAGTTACCACCGGTCCCTGGAAATCGAGAAGCCGAGAGGCATGCCCAGGGCCGGGCACCTGCTATGAAAAGACCTGCTTGACCTTCAGGCTCTTCGCGAGCAAGAAGAGAAAGCAAAGGCGGAGCTGAAAAACCACCTGGCAGAGGGCCAGCGGTGCACACGGAGACACACAGAACCCACCGGCAAAGACTGGGAATTTTGCGTTGTTGGTGCCAGACATTTAAAGAATCAACCACCAGTTAATGGAACATAGACTTCAGGAGCCACGCGGAACAAAGACTGCAGGCTGCAGAATTAAGTTCAGGAAATTCACTAAACATAAACACACTAAACACAAACCATAACCAGCAGCGGCAATACACCTTGGGGAGGGAAGACAATCTGGTTGCCAGAATTGCTGTATTAACATATTCAAAACTTCCGTGTTTCAACAAAAAGATTATGAATCACACAACTGAACAAAAATGCATGGCCCACACAACATGAAAAAAGGAAAAAAAACCACAATTAATAGGAAGTGTTCCTAGAATTCCCAGATGTTGGACTTACTAGACAAAGACTTTAAACCAACTGAAATAAGGGCACCTGGCTGGCTCAGTTGGAAATGCATGTGACTTTTGATCTTGGGGTGGGTCATGAGTTCAAGCCCCAGTTGGGTGTAGAGATTAAATTTAAAAAAACTTTAAAACAATAAATCAACTAAAATATGCTCAAAGAAGAAACCAAGAGCTGAATTAACTAAAGGACCAAAGTAAACCGTGCCAGTGGTGTCTCTTCAGATAGACATTGTCAATAGAGAGAGATTACCAAATGGAACTAAATAGAAATTAGAGAGTTGAAAAAGCCAAGAATTTAAATGAAACGGGATGAAACTCCTCAAACAAAAGCCACATTAGGTAGTGGTGACAGTCGCACGACTTTTTAAGTGTGTTAAAAAATACTGAATTCAGTACACTGAGTAAAGCAGTAATTTTATGTTATGTGAATTGTACCTCAAATTTGTACGGTCATATATGCTCATTGTGAACATTGTTTCAAGTACAGAATTATATAAATTAAAAGTGAACGTCTTTCTCTTCTTTCATTACTCAGAACTAATAGGCATCAATGGTTTGCTAGGTACCCTCCTAGACCTTTCTACTACACACACACACACACACACACACACACACACACACACTCCTGCACATGAACATAAAGGTTGAGGTGTTGTAAAATGGGGTCGTAATTATAATACGGGTCTGCGATCTGCTTTATTCATTGAACATGAATCCATAGCCTCGTTAACATAAATAGCTACTTTACATTCTCTTTTTACCATTTGCTTAAGTTTCTGTAGAATGGAAGTACGATCATTTTTTATAACTATTGTTCTATAGATAGACATTTAGCATGCACACAACTTTTCGCTGTTACGAACAATGCTGCAACTAACTGTGCGTATATCTTTGCACACTTGATGAGGTAACTCTGTAGGATGGGTTGATTAAATTTAATTTGCTGATAATATATAGTAAGTCGCTGTTGGTGTATATTGTATGTTCCCTGAAGGAGTTTTATGGGAGCCTTCCGTTTTCCAATTTACAAAAATCTAATGATATCAGCACTTACTCGTAGAGATGCATCTGGGAAGAGGGACAAACAGTGACTAGAATTATACCTACATGTGAAAGCAATGATAACCTACGGCCCTTGAAAAAGAGCAAATTCAGTTAGCAACATGCTGCTTGCTTCCTTAACTTCTGCCAATAAAGACCCTTTGCAGTGGTTGCTAACTTCAACCACACCTAACGTCTGCAAGAATTTAGATGTCTCCATTCTCCCAGCTTCTCTGTTTCCTGACACATATCCCATCCATGTTTGCAAGGCTGGGTGTATGGATGGTGGGTCAGTCTGAATGCTAACAGGAACCAACTAGACCCTGATCCCACAGAGTCCCAGCCCTGGGACATAGACACACAGGTTTATTGGGTCTCCATAACTGATCAAATATTGGTGATCGTTCCTAAGATCAAATATTGGCGATCGTTCCTAAGATCAATCTCCACCTTTGGCTTCGGGTTTCAGCTAACAGTGAGGAAATCACCAGGTTCTGGGAGAGCAGGTGCCCAGATAGTCCAGAGTACCCCTGATTCCTGGAGTTCAGCAGTAATTCTAGTCCATCGTTGACTTTGGTCCTCACACTGTGGAAACATGCAAGGGGAAGAGCCATGCATGGAATGTGATAGACAAGGATTGTAAACCTCGCTTTGGCATGTTAAGAAAAATTATCCAAAACATGAAAACAATGCAAAAAGATGGCTGGCCGATGGGCTTCCCCAATTATTTAATTTAATACTAATAAAGAGTTCTTTCATTCTGTGGGGAGCGTTCCTCTGTGTGATTTGCTATTTCCTATTTAAGATTCAGGTTCCGTGGAGTTGCATACTAACTTGTAGAGCTTTACCCGACAGAGATGCACCGAGGCCCGTTGAGTTGCCCAGGATGTGGACTCGGAGATGGAAGTGTGCTTGAGGGCGCTCATTAGGGGGCGCTCTTGGAATCGTCACTTGTGAAAAGAAGAGAAGCAGAACCGGACCGAAGGAGAATTTGAGTTCCACTTGCCCACGATGCAAATAATTTCTATCTGGACTAGAAAAGATACCTGCAGAAGTTGGGATTGTCTTGCCCCGCGGGACAGAAGCCAGTCTTGTCCCAAACTTAGCAACATTTTCTCAGCAAATTATTATTATTATTATTATTTTTATTAACAGCAACTCCTGCTTCAAACCCCCAGTGGCTTTCCAGGGCTCAGGGAATAAATCCAAACTCCTTAGTGCAGCTGGTGAGACCTGGCACCTTCACTGACTTTGTGGTACTCTCTGCCCACCTACCTCCCTGACCCCCTCCCTCCTCGTCGCTCACTCCAGTCACGGTGGCTTAAAGTTCCTTGAGTGCGCCCGCTCCATCCCGACTCAGGGCCTCTGAATGAGCTGCTCCTTCTGCCTAGAACGAGCCATTTCCCAAATTATCACAAACTCTTGCACTTTCTCGTCACTCGGGTCTCAGCTCGCAAGCTACCTCCCCGGGAGACCTAATGTGACCATGAGAGCCACCTATACGTCCCATGCTCCCACCCCCAGCCTTCCTGTCTCCATCACCTCGCCCTTCGCCCTGCGTCTGCATAGAACTGAGTCATTTCTGATATGATCTGGCTCACTGATTTGCCTATTTACATATCGTCTATCTCCCTGTCAACTGTGGGAGCCCCAGAGACTACCAGAAAAACCTGTCGATCAGGCAAAGCTAAGTTTATAAGAAACACTGCGGTCAGGAGGGCACTGCCTGGACAGAGTCTCAGGACTGTCTGAATACGGGAATTTGGAGGAAGGTATCTGCAGGGTTTTAGGTCCTCAGTATCTGATTTTTTTTCAGTTTTTTAAAAACGTTTGTTTATTTTGGAGAGAGAGCGTGTGTGAGCAGGGGAGGGGCAGAGAGAGAGGGAGACACAGAATCCGCAGCAGGCTCCAGGCTCTGAGCTGTCAGCACAGAGCCCAACGTGGGGCTCGAACCCACCAACCCTGAGATCATGACCTGAGCCGAAGTCAGCTGCTCAACCCACTGAGCCAGCCCCCCAGGCGCCCCCATTGGTGTCTGATGTTAAGGCAGGTCTTGCAAAGCAGAGAGCTGGTTGAGATGGGGCAGGTTTTAGGACATAGCAGCTCTCAACTGGCAGACAAAGCAAGGCAGGGGTCCTGGGTCTTGATGAGCAAGCTGTTAGTTTTCTTCCTTTCTTTTAAAAAAATTGAGGGGCACTTAGGTGGCTCAGTCGGTTAAGCATCCAACTCTTGATTCTGGCTCAGGTCATGATCTTACAGTTCACGAGTTTGAGCCCCACACTGAGCTCTGTGCTGACAGCGGGCGGTCTGCTTGGGATTTTCTCTCTCTCTCTCTTTCTCTCTGCCCCTCCCCTGCTTGCCTGCGCTTGCTCTCTCTCTCTCTCTCTAAATAATTAAACATTTTAAAAAATTAAAAAATTAAAATTTATGATATAATTGACATCTAACATTGTGTTCATTTTAGTTGTACAACATAATGATTTGATATACGTAAATGTGAAACGATCACCACAATGTTTAGTTAACGTCCGTCACCGCACGTAGCTACGAAAAAAATTTTTTTTTCTTGTGACAAGTCGTAAGATCTACTCTCTTAGCAACTTTCAAATATACAATGCCGTATTGTTAACTGTAGTCACCATGCCATCTGGCGTATCCCCAGCACTGACTTATTTTATAACTGGAAGTTTGTGCCTTTTGATTTTTTTTTTTTTTTTCTCAACGTTTTTTATTTATTTTTGGGACAGAGAGAGACAGAGCATGAACGGGGGAGGGGCAGAGAGAGAGGGAGACACAGAATCGGAAACAGGCTCCAGGCTCCGAGCCATCAGCCCAGAGCCTGACGCGGGGCTCGAACTCACGGACCGCGAGATCGTGACCTGGCTGAAGTCGGACGCTTAACCGACTGCGCCACCCAGGCGCCCCAAGTTTGTGCCTTTTGACTAGCTTTACCCAATTCCTCCCATTCACCCCCATCTTCCCCCTCTGGCAACCACCAATCAGTTCTCTGTATCTATGAATTGGGGGCTTTTTATTTGTTTGTATTTTATTTTATTTTTAACTTTTTAAATTAATTAATTAATTGATTGATTATTTTTAATGTTTATTTTTAGAGAGACAGAGCGTGAGCAGGAGAGGGGCAGAGAGAGAGGGAGACACAGAATCCGAAGCAGGCTCCAGGCTCCCAGCTGTCAGCACAGAGCCCGACGCGGGGTTCGACCTCGCGAACTGCAAGATCATGACCTGAGCCGAAGTCGGACGCTTCGCCAACCGAGCCACCCAGGCGTCCCTGTTTGTATTTTAGATTCCACCTGTAAGTGAGATCATACAGTATTTGTCTTTCTCTGATTTATTTTACTTAGCTCAATGCTCTCAAGGTCCATCCATGTTGTCACAAATGGCAGGCTTCTTTTTATGGCAGAATGGCATGCCATTATGTGTAATCTATCTGTCTATCTATCTATCCACTTTTTCTTTATCCACTTGTCCACTGATGAACACTTAGATCATTTCCATGTCTTGCCTGTTGTGAATAGTGCTGCAATAAACACGGCAGTGCAGATATCTTTTTAAGATTGTGATTTGACTTTCTTCATATAAATACTCAGAAGTGGAGTTGCTATCTTATATTCCAAGACCCTAGGACAGGGCCTATCGTGTAGTAAGTATTTCATAAATATTTGTTGATTAAAAATTATTACTTTGTCCTTAAAGCTGGTCATGACCCTGGACAAGACGCTTCACTTCTGCAAAATAAAGATAGATAAAGATAAATAAATGTACTGAGTATCTATCATTTGCCAGACGCCCTCCTGAGCGCTACGGACTCAGGGCTAAGCCCAATCAGGTTTCCACCTTCATGGGGCTAATACCCCAGTGCCGAAAGGCAGGAAATAAAGAAGCCAACAAGTGAATAAACAGAATTACAGATTGTGTGCGTCCATATTTCTGTGCAATTCTTGTTAGAATGCCGGATGTATTTTCTTGAGAGTGAGTCCAAAGAAAAGCTACACTCCACTGAACACCATAATGAAGACGGTTTACTTAGGTTATGTTTCATTATAGTTTTTATTACAAAAGCAATCCGTGCTTGTTGCATAAGTGAAATAATTTTTTAAGTATACAAAGAAAAAAATCAGAAAATCTACCACTAGCCCCTCTGAACATCTGCCTGGTGGGAGTCCTTCCACCCATTTTTCCAGGATTATTTACATATACATAGAGATACATATGTACCAAGTTATAGCATCAGCATCACGTAAAAAGTACGAGTGTGTGTATGTGTGTGTGCATGTGTGTATATATATATATATATATATATATATATATATATATATATAATCTTGTTCTGTTGTCAATAAATGAACTTGTACTTCAAACATGGTTCTCTCTTGGTTTTTGTACCTAATGATCCATCACGACATTCACTCCAGTCAGTAGGTAGAGATCTTCCTCCATTTTTTTTTTTAAAGAAAGAGAGTGTATGAGCAGAGTTGGGGAGAGGAGCAGAGGGAGAAAGGGAGAAAGTCTCGAGGAGTCTCCATGCTCAGCCTGACACAGGGCTCAGACTCACGACCTTGGGATCATGACCTGAGCAGAAATCAAGAGTTGGGCGCTCAGCTGACTGAGCCGCCACCCAGGCTCAACCAATGTCTACTGGAGGACGTTACAAACTCAGGATTAATGCCCCAGCTCAACAAAGTCTGACTCAGTCATAACATTTGCCTCCTTTGAGAAAGAGCATGCATGGCAAACATTCTTTCCCAGGTGACCACACTCAAACAGCTGGTGTGAACAGCAAGCTTTCTGACTTGAAAAGTAAGCCCAGAGGCTAACACTGTATCCGAATCCTTTATCGTTTAAATTCTGTTTTCCTTTTTTTTTTTTTTTTTTTTTTTGGCAAATTCTATTTACTTTTGACTTGAATTCTAGCATCGAGGAAAAAAAGAAAACACCAAGCACAAGCATGAAACAGCTACGATTCTATAAATACACAACATGTGTATTTCACAACCATTCACAACATGAATGGTTACGATGTGGGTCTGACACTTGCCTTGGAAATCTTGATGTTTAAAATAAATATTTTAAAGAAATGGGCCTTTTGAATTGGATGGAAAAAAATGGTACTGCTTGCAAACGGAGGTAAATAGCAGGGATTTTTTTGTGCTGGGTGTTAGACACTTAGATTGTAGTGTGGACTGAATCAGGACAAGGGATTTTCATTTGTTTGCTTTTGCCTTTTAAGAAAGTACTGACCAAATGTATTCTTTCTCAGTGATTCGTGGTATTCATTTTTGGGCTGGACGCTTTTCTTTTCTTTTTAATTTCTTTAACATTTATTTATTTTTAGAGAGACCGAGCATGAGTGGGGGAGGGACAGAGAGAGAGAGGGAGACACAGAATCCGAAGCAGGCTCCAGGCTCTGAGCTGTCAGCACAGAGCCCCACGCGGGGCTTGAACCCACGAACTGAGAGATCATGACCTGAGCTGAAGTTGGACCCTTAACCGACTGAGCCACCCAGGCGCCCCCTTTTCTAATTCTTCTCGATGTGCTCGCTTCAGCAGCACATATACTAATTCTTCTCGGGTTACTCTTCACCTGGTCCCAGTCTGAAGGCTTTCAAAAAATTCCTTGACTCCTTCAGGTTTCAAGATATTCTTCGGCTCCAGGAAAGCCAGGGGAGGAAGCACTAAAATGTTTTCAACACCCTGGAGGATGCCACTAATGACAAAGAATCCAGTACAACGGTGAGCTCGGGTGTGGGTAGGGAGTCCAGGCTCAATTCCAGATCCTGCCCTCTCCCAACTGAAACCTGGGACAAATCACTGAGCTCTTCTGAATCTCAGTTTCCCCATTAGTAGAACGGAGGGGGTCACCAAGCAGTGGTAGGGGGGACACTTTCTCTGCTGTGGGCTTACAAAGAGCTAATGGCTCTAGAACATGTGGGCTAGCCTGTAATTCATAGCTGTCTTTATTACGAGTAAAACATAGTCCCTGATCTCCAGAGCTTGTGCTCTTTAGGAGAGAGAGAGATGTATGGAAAGGGGGAGGTCTGGCATCCCGGTAGTGGGAACGTATTTCCAAAAAACATGGAGGTACGAAAAAGTAGGTCAGGATGCGGAAGGGAGGGCATAATGGAAGGACAGACGGAGGCATGATGGAAGGTGGTAGAAAACAAGAAATCTCTGCTTCCATGAGAAGACTTGGCATTTGATTTCTGCTTTCGCCATTGGTAGAGTTGTCCAGTCTCCCAGCCACGTTGACCACTGTGGCTGATGCGGGTGGTCCTAGATTCCCAGAGGAGTCCTGAAGGCCACCAAGTGGCCCCATTCAAACTTTGAAGCCCACCCCTGAGCAACGGTGCTGAGCCCGCCTGACCTCTCGTACATTTGCTACGATTCCTGAAACGCTTCTTGACGTTGAAGAAAGGCTGTTTCCACTTACAAATCGGAAGGGGGCATCAGGCCTTTCTGTGCTGAGGCCCAGAATGGGACACAACTGTGATTCACACACTATAAACTTTGGTGAGTCTGACTCACCTCAGTGGTCCGGTACTAAATGGGCTCACAGGGGAGCCGCAGCGACTGGCAGCTTTCCTGGGCGCTGTGGGAGAGACGGGAGGTGAAGTTTGAGCACATTCTGTTCTTCGGACTCCAGGCTGCGGAGGCGGAAAGGCCAAAATCCAGCTCGCCGATGGTTCTGTGTGCACGTGCACCTCCTTGAAGGAAGAACTTGCCATTTGCAATGAGGAGAGCAAAGCCGGTCAGAGGCATGGACGGGATTATACACCCAGCTCAGGTGTCCCTGGAAAGAAGGCTCCACGAGAAAAAGGATGCTTGATGCCTTGGCTGCCGTCTTCATGCCAGTTCCTGGCACAGAGCAGGCTTGGACCTGGGCCCTCCATGCTCCTCGGACCCCCGACGTAACATCCTTCGCTGCCACCCCGGCCCCTGCTTCCACAGCCCTATGAAAGTCCAAATTCCTCCTCAGCTTCCAGGCGTTCTCTGCTACCAGCTCCAGGGTCCTCATCCCTGCCCTTGGCCAACCCCCCCCCCCCCCCGGTCGGCACAGAACAGGCGCCACTGACCACAAGACCTGCTGAGTTGGGCAACCCCCCCAAAAATCGGGGGCGGGGGGGAAGCGGCCTTCCTCCAGGTCCTTGTGTCTTCTTTCTTTCTTTCTCCGCCCCCCCCCCACCATCTTCCTTGTTCCTCTTCCCTCCCCCGCAATCACCAAGGAAGCTCCTAGTGTTCTTCTTTTGATATGTACCGCATTTAGTGCTCCCTGGCCCCCAGTCTGTGTACACAAACCCAAGTAAATATCCCACTGTGTTCACCAGGCCCAACACCGAAGGGGAGAATCCGGCGTCAGAGGTGGTTGGGATTATAAACAGGAAGAAATGTTTTCTTTTTAAGGAATCCACTCTCAGCTCCAAGAGAAGAACCAAACGCCGCCCAGGAGAAACAGAACAGCCAACCTCTTGTCTTCCCGAGATGCGTCTGGAACTAATAGGTTACTTAGATATTTGCGTAACAAATTACTCCAATATTTCGTGACTGACAATAACAATAGTAACGTATTACGTCGCATCATTTCCGTAGGTCAGACATTTGTGAGCAGCTCACCTGGGCCGCTGTGGCCTGGGGGTCTTGCAGGTGGCTCCGCAGAGATGTCAGCCAAGACTACTTTGGTCATCTGAAGGCTTGAGTGGGGCTGGAGGATCCATTTCCCCCCAGGGCTGTTGGTAGGAGGCCCCAGGTCCTCTCCACGCAGCTGCTTGAGCGAACTCACAGCATGGCGGTCGGCTCCCTCCAGAGCAAGTGATCCAAGCGACTGAAGTAGAACCTGCAAGGCTTAGTGTGATCCAGCCTCACAACACACACACCATCACTTCTGCCGTATTCTATCATCACACGGACAGCTCTGACTTTCTGTCTGGAGGAGACTACAGGAGGGCGGGAGGAACAGAGGCCCAGGATCACTGGGTGGAGGGAGGGAGGTCATCCTGCAGGCTGATTAGCACCAGCTCACAGTCTATCTGTGTTCTTTTCCTGCCTGTGCCTTTCCCGTTGAGCCCCGTTTTTGCTTCCATTCCCTTCAGCTTCGTACCTTTGCCCATGAGGTGCCCACAGCTCTCGACGATTCCCTGATCTGAGCTTCTTCTCCTCCTTCCTCTGACAGTTAAAAATAAATGATACACGAGGTAACCATAAAATGGGGATTTCACGCCCGCCTCCATATAACTGTTGTGTAATAAACCTACATAAAATGCCTAGTGCGGCACCTGGCTCATATTAGGTATGCAATAAATGCTAATGGCTCTTTTTATTATCATTACTATTATTATTTCTATTACAGTCTTATTAACTCCATCGCTATCCACACAATCACGCCATTATGAACCGCCTTGCGGAAAGTCTAGCCTGCAACCCCACTCCCGCAGCAGGTAAGGAGATGGTTCGGCCGACGAAAACCTGCATTGCCTTTCTATCCACCTTAACGCCTTTCAACACATAGTGTAGCATTCATATAAGAATGCATGACCGGACTCCAAACGCCTTGAAAAATAACTTCCGTTTTTACTGCAGTCTTCGACGAGGAAGCAAGAAGGATGGGATTTCATACCAGAGCCCAAGGCCACGTCTTCTAAAAACTCTCTCCGGACGTCCTCCCTCCCCCAGCCCCAGCACTGGGGCAGCAGCTTCTGGAGGCCTTCCTTGCTCCCTGCTCTCCTCCCAGACACTCCTCGCCTGCCTCCTACAGCGTCTCCCGCCTGATCCTTCAACTGCCCCGTCTCCTTGTCTCTCCTTCAAAGAAGATTCCAAACGAGAAACCGAAAGGCGTGTTTAAATCACTCACAGCAATTTAACATTGCTGCGACATCGAAGCACTTCCCAGAAATCACTTGCCATCGCTTTCTCAGAAATCCATTTTTATTGTACTTAATAGAAGCATTGGTCCACAATAGATTAGAAATGAAAAACCAAAACCAAAACCAACTGCTCTTTCACCAAAAATAATGCGAGACGCTCTCGCGTTCCCGAGAGAACACTAGCGTTTTGTGCCAAGTTCCCTTTAGCATCTGACTGCAACCACTCACCAGTAGTGCTCCCCTGGGTCGAGGCGGGCAGCTCAGCCGAACCCGGATTTGAATCCCAGCTCCTCCCAGACCAGCTTTCCCCAAAGCTGCTCTTTTCGAGCGTCACTTTCCTTATCGATAAACTGGGGATCATAATGTCTGTCTCCCAGTGCTCCTAGCGCACAATCATCGCGCTTGGCGCTGAGAATGTGCTCGACAACGAATAGCTTTTATTATCACTGGTGAGGTTTTTCGTTGGCTATCGGAAGAAAATTACCTTCAGTGGCTTCAGTTCCTGAGATATGTCCAGGAGCTGTCTCATTTACAAATGGAGCACAGGGCTCAGCTGAAGAGAAAATATATTTTATATATATATATATATGTATACGTATACATGTATATGTATACATGTATATTATATATATTAAATATAATATATATTAAGTATAATATATTAAATATAATATATATTTATTATATGTATATATATTATATTATATATTATGTTTATTATAAATTATATTATATATTATATATTATATTATATATTATAAATTATATTATATATTACATATTACATATTATATATTATATTACATATTATATATTATAAATATAATATATAATATATTTATATTATATATATTCAGAGAGAGAAAAAAGAAAAAAAAGAGAGAGTGCATGGGTGACTTTAGGTATGAGAGGGGTCCAAGTTCAAGTCTGATGCACCACCGGGCAGTCATTTTCTTAATCTGTAAGAAGGTAGTGATAACACCTACCTCCCGGGGTGGTGGTGGTAGTTAGAAAATAGACATAAAGTGCTTGATCCATCACGGGGCATCAGTTCCTTCTTTACGCTTCTAGGACCAGACTGTCATTTTCAGGAACAAATCAAAAGATAGGTGCTCTCTCTCTGAACTTCCAAAGGGCCCTGCTGACACACAGGAGCCTCCTCCTATCCAAGTTCGTTATTAGGGACTGTCTGGCTGGGTTCACAGAGGGAGGCGCAGGCCATTATATCGTGGAAACATTCATTCACGAATTGGTCACTTATAAAACGGACTCCTGCTCAGATGTGGCCTCCCATGCAACACAAGCTCTCTCAGAGCCCAAAGGGTCATCTCAGCCAACTGTCCCACGAAAAGACAGAGGGCTGCAGGAGGTCTAAGTGAGTGGCATTGGAAACAGTTTCCACCACTCAGCGAGGCTTTGGCAAGCAGGGCTGAGTCGGAGCTAGAACAGCTTACAGTGACAAAGAGATCTTTCGAAACGATAACACTTCAAAAGAGAATAAAAGTGAATAGCAGCAGAGTAAAAATGACGCTTGTAGGAAAACAGATGAAACCTTCAAATATTTTTACCAAACAGATCCTCTCTATGATGCATTATGAACCTGAAAGATGCTGGAATCCAACATCATTCTTTAGGTTTAAAACAATTTTTTTTAACCTTTATTTATGTTTGAGAGAGAGACAGCATGTGAGCAGGGGAAGAGCAGAGAGAAAGGGAGACACAGAATCCAAAGCAGGCTCCGGGCTCGAAGCTGTCAGCACACAGCCTGACGTGGGGCTTGAAATCACAAACTGTGAGATCATAACCTGAGCCGAAGTCAGACGCTCAACTGACTGAGCCATCCAGGTGCCCCTAATGTTTATTTATTTTTGAGGCGGGGGAGGGGCAGAGAGAGAGGGAGACACAGAATCCGAAGCGGGTTCCAGGCTCTGAGCTGTCAGCACAGAGCCCGACGCGGGCTCGAACTCACAGACGGAGAGATCATGACCTGAGCCTAAGTCAGACGCTTAAGCGACCGAGTCACCTCGGCGCCCCATTCTTTAGGAGTTAGAATGTGCACTTTGAGGCAGTAATAATGTATATTTTGTAGAGGTAAGATTTTCCAAAATCTATTTCGACTTTTTCATTTCTAAGATAGAGCCCAAGTCACCATCTCTGTTTTGCTATATTTGCTATGAAATTCTAGTTCCTTATTTAAAATTTTTTTTTTAACGTTTATTTATTTTTGAGACAGAGAGAGACAGAGCATGAACGGGGGAGGGGCAGAGAGAGAGGGAGACAGAATCGGAAGCAGGCTCCAGGCTCTGAGCCATCAGCCCAGAGTCCGACGCGGGGCTCGAACTCACGGACCGCGAGATCGTGACCCAGGCTGAAGTCAGACGCTTAACCGACTGAGCCACCCAGGCGCCCCTCTAGTTCCTTATTTTAAAGCATCCACGTAAATGGCCTTCGTCTGCTACAACTTATTCTGGAAAAATGAGAACCTGTTTTTCCTTATCCTGGTTTCTGACTTGCTGTTCCTTCTGCCTGGCAGGCTCCCTCGCCCTCCACCTCCCACCCTGACATCCCCGTGACTCACTTCTTCAGGTAGCGGTCTTCTGGGACCTCCCCATGTCCAAAAGCCTCCTGTGCACAAACACACACCCTCCCATCACCCACACCACATGGTCACATGACCCTCACCCACATATCTATTCCTCTATCCCCTTATCCTGAGTTTTCTCTGCCTAACATTTATCATCCCCTGGCATGTTGAATGCACTTTTTTTTTTTTTTTTTCAATTACTTGTCTGTTATCTGTCACAAGGTCAGGGACCTCATATCTATTTGGTTCACTATTTTGTCTCCAGTAATGAGTATATGGAGGAAGCCTTCAATATGCGTGGGATGGATGGACGGATGGATGGATGGGAGTTTTCAGGGAGCCAGCACTCAGGTTTTCCACAAACACCTGCTGGGCTGGAATAAAGCCCCAGGAGAGTCCTCCAAATTCCCAACGTCCGAGTGTCTTCAAAGCCCCAGTCCCAAACTCTGACATCAGCCGAGGGGGCAGCCCCAGGACCCGGGCCTGCGGATCTTGCCATGCGCGATCCGTGTTGTAAACCAAAACAAAGGAACACACAACGCCCTGGAAACTCTCAAACTAAGGCTCTGCCCTGCGGGCCGGGAGGGTGTGGACCTCAGTGAGACGCAGAGGCCGCAGGAGGGGGCACAGGGTGACGTCGGTAGCCGCTCGCCGGGAGCACAAAGTTCTCAACGTTGGCGCTCCGCTCCAGATTTATTAAAAATGCCAATCTAACGAGCCTGCGTGGCCAGCCCATGGAAAGTGGCGTGCTGTGTGTGACCGGCGCGGCTCCTAAATCAGTTCAAGATGTGTGGGGGCGGCGGATGGCAGGGCTGGGGCTGTGCTCCCTCCCTCCGCCGTCCCTTCGGGGGATGCTTATCAACAGACGTGGAAGGGCAGCCAGGGGCGCTGCATGCATGCCCTGCGCTCCTGTCCTCTGCACGCACCGAACCCTCCCCCGAGGGGGACACCAAGGGCCTGGCCCTTCCCCTGGAGACGACCCTTACTCCCCCGAGGGAGGACCCGCGATGACCCTGACCCACGCGAAGCTCTTCCCCACGTGTCCTCCAGGAACCCTGCCTCAAACTTGTGCAAATCCTATCACCATCCCCGCTTCCAAAGAGGAGACCCGGCTCAAAGGGCTCGTCCCGGGCCAAGAATCCGCGGGATTGAGTGATGATGGCGCCAGGACACAAACCCAGGCGTGATCAACCCCAGGTTGGAAGTGAGGTCTTTTTTCTTTTTTCTTTTTAAGTTTTTTAATTAAAATTTTTAATGTTTATTTTTGAGAGAGAGACAGAGTGCCAGTGGGGGAGGGGCAGAGAGAGCGGGAGACACAGAATCCCGAGCAGGCTCCAGGCTCTGAGCTGTCCGCACAGAGCCCGATGCGGGCTCGAACCCACAGACCGAGAGACCGTGACCTGAGCCGAAGTAGGTTGCACCCTGGAAATGAACTCTTTCAAACCCAACCTGCAGGTAGACAAGGGCCATGTGTGGTTTGAGGACTAGCCTGAGATACTACCACACCCCCCCCCCCCCCCCCCCCGCCCCCGCCTCCTGTGGCGTAGTGGTGACAGGGAGGCCGCGTCGGTGGGGGAAGGGCCACCTCGCTCCACCCGCATCCCCACCTGGGTCCCCAACCCAGGGTAGGAGGGAGCATCCTCACTTGTGGTTATGAGGGCCCACTTAATGCCTGGTCCAGGAGCAGGTCTCAAATAAATATTTGCAATTATTATTGCAAATAGAGATTAGTTATTCCTCTCCTGCAAGAATGCAGGAGAGATACAAGGAAATGTGATGATGCAAAGGGTGTGAACCTTGAAATGTCAGCTCAGCGTCTCAGGGAGGTCACCCCCTCCGTGGGTCCCTTGGCTTCTGAACTGTGCGATGTTCCACGGTTCCAGCTGGGGACTTCCACCGGGGGGTCCCCCACGACAGCGCTTTAGTCTTTCTTCAATTTACCGTGGCCAGCGCCCAGCACACTGCCCTTGCCCACACGGGGACAGACCGAGGTCACTTGTTCTATCTCGACCGTACCAAGCCCATTTGCTGAGCCGACCCATCCAGCTGGCCCAGCAGCCCTGTGAGCGGGTGCTGCGATCATCCCCGTTTTAGAGAAGGAGTTGAAGACCCAGCGATGGTAAGGGACTCGCTCAGTAACGAACATCCTATTACGTGGCGCGGCCGGGATTTGAGCTGTCATCAGGTTATCAACCACTCGTGAGTGTGTGCTGGCTGAGTTGGTGGACGACCAGGGAAGAAGAGGGGGAGGGAGGAGCTTGAGAAAAGAGGGTGGATTTGGACAGGAGCAGCATGTCGGACAAGGCTAACAGCCATAGGGAAAAGACGAGACGCGAACAGAGGTTCACATCTCATTCAGGAAAACAAACATTCCAGTGTGTGTTTGTGTGTGTGAAGCTTTTACTTTCTTGAGTCGCACTTAGCAAGTGCACCCTGTACACTTAATTAAGCGAGAGAAGCCTCCCTTCAGGTCCATTCTGCCCGTTCCTGTCTTCTATCTTTCAGGGGTCATGGACTCCTCGCGGCTATCAATTAAAGAACTGAGTAGCTATAGCTGTGCCCTGAGAACCCGATCTCCTACCCCTAGAAACATGGAGCTTTGAGGGCATACGGGTATGCCACATACATACATGTGCACCTGGCGTTTTCCTTTTAGGAAAGATTCCCTTTATTTTTTATTTTATTTTTATTTTTATTTATCAAATTAAAAAAAATTTTTGAGACAGAGAGAGACAGAGCATGAGCAGGGGAGGGGCAGAGAGAGAGGGAGACCCAGAATCGGAAGCAGGCTCCGGGCTCCGAGCTGTCAGCCCGGAGCCTGACACGGGGCTCGACCTCACAGACTGTGAGATCGTGACCTGAGCTGAAGTCGGACGCTTAACCGACTGAGCCACCCAGGTGCCCCTTACATTTTTTTTTTTTTTTTAGCATTTATTCATTTTTGAGAGACAGAGCAGGAGCGGGGGGAGGGGCAGAGAGAAAGAGAAGGAGACACAGAATCTGAAGCAGGCTGCAGGCTCCGAGCAAGCTGCCAGCCCAGAGACTGATGCAGGGCTTGAACCCACACACCGTGAGATCATGACCTTAGCCCGAGTCGGACACTCAACCGACTGAGCCACCCAGGCGCCTCAGGAAAGATTCCTTTTAGAGCTGAACACGGATCCCTGGCCTTGCAAATGAAAAAGGGTCAAGAATCTAAAATTCCCACCCTCGCAAGTCCCCATATTGTTGAGTGGGTCTAAGGGCACACTGGTGGGCTTGGGGACAGCTATTTGTTCTGTCGGCCCCTCCCCCAATTCTCTCACCCCCCTGGATGAGGGAGCCATGACCTTAGTAAAATGTGTCCTTCCCCTGTTTCCGAAGGCGGAAACGAAATCATCACTGGGATGATGGGACAGAACTTTACAGCTCACAGAGGACTTTCAAATTCCTTCCTTGATCTAACGGTTGACCAGCCCTGGGAGGGAGGAATCACACACCCATTTCTCAGACGGGGAATCCGAGCCTCTGAAACAGAATGGGCGGCCAGGGCTGCCGCAGAGGAGTCTCGACTGGGCCTCGTGCCCGTCTGACTCACCAGCTGCCCCATCCCCAGGGACGGTGCCACAGGCCTCCAAGACTGGGGCCTTGGCCCAGCCTTAGGCTGGCGGCACTGGGAAAACCTGTGTCACTGAAACCATTACGTCAGAGGCCACTCAGTTCCTTCACCTAAGGTCAAGGCCAGCAACTTCCTGGCAGCTGGAAATTCACAACCAGGCTCTGGGTGAGTCAGTCAGCTGGAGACAGCTACCAGCACTGTCTGGTGAGGGGCTCAGTAGCCCTGCCCTCCCTGGGGCTAATGTCTGCCCCGGCACCCTCTTCTGTATCAACAACTGTGGGGGGTGGGGGGGGGGGTGAGCCTGCTCTCAGCCCAACCTCTAGCCCCTTCCTGACCACTCCCCTGGGTCTTGCCCTCCTGTGCCACGGACCCCAGAGCGTGAGCCGATGTTTTTACATGCATAAAAGACATCAAATCACAAAGGAAACCAATGAAAATACAGTTGTAAAAATAGCGTTACTTTGCAATAAACGAATGCATGTGCTTTCCTTCTTATTACATTAAACAACGAGATCTAAAGAGGGAGGTCCAACGTCCAATGTAATTTAAAGCACTGGTGAGCATAAATGATACTATGTTTGCAAATGTAACACGATAGGAAAATCTCTGATTCTGTGGGTATCACAGCTATCACAGCTATGGGCCTGTGGCCTACATTCATCATGGAAGGAGAAGCTAAATTTCGGTGAGGAGTCAGTGAAAATAAAGATTTTTACTTTTGCCCCATCCGAGTTCATGAACCCCTGGGGGGGGGGGGGGGGAGGGGAGGGGTTCGGTAGATCCAAGATTAAAAGGCCCCGTGCACCAATTTTATCCTTGCACAGGGCTTAGATCCTCTGCTGACAAGAAGGATAGAGTGATTAGGGGTGAGTAGCTCCGGCCGGACAAGTCCCCCCTCTGCCCGCTTAGTAGCTGTGTGAGCTAGAGGAGTTACTTAACATCTCTGGACCTCAAGACCTCCTCCGTACAGTGGGTGGTGATAATAATCACTACCTCATGACACGATTGCTTAGCCCGGTGCCTGGCACACAGTAAGGGCTCTACTAAATACTTTTCATTCTGAGTGATTGTTTTCATCTGCCCTTTCCAGAAAGCCCGAAAGGGCAGGGATTATCTCCATTTTTCCATCTGAAGACACCGAGACTCAGAAAAAAAGGACAGTTATGTGCCCAGCATAACACGGGCTTTTCTAATCATGATGCAGCCAGAGGAAAATTCCAGAAAGGTAATCTGAAAGAAACACAAGTCTGGACAGTGAGGAGATACTAAGGAGAAAGGCAAAATTCTCTAACCACATGCCAATCAGGTGACGTGGTCTCCAAATTAAAAACGTGGTTTTCGTTCTTGTTTTTGTGTTCTCCTCGGCAGGCAAAACTGTGCTGTTGCCGAATATGTATCTGACCCAGTGACGATAAGCAGAGCTGGCTCTCTGGATTCTCCCAGGTAGGTGGCAGCAAAGTGTAGCCGGGCGCGTGCGGCCACTCCAACACCCATCCCTCTCCGGGAAGCCCCCCCATCTCTCCCTCTCAGTCCGTGAGGTACTGGTGCGGCCGCCCTCCCATTCCCTCCTCTACCCCCACTGTGATCCAGGTAAGCCACGGTTCAGAGTGCCACGAGACCCACGCCAAAAAAACAAAAACAAACAAAACAAAACAGGGACAAGCAAGTTGTGGCTTTAGTTGGAGCATTAGGAAAAGGGCCCTTTCTTTCTTTGAGGGTTCCTGAGAGCCATTGCCAGCCATCGTTATCGGCACCTAAAGACCTGGATCAAACCATACCTGATGGCCGTCTCTAGTGTTCATTTTTCATTTCTGTTTAACACATCTTCTTTTCTGTTTAATGTGGGCTGAGCATCTGCCACTCGTACACAAGATCGTCTGAACTAACAAAATCTCATTTTCTTGCTTCTAGCCTCGCCAGCTCACCTCAGCAGGGTCTACTGTGCCCCAAACTCTTACAGGCCTAAGGCTACTGCAGTTTCTTAGCCTGCTCTTGGAAGGGGGCACGTCTTCAACCTGTCACCATTCACCTTCTGCCACCACCACCCAGTGGAGCCATTTGCAGACTCGGGGTTCTAGAGAAGCCCCCGAGGCTGTGTTGTCCTGGAGTTCAGCTCTGGGCTCCCTGCCTGGACAGCAGGGGGTCAGGTCTTGAGCCCGGTTCTGCATCATGTCTGCAGGCCCTGGTTCCAGGACTTCCATGCTGTTAGTCCGGTATCTGAAGTACACAATCTGGGTGCTCCCTGAGCCAATCGTTCTCCTCCCTGCCATCTACTCCAAGGCAGGGCCTCCACTACCAGCATCTTTCAGCTCAGTCCTAGGCTGACTCGTATCACATTTTTGACACCGTTTCCATATCTGGCAAAGAAATGGCTTGGAAAGTCGGACTTGGGGTAGACTGTGAAACTGAAAAATAAATTCCTTATGGAGATCATTTAAACCTAAGCCATTACAAATCCCAGCTATAAGAAGAAGGAGGGCTAAGACTTTCTAATACCCTGACAGTTAAAATAGTCATCGAAATCCAGCCTGATTCTCTAAGCCATGATTTTAAAGTCCTATCGGGAAAACTCAGGAGACGGAGCATGTTTGTGCAGAGGCGGGACGGTTACGGGAGCAGTATGAGGAAAGAAAGTGAGTTTTCTCCTCCTGGCTTCGGGGAGGCCCCTTTGCACAGCCTGCGTGCTCTCAGAGCCTCTAATAGAGAACTAACTGACTGTCCCTGAAAGCTTCCTTAAAGACCCATTTCCAGGTGGGACCGCATGTGGCTCGGATGGAGACAGTCACCCCTCCGGTGCACAGAGAAAGGGACGGGGGGCTCAGAGGGCAGTGGCCACAGGACCATGACAACGGTGTAGCTCTGCGGGCCAGGAATTTAGCCCTGGTCACTGCCTTGGATGAGGCCCACCTGGGGTAAGTCACTGATCTGAAGTTCGAATGGGCAAAAAGGACAGTAGCCGGGCGTAAATGACAATAGCTGAGGGCTCATCGTCTGCTGAGCCCTTACTGTGTGCCAGGCAACCTTCTAGGTCTTGATGTGCCCTACCTCAGTTACACCTCACGACAGCCCTATGGAGTCAACGGTCACGTTAGCCCCGTTTTGCAAGGGGAAGCCGAGGCTTAAAAAGGTCAGACTCCCCCATTACTTCTCTGCTGCTGTGTTCAAAATTACCGGAAAACTTCATCGCTACAGTCGCTTTTATTTATTCCCTCCGAGTTTCGGTGGGTCAGGAACTTAGAAACACCTTCGCTAGGTGGTCCTGGCCTGGGGTCTTTAAAAAGGTTGGAGTCAGGGGCGCCTGGGTGGCTCAGTCGGTTGAGCGTCCGACTTCGGCTCAGGTCACGATCTCGCGGTCCGTGAGTTCGAGCCCCGCGTCGGGCTCTGTGCTGACAGCTCGGAGCCTGGAGCCTGTTTCCGATTCTGTGTCTCCCTCTCTCTGACCCTGCCCCGTTCATGCTCTGTCTCTCTCTGTCTCAAAAATAAATAAACGTTAAAAAAAAAAAAATTAAAAAAGGTTGGAGTCAAGACATTGGCCAGGGCCGCAGTTAGCCAAAGGCTGGTCGCCTTTTGGAGGATCCCTCCCAAGATGGTTGATGCCTTTCACATCCTAACCTCAAGTGTGGTGCACGACCCTTCTGCCACACTCTAGACCCTCATGAGTAAGTCACTGAGAACACCTCACGCTTCAGGGTGGAGGAATTCGGCCGCACCTCGTGAGGGGAGAAGTAGCAAAGAGTGTGTGACCATTTGTAAGAATTACCAGTCCCTCGTCCAAGATCACGGTGTGGCTGAGCCAGAGGGTAAGCCCTGGCTCCACAGTGCAAAACTATCCTGCCCCCTCAGGAACGGCAAAAAGAGAACCTTCCTCCCCTGTGCCGGTGACCTAAATGTCAGTGACACCCTTTGAACAGAGAAGACACGCCTGAGGCAAAACAGAAGGTGTTTAGTGGGAAGGAAGTTTCCCTTCCCACCCCAGGGCCCCCAGTTCTTCTTCCCAAATGCAACTTGTGCTGACAGTTTTGCACGAACCCTTCCAGACCCCATCGAAGCCAGTGGTTCTCAGGGTGATCCCGGCCAGCAGCGTCGGCATCCCTTGGGAACTTGCTGGAAATGTAAGTTCTCGGGCCCGACTCCAGACCTCATGAATCAGAAACTCCGGGGGGGGGGGGGGGGGGGCAGCCATCCGTGACAAGACCTCCATGTGAGCTTGATGAACATCAAGGTTTAAAAACCACTTATCTTGGGGTGCCTGGATGGCTTGGTCGGTTAAGCGTCCGACTTCGGCTCAGGTCATGATCTCGCTGTCTGTGAGTTCGAGCCCCGCGTCGGGCTCTGGGCTGACAGCTCAGAGCCTGGAGCCTGTTTCAGATTCTGTGTCTCCCTCTCTCTCTGCTCCTCCCCTGTTCATGCTCTGTCTCTCTCTGTCTCAAAAATAAAATAAAACGTTAAAAAAAAAATTTAAAAACCACTCATCTCTGCGTATAACAAGCAAAGCATCAAATGACTTTAAGCCCCTTATATGTTCCCACCATCTAGGGTGTGTTATGAACGAACCTCTGTACATCCCGAAATTACCTTATAAATAGCACAATTTCAGGAGTGTTGTATACTACCTGAGTGAAAACCACGATACTATGATATCAGTTGCCCTGCTTTGGTAATTTTTTTTTTTTTAATGTAGCGGTAATCCTCCCCATATGGAAATATCCTGCATGTGTCTTGATCTCTTGGAGGTCCTGGGCCTTGCCTGCCGTTGGAGAAGTCCATTCCAGATGGTTCTCCTACAAGTCTTCTCATATGTCCAGACTCCATAAAAATACCATGGAAAAATACTTTTCAAGTTTAAGATCATTCTCCTGCGGCTATCCTGCAGTTTCCCTCCTCACCCAGAGGACGTATGATGCCAGGGTGTCATAGGAGGATCTTGTTTCGGCTGTTGCCTTTTTTTTTTTTTTTTTTTTAATGTTTACTTATCTTTCAGAGAGAAAGAGTGGGGGGAGAGGGGCAGAGAGAAGGGGACAGAGAATCCCAAGCAGGCTCTGCACCGCCAGCATGGAGCCCTATGCAGGGCTCAAACTCACAAACCACGAGCTCATGACCTGAGCCGAAGCTGGACACTTAACCCACTGAACCACCCAGGCGCCCCCTCTGCCCATGCCTTTTTGACTGCTGTTCGAAGTCCCTATTCTTTACAGAAATACGACTGAGGCTCATGAATTTTGTTCACCGTAGTCGTGCCGATGATAAGAATAAAGGTGACAGGAACAAAGCAGTTGTACCCTAAAGAAAACAAAACACACTAAAGAAAACGAAATTACTCTAACGTCTAATCCTTAACAAATCAGGGAATGCCTCTTCATTTTACCAAATTTATTCCAAATACAGAAGAGCCCACTAGAGGCTTCCTTCAGCTAGCAACTCTAGTTAACTTTAAGGGTGATTCAATTTACAAAACAGCCATTATTCACTTATGCAATGTTCTGGGAATGCATCCATGGAAGAAAGTGACGTCTGCTGGGCAGCCAGGGCCTGATGACAGAGCTGATGTCCTCAGATTGCGTTCGTAACCAGCAACGCATTTTTACCTTTTTATACTCCACGTATTAGAAAAGCAGCAACTAAAATCAAACGTCCTATTTCATCCTTGGCTAGGCTTTATAGCAATAAGCAAGCATCTGGGATTTCTGGCCACAGGTCAGAATATAGATACTATGTGCACGCATGGGTTTCTAGGATACATTTCTCTGTCTATAGCAAGCGGGTTCATGTTACCTTGTGCATGTTAGTTGTCTGTTGCTACATAACAAATTACCCCCAAATTTAGCACCTTAAGCAACAAATACGTATTATCTCACACAGCTTCTGAGGATCAAGAATCTAGAGCGGCCTGGCTCGAGGTCTTTTGTGAGATTGCAGTCAAGCCTGTAGACGCTTTCCTGGGGCTGTGGACTCTCCGACCTTGGCCTAGGGCTACAGGATATGCTTCCAAGCTCACTCACATGGCTGGACGCAAGAGGCTTCAGTTCCTTGCGGTTTGATCTTCTCCAGAGGCTGCTGCTGACATGACTTTCAGAGCAAGTGACGTCTAAGAGAGAAACGGAAAGACGATGATAACACCCTGCCTTTTATGACCTGCTGCCCCTTGTCCACCTGACTCTGTTCATTAGAAATAATGCTAAGTTGGGGCTCCTGGGTGGCTCAGTTGGTTAAGCATCTGACTTCAGCTCAGGTCATGATCTCACAGTTGGTGGGTTCGAGCCCCGCGTCGGGCTCTGTGCTGACCGCTCAGAGCCTGGAGCCTGCTTCGGGTTCTGTGTCTCCCTCTCTCTCTGCCCCTCCCCTGCTCATGCTCTGTCTCTCAAAAATAAACAAATGTTCAAAAAATATTAGAAATAATGCTAAGTCCGGTCTGTACTCAACAAGGGACTGAATGTGTGTATGTATGTGTAGTGTGTATTATATATGTGAATCTGCACATGTAAAATGTCCAAGTATTTCAAAAAACGTTACTTTTTTAACCTTTTTATGTTGAAAATCATGAGTCAGCTAATCTGGTTGTATCATTTGCCCAGCCTGGCAACCAACTAAGGACAAAAAAGAAGCAGCAATGGTAACCTGACAAGAATCAAAGGATTTAATTTGGGGGTGGGGGAGGGGAACAACCTAAACACCCACCAATAGGGGATTATTTAACTAAGGTATGCCTACTGGGCCATCATTAAAAATCATCATATTGTAGGGCACCTGGGTGGATCAGTCAGTTAAGTGTCCAACTACGGCTCAGGTCATGAGTTCAAGCCCCTCAGGTCATGAGTTCAATAACTCGCGGTCCATGAGTTCAAGCCCCACGTCAGGCTCTGTGCTGACAGCTGGGAGCCTGAAGCCTGCTTCGGATTCTGTGTCTCCCTCTCTCTCTGCTCCTCCCCTGCTTGCCCTGTGTCTCTCTCTCAAAAATAAATAAACATTAAAAAAAAAATCATCATATTGTCAAAGGATATAGGGTGCCACAGGAAGATGGTCATAACGTAATCTTAAATCAAAGACTCTGAAAAAAAATACTATGAGCCCAATTTATACAAGAATGATGCCTGTAAATTCACGAGTAACATTTCTTGAGCACTTACCATACACCAGGCACTATACTAACATTGTAAATCAATAAGTCCTTTCAGTTAATCCTCACACTCTCCTGTAATGTACATATTGCCATCTTTCATTTATTTTTTTTAAATTTTTTTCAATGTTTATGTATTTTTGAGAGACGGGGCGGGGGGGGGGGGGGGGAGGGGCAGAGAGAGAAAGACACAGAATCTGAGGAGGCTCCAGGCTCCGAGCTGTCAGTACAGAGCCCAACGCGGGGCTTGAACTCACGAGCCGTGAGATCATGACCTGAGCCGAAGTCGGACGCTTCACTGACTGAGCCACCCAGGCGCCCGCATATTGCTATCTTTTAGATGAGGAAATTGAAGCACAGCAAGGTGGAGAACCTGCCCAAGAATTGGAGGAAATATTTGTAAATCACACCTCTGAAAGGGGTCTAGTGTCCAGAATATATAAAGAACTCTTACAACTCAACAACAAGAAAAACCACCCACATTTAAAATGGATAAAGAACTTGGAGCGCCTGGGTGGCTCGGTCAGTTAAGCATCTGACTTCGGCTCAGGTCATGATCTCACGGTCCGTGAGTTCGAGCTCTGAATCGGGCTCTGTGCTGACAGCTCGGAGCCTGGAGCTGCTTCGGATTCTATGTCTCCTTCTCTCTCTGCCCCTCCCTGCTTGCACTCTGTCTCTCTCTCTCTCTCAAAAATAAGAAAAGATGTTCAACACTGTTAGACATAAGGGAAAGGTGATTCAAAACCACAATGAGATACGACTTTATACCTACTAGGATGGTGATGATGATAATCAGAAATTAATTTTTAAAAATCAAATTTAAAAGAACAGAAACTAACAAGTGGTGGTGACAATGCAGAAAAACCGGAAACCCCCCCCCCCCCACACTGCTAGGTGGGACCACAAGATAATGCAGCTGCTTTGGAAGACCATTTGGTGGCTTCTCAGAAAGTTAAATCCAGACCTGTCCTACGACTCGGCAATCCCACTCTGAAGCATGCACAGAATGAAAATTACAATCAGGCGTTGAAACAAAACTTTGGTACAAAACTTTGTACAAAAATTTGTGCAGCACTATTCACCGTGGCCGATAGGTGGAAACAACCAAACGTCCATCCACTGATGAGTGGCTAAACAAAAGGTTTATCCACCCAACAGAATATCAATCAGCCAGAAAAAGTAATGGAATCCTGATATATGCCACGCTATAGATGAACCTTGAAAACATTACGCTACGTGAAAGAAGCCAGACACAAAAGATCACATGTTATAGGTTCCATTTATATGAAGTGTTCAGAATGGGTAAATCCACAGAGACGGAAAGTAGATGGTTGCCAGGGGGTGGGGGTGGTGGGAATGGAGAGTGTGCTTCATGTGTACAGGGTTTCCTTTTTCAGGTGATGAAAATGCTTTGGAACTACATGTAGCTGAAGGTTGCACAACATTATAAATGTACTAACTGCCACTGGCAGTTTACTTTTAATTTTTTTAATGTTTATTTATTTTTGAGAGAGAGAGAGAGAGAGAGAGAGAGAGAGAGCACTCGCAGGGGAGGGGCAGAGAGAGAGGGAGACACAGAAGCAGAAGCAGGCTCCAGGCTCGGAGCTGTCAGCACAGAGCCCAACGGGGGGCTCGAACTCACGGACCGCGAGATCGTGACCTGAGCCGAAGTCGGACGCTCAACCGACTGAGCCACCCAGGCGCCCCATGCACCGTCTTTAACAAAAACTAGAGTTCCCCCAAGCTCAGTATATCTCAACATCTCCTGGCTGAATAATCATGACGACAGTAGGCAGAAAAATTTGAAATGATCATACTTGGGTTGTTTAAAAAGCTTATGTCCGATATTCTTATAGAACTACCACGGTGTTTTGATCTTTTCTGTAACCATGTGTAAATATGATTTATGTAATAAAAATCTAGTTTTAATAAAATAATATCAATACCTAATCGCAATGAAGCAGATTAAATTAGTACATGTATATACATATACATATACATATACATATACATATACACATGCCATATACATTAGAAAGTATAAAACTTGCAACAGAGCTAAGTTTGCAGTTGAAAAATGATTAGTCTGTGGATGTTTGTTGTTATTGAGTCTGCATAGAGAATTCCTGGCTGTTCCCAAACCTACTGAATTAGAATTTTTAGGGATGGGGCCAGGCTTCCATATTAAAAACAAGTCCCCTATGTGATTCTAATGGCCGCTTCCTGTCTGCCCCCGCCCCTTGCACACACAGAACAAAGGGCATTGGCTTTGGCTTTGCTACTTAGTAGATGCCAGGAAGCTGGGTAATTAACATCTGGAGCCCTCAATTTATTTGTCTGTTATATGGGGGGGGGGGGGGGAGGAGAAAATGCATGATAGGTCCAGTTCTACTGGTAGAGGATAAAAAGGTCATGGGCATGACCAGAAAGAACTTGGGAATCATTCCCACTGGGGTTCAAACACCCCCACTTATTGACTGTGATGTTTAGCAAGATCCTTTCCCTCCTTCAGGCCTCGTGGTACCTACCTCTTGGAGGTTTTGCAAAAATCAAGTGACAATCCATGCTAAGTGCCTAGCACGTAACAGGTACTCAACAAAAAACAGCAGGTGTCATTGATAAATGTGCCTTCTCCTTCCAAGGATAGGGATGGGTAGTGAGCAGGGGTCACTGAGAATAGGGCCGCTTTGCCCCTAACTTTCAAAAATCAAACTATAAGTTGTGTGTTCCATTCTCCCCAGGTATAAAGGAAACAGCCCTCACGTGTTTCCTGGGTCATCCTGTTCTGTGCCCTGCTTTACTAGCTGAAAAGGAGGAAGGAAGGGAATGGGGGGGAAATTGCAACCTGTGTAGGCAACCAGGCACCTGCTAAGATCCTGTCAGGCTTTCTGATGTTGGAACTCACCAACTGGGGCGGTTATAGAGAAAATCACCTGGATGTCTGGCCCTCTGTGCTACAGATGAGGGGCTGGAAGACACTTTCCCCAAGATTCACTTTACCCTTGAGATATTCTTCCCAAATGAGGTCACACCATAACTTGCAGAAATACTGAAAAAAGATGTGGTTCATCACCAGGCTTCAAACCTTGGTTCCATATGCAAATTAATACATCCCCCCCCCACCTAAATCCGGCAATCATCTTGTGATTCATATGCATTGTGCTTGTATTTTTAAAAAGCACGATGTATTTTTTTAAAAAACATCAAGTTGCCAACGCCAATATTTTACCTATGGTGTAATATCTTGCACTTGGTTTTGGCATTTCTTCTTCTCTTCTTGCTTTAATTACTGGGGGAGCCTCACAAACCGGGTGTGGCCAGGCCCCTGGAGATGCCCACGGCCCCCCGGACAGCTCCTCCCACCGCCCATAGTCCTGGGAAGGGACCCAGCCAGCCGCCGGAACGGATCACAGGGCGAGCAGAAGGGAGCACGGGCCTCCGCACCTGACAGGCCCCACACCCTGGGCAGGGCGAGCCCAACAAAAGGCGCCGTGAAATGCAGCGGGAGAAAGGGGCTGCAGCCTCCGTCGGATGGGAAACACTGCCGCCAACCAGCCCCGGGGCGCGCCGCCCTTGTCCCCGGAGTGAACTCTCCCTCTCTGCGCCCAGCTAATGGCGGGGCGCGCGGCCGCGGCCCCTCTTCTCCCTCCCTTTAAAGAGAAGGGCGCGATTGTGTGGATTTCACAGTCTGAGCACAGCTGAAAGGGAGAGAATTAAGTCTCCCTCACGGCTCTTTTCAAGGAGGCCGAGGCTGCGATTCGCCTTCATTCAGAATATATGAAGCTTTTGTGCGTCGGGCCCGGGCAGCCGCCGCGGCCCCGCTCCCCGGCTGACTCTCTTTACAGTGGAAACGTACAGTAATTAACACGGGTTCCGCTCCCGCCCGCGCCCCGAGTTGAAGGGGGCCGCCGCCGCCGCCGCGCGCCTGGGAACCGGAGCCGCGGCCCGCGTCTGTCCACCTGAGAACGGCGCGGCGCATTTGTAACCGTGGCCTTGCCGCCCGAGAGCCATCCATTTTGGCTGGCGCTGCCCGGCTGTCAGGGCGGTGCGCCGCCACGGCCCCCGCATGTGTTGCTAATAAAAGCCCAGCCCTTCGCTCCACCTAGCAAGCTCTCGGTGGGGGCACTGCCTGGGCAGGGGTGGGGGGAGACCCTGGGGGCCCGGCCGAGGTGACCCTCGGGGAGGCTTCTCCATGTCTGATTTCGGGGAGTCTGCGATTCCTAGGGGGGCAGGAGGGCTGGAGACAAAATACTTAAGCCTTCCTCCATGGGAATTGTCACCATGAGATTAAAATTTAATTTAATTTAATGGTGGTTTTTTTTTTTTTTTTTTTTTTGGTCTGAAGGAGATGAAATCTGAAATCCGGCCCAAGTGGCTGAGGCCTGCCAATATTTTGGCTGTGCTTAGTGTTCAAGCTTCTTTTTTGTCACTCTGCTCAGATGATTCATGCTGGAAAGCATGTTGTATCATTTATCCAGTAATGCAGCCTAATAAAACCCCCCTTCAAATATGTTCCTTAAAGAGCCAGAAGAATTTGTTCCTGTAGACTCAAACCTATGTTCTTAATAAAGCCTGATTGAAGAAATGGAGCGCTCTCTCTCTCTTTCTCTCTCTCAAAAAATAAGTAAAAAAATAATAATAATAGATAAAAAAAAAAAAGGTTGGGGGCTGCAGAGGAGCTAATCTGATGCGTACTGATGAAACTCAACACTGCTCCCTTGTCTCCTTCCTCCCCTCTCTCTCCTGGTGGGGTTTAAATGCGTGGCTTAACACGGAGTTTTGAATGCAAAGTTAAATTTTATTTAAAAGAAAAATTTTTTTTAATGTTTTTATTTATTTCTGAGACAGAGGATGAGTGGGGGAGAGGCAGAGAGAGAGAGGGGGACACAGAATCCAAAGCAGGCTCCAGGCTCCGAGCTGTCAGCACAGAGCCCAACGCGGGGCTGGAACTCACAGACCCGCGAGGTCATGACCTGAGCCGAAGTTGGACGCTCAACCAACTGAGCCACCCAGGCGCCCCCAAAGTTAATTGTTAAAAACCATCCTTCTCCCAGTATGAGCACTAGAGTGATGCCAGTGTTCTAATTTGAGTTCCGTAGGAAGGAGAGCAAGGTTTTATTAGACTGGTAATTACTGAAGTAACTTGGCGCCCGCTCACGGTTCAGTGTCATGGCGAAAACCCCTTGTACCCTGAGCTGCTGAAGTTTCTAGAATTGTATTCAGTTGGCTCCTTGAGAGGTGGGTCACCTGCTCCGACCAGCAGCAGGCCTCTGAAAGCAGGTACCTCCATCTCTGGGCAAAATTCCCTTTCCTTCCAGCAAGGCGGGTACAAGTGAACAAGGTCCCGAGGCGGAAATGGCAGGCCCCTGCCGGACAAGACTCCCTATGAAGGTAGCAGGGTGCTTAATTAAGCCCCAGGGCTCTCTCTGGGTTCAAATGCTGGTGCTACTCTCTAGTCTGTGTGACCTTAGACAGGCAGACTCCCCTGCCTGTGTCTCAGTTTCCTCCTCTATAAAGTGTGGGTGACATACCTCCTGTTCTAGGTGTAATGGCCTTCAAATGATGTGACACGTGTTAGCTTTGGTTCACTATCTTTAATAACAGCTGCCATTTATTTAGCACTCACTCTGTGCTTTACCTATGTCACATCATTCCATCGCCAATGGATATTAGCAGCCCCGTTTCACTGATGAGGAAAAATGAGGCTCAGAGGAACAAAGAGGTGAAGGAATTGGCTGCATGTCACATGGTGACTTAGGGGCCATGGTGCAATTTCAAGTTGTCCTGGGAGCAGGGCACAAGGGAGCAAGCAATCTGGCCAAGAGGGAGATAAGAGGGCAAGATTCAGGCTCTCAGCTGGTTGAGACGGAAGTGAGTTTTAACCGTTTTAAAAGGGGTGTCTTAAAACCCATATATGCACTC
The DNA here is from genome assembly GCF_018350215.1 of Panthera leo. NCBI lineage: Eukaryota > Metazoa > Chordata > Mammalia > Carnivora > Felidae > Panthera > Panthera leo. The sequence continues at coordinate 174,803,059 of NC_056679.1, forward strand.
TCCTTTCCTCTGCCATCGTGGCGTGTGCGGTTGCCGGCTCTTTGCCACGTCTTCTCCCGGCTTTCAGGATCCAGCGATTCCTGGCCAAGAAACAAAAGCCGAATAATCGCCTTCCCCAGTGGATTCGGATGAAAACTGGTGATAAAATCAGGTAGAGCTCCAGGAGGAGACACTGGGGAAGAACCAAGCTGCGTTTACAAGGAATCACAATGGGATGGCTCGTGTGCGCATTCATGCTCTACGAAGCTCACTCGAGATGACGCATGTATCCCTGCTGTCAGTCTCACTTGCCCGCACCGTATCGCTCTGTAAGCGTCACTACCACCTGAGCAATTGGACAAAAACATGATTTTTCTGTTGGTGGGTTGGTTCAGCGTTCTGTGAGACCTTTTGTTTGGAAAACAAAACCAAGCAAAGCACACAAAACAAAACAAAACAAAACAAAACAAAACAAAAACCCGTATGTGAATACACACTGGGTGTGAGGGCACAGCACAGCCGAGTGATTAAGAGGCTCATCTCTGGCATCAGAAAGTCCTGGGTTCTTGGGGCGCCTGGGTGGCTCAGTCGGTTAAGCGGCCGACTTCGGCTCAGGTCATGATCTCACTGTCCGTGAGTTCGAGCCCCGCGTCGGGCTCTGTGCTGACAGCTCAGAGCCTGGAGCCTGTTTCGGATTCTGTGTCTCCCTCTCTCTCTGCTCCTCCCCTGCTCGCACTCTATCTCTCTCTCTCTCAAAATAAATAAACATTAAAAAAATTAAAAAAAAAAAAAAAAAAAGAAAGTCCTGGGTTCAAATCCCGTTTCTACCAATTACTCACTAGGTCACCTTCAGCGAATTCCTTAATCTCACATAAACCACAGACTCTTACATGGGAATAACAGGAGTCCTTGCCTCGAGGGAGTCTTGTGAAGCGAACCCTTTCCCATAGGCTGGGTGGTTTGAATTTCACCACTAGAGGTTTGTTGTCTATGACGTCATACTTTACACGTCAGTGTCATGACCTACTCCCTTAACCCTCCCTCTGAGGGTGCAACATCTAGTTACAGGCTAAGAAAGAAGTATTTCTCCTCTAGTCCCACCCCGACACCCCATCCCCACCTCCTTTTTCTCTAGAGGCCTCTCCCGAACCCTCATGCTGGACCAGGTCCTGCCATAGCACGGACGTGACACCCTGTGCTTACACTTCCTATCACTTAACACTTCTCTAACTATGTGCCCTACTCCTGTCTCCCAAGTCTGGTTAGGGAGCCATGACATATCAGTCGTGTTCATTCCGATGTAAGCTCTGTGCTAGCCGTGGGCATCTCTGCTATGCTGATTGTGGCCTTGAATTCTGCTGCCCACTCAAGGGGACAAGCACTCCTTTAGAGAAATGACCGATCCCATGCCTGAGGCAAGAAATGTACAAGACGAGCCTGGATCATCTTTTAGCAGAAAGCAAGGAAACTTTCAAAGATGAGTGAGGCTGTATTAAAAAGAAGCCCACTTTGAATGCAAATTGGTGCAGCCGCTCTGGAAAGCAGTGTGGAGGTTCCTCAGAAAATTAAAAATAGACCTACCCTATGACCCAGCAATAGCACTGCTAGGAATTTATCCAAGGGATACAGGAGTACTGATGCATAGGGGCACCTGTACCCCAATGTTTATAGTGGCACTCTCAACAATAGCCAAATTATGGAAAGAGCCTAAATGTCCATCAACTGATGAATGGATAAAGAAATTGTGGTTTATATACACAATGGAATACTACGTGGCAATGAGAAAAAATGAAATATGGCCTTTTGTAGCAACATGGATGGAACTGGAGAGTGTGATGCTAAGTGAAATAAGCCATACAGAGAAAGACAGATACCATATGGTTTCACTCTTATGTGGATCCTGAGAAACATAACAGAAACCCATGGGGGAGGGGAAGGAAAAAAAAAAAAAAAAAAGAGGTTAGAGTGGGAGAGAGCCAAAGCATAAGAGACTGTTAAAAACTGAGAACAAACTGAGGGTTGATGGGGGGTGGGAGGGAGGGCAGGGTGGGTGATGGGTATTGAGGAGGGCACCTTTTGGGATGAGCACTGGGTGTTGTATGGAAACCAATTTGACAGTAAATTTCATATATTAAAAAATAAAAAAAATAAAAAAAAATAAAAAAGAAGCCCACTTTAAAAAGCTCACGCTGGCCAAAGAGGGACCATTTGTGCCTCAAAAAAATAACTGGAATAGACTAAAAGACACAAAATATGTTTAAAGCGATGAGTCTGTTGACCTTTGAAGAAGGCTAGATGACTAGCTCCTTCTTCTGAAAGATGGCAGCTAAAGAGAACGGATCAAACATTCTTCCTGCCTTTCCATATCAACTGTACCACGGGCAACCAAACAGCTGATGGAGAGAAGCTTCTTGTTATGGATGTATTATGGCTCATAAATGGATAGCAAATGATAGAATTGGGAGGTCACTACTTCACAACCTCTGAAGCAGTCATGAATCTAGGAATTGGTTGATTATCCCCAAAAAGAGGAAAACAGCCATGGAGTGCCCTGTGATGAAAGAACATAATGTCATCCATAAAATAGTCTTTCCAAAAATTGAACTTAAATCTGATCAAACCTCAAGACCTAACTAACAATTTTTAAGAGTTACAAGGGACAGGGGCGCCTGGGTGACTCAGTCGTTTGAGGGACCGACTTCAGCTCAAACTATGATCTCATAGTTTGTGGGTTCAAGCCCCACATGGGGCTCTGTGCTGTCAGTGCAAAGCCAGCTTCAGATCCTCTGTCTCCCTCTCTCTGCCCCTCCCCTGCTTGTGCTCACTTGTGTGCTCTCCTCTCTCTCCCTCTCTCTCTCTCTGTCTCTCAAAAATAAATAAACATTAGGAAAACAAAAGTAACAGGGGACAGAGGAGCCTATTGTATAACACCACAGGGATGCGGACTGTGAGAAAACATACAGACAAAAGCCCTGGTGTTTTTCAACAAACTTATTGGAAGAAAACAGTAGAGAGAGAGAAGGACGCTTAGGCATTGAAAGGAATTTTGAGAGACATATGAACAGTTTGCAATGTATGGACCCTAGTTCCATATTATTTTCGATAAATTGTATTTTCTTAAATGTTTATTTATTTTTGAGAGACAGAGAGAGAGAGGGAGACAGAGGATCCCAAGCAGACTCTGTGCTCTGCACTGACAGCGGGGAGCCCGATCAGGGCTCGAACCCGCCAACCGTGAGATCATGACCTGAGCCGAGGTCAGACACTTAACCACACTGAGCCACCCAGGAGCCCTAGTAAACTGTCATTTTTTTAAACAGCTAGGAGACGGATCTAAACACTGCCTGGATATTTAATGATATTAAGAAATTATTGTCACCTTTTAGATGAGATAATAACATTTTGCTTATGTTTTCTTAAATAATTTTTTTATCTCTAAACATACATGCTAAAATGCCTATGGGTTAGATGACAATGTCCGAGATTTGTTTCAAAATAGCCCTGGGAAAGAGGAGAAGTGGGTGGGGATAGTTTAGATGGCACAAGTTTGGGAATGAATTAATAACAGGGTGATGGTCAGTGAAGCTCTTTATACTATTTTCTCTCATTTAGATACATTTGAAAATGTCCACAATTGGGGCGCCTGGGTGGCTCAGTCGGTTGGGCGTCCGACTTCGGCTCAGGTCACGATCTCGTGGTCCGTGAGTTCGAGCCCCGCGTCGGGCTCTGTGCTGACTGCTCAGAGCCTGGAGCCTGTTTCAGATTCTGAGTCTCCTTCTCTCTCTGACCCTCCCCCGTTCATGCTCTGTCTCTCTCTATCTCAAAAATAAATAAACGTTAAAAAAAATTAAAAAAAAAATTACTATGAAAATGTCCACAATTAAAAGGGGGAAAAAACATTGCAGGTATCAGCTCCGGTCAGTTAGAAGAGACATTTGGACATCAGCGCCTCTGATGTAAGGGGATGTCCTCACTTTCAGCACCAGCTGGGGCTGATTTCACATAATGAAAGAATGTGTCCATTTATTTGTTTGTGTTAATTCTATTGTCTGTTTCCTCTGCTAGAATGTGAGCTCCCAAAGGGCGGGATCTGGGTTTTGTTCACTGGTTATCCTGAGTGCCATCATCTGTAAATCCTTGTTAACTGACTGCTCCTCACATGAAAGGCCAAGACCAATATTTCCATTTCACAGAAGAGAACACTGAGGCAGGCAGAAAGAGCTGACGTTCTTGCCTGGGGTCACGTGGCGGGTGAGCAGTGGGGCTGGGATTCATACTCCAGTGTCTACAAGGCTCCCATTTAATATCTTTTGGGTCAGGGCATCTCAACCGGGTGCAGAAAGCTGAAATGAGGTCTACGGGTCCTGGCGTTTATAAGTACGTGGTAGCTGTCCTTCTCAGGTGTTCTCCGTGAGAAAGACGGGGAATGGGAGAAGCAGGGATCATAGCAACAGCTCCTGTGTCTTAGGAGTAGATGCCATTTTGAGCACTTTACCACCGCGAGCTCATTTAATGCTTACAACAACCCAAGAGGTGAGTACTAACCACCGCCCTGGGCGACCAAGGCCCAGAGAGCACACACGTTCTCAGCCTCACACCTTAGTCCTGACATTAGAGCCTTAAACCCTTCAAAAGGCCACTGGAAAACATAACTTCACTGCACAGGGGGCTGGCGCTTCTGAAGGCAGCTGGCCCGGAGGCTGGATTCTGAGGACAGACTGATGGAATGCTCACCTGACGGGGACCATTGGATAACAGGTTAACAGGTTAACATCAGATAACTGCAGGGCTACATTGTTCTCAATTATCTAGCCCTCCTAGGCACAGGGAGTCAGAAACCCCACGGTAAATTCCAGCTTGGCCGCAAAATCCCTCTAGGGGCCCAGGCAGGTCCCTTCCCCTCTGTGGGTCTCAGTTTCTCCATATTTCACACCAAGAGAGTTGGACTAGGCAGATGTTCCCAAGGGGCACTGCGTGGTCTGACATCCTTTCATCCGACACTGAAATTCTGTGATCCCACCAAGGGAGCCGTGGTGTTTCTGGGACATCTCCACATCAAGCAGTTGGAGGCTCATTTTTAACCCCTCATAGATGTCTCTTACAAATTATCCAGGGTCATGGATTAGTTTCATTACAAAAGCTTAATTTCCTCTGCTTGGCTACTGTTATAAGGAATGGTCAAAAGGAGTCAAGGAACAAACACAGTGGGCTGGAGAGAGAATGCCCGGGATGAACTGAAGGACGTCCTCTCCCCGGACCCCTCCGGGTTTGGAAATCTCTGGGGCCTGTAATTCACTGCTGCATTAGGCAGTGCTGAGATGAATCATAACATTTGGAGCCGTCAAAGAAAGGGAGAAGAAAGGAGACAGGGGCCGGGGAGAGTGAAGGCTCAGTGTTTTCTCAGTTAAATACATGTTTTCATTGCAGTGTGATGGGCTGAGAGCAATGAATGGCCATGATTTAGTTATCTTTTGGATGGATGATTTTAAATGCATGTTGGAAAGGCTTTCATGAGACTGACTTTTAAAGCTGAGGCAGAGTGGAAGTCTTTGGGGGCGGGGGGCGGGGGGCGGGCGGGGGGGGGGCACTGCCTGTCTTTCAGAGGTTGTAAAAGCCCAGGGTCTGGAGATTCCTGGTGCAGGCATTTTGTTTCTATGTTTTCAACTGGCACGCGTTCACTTCCACCCCAGAATCCTTCAGACCGTCGTCAGCCACCTTGTCACAAGGAAAGGGAAAGACTCGAGACGATGTTGGCCGGGGGGGGGGAGGGGACGGAGGAAGGAAGGGAAGGCAGAGGGTATGGTGGTAGAATTCTCTGAATCCATGAGACGTTGCTCTGTGCCCGTTACTCTGGTGACAATGTGAGGTGTTGGAGGAGACAATGAGGGAGGACCAGTGCTAGATAAATGATTAAAAGTACTCTCTGCCCCACCGTTCATGAGCAAAATGGGTCATTTTGAAAGCGCTGTTCAGTCACGCCCACCCGCCTCAACACTGAGAGGTTTGGTTTTATTCCCCGTATTATCCAAAATAACACCAGGGAAGACAGCTCGGTTAGCCCTTTGTCTGCACCCCAGGCCTCCCCTGCAAGTGAAAGCCCACAAGGCCCTGTCACTACCTGCCTGAAAAGCTTTCGCTGCTACTCGATGCCCAAAGAAAGGACCAGAATCCTTACCACGAGGTACAAGGCTCACCTCCAAGCCCTGAGGGTGTTCTCCACACCACGCATCCTGAGTCGCGTTTTCTATGTCATCTCACTTTATCCCCACAACATCATCCAAGAGAAGTGAAATTGTCCCCCACAAGTTGCATACGAAGAAATCAAGTTCCAGAGAGGTTAAGTGCCCTGCCCAAGGTTAGTGGAGTGAGAATCTGAACCCAGGAATGCTGAGCTAGAGTCTGCACCCTTCCCGACCCCCCTCAAAGCCCATTTGCTCCTCCTGAGCACCCGACCGCCTGCACGGTTCCGTTAGTCTCCGTGCTCTTCCTCTACTCGGAAAGAGATGTTCGTGCTTCAAGACACGGTTAGAAGTTTGCCTCCTCCGTGAAGCCGCCACATCAGCCCTGGCAACTCGGTTTCCCCTTTCTGCCAACTCCCAGGGCTCTGAAGCCTCCCTGGGGGGTTGTGCCATGCACCTCTGGGCGATAATTGTGCAAGTCCCTGGCTCTTTCCCCACCAAACCGGAAGCTTCTTGAAGACGAGACCCCAGAGGGCTGGCACAGCCTGGAGAGGAGACAGACGTAAATCCCCACATAAACACATACTTCAAAAGGGGGCTTTGGGGGGTAGGCGAAACAGGTGAAGGGGGCAAGAACTGAAAAGCCAAAGCTCGAACAGATATTTACAGACCCATGTTGATAACGGCATTACTCACAGTCGCCAAGGGTGAAAGCAACCCAAACGTCCATCAGGGGCTGAATGGATGAACAAATTGTGGTATACACACGACGGTATATCATTCAGACTTAAAAAGGAAGACCGTGCTGAGACAAGCTACGATATGAATGAATCTTGAAAACATGCTTAGTGAAATAAGCCAGACACCAAAGGACACATGGTGAATGATTCCGCTTACATGAGGTATGTAGCGTAGGCAAATTCAGAGAGACAGAAAGTAGAATGATGGTTCCAAGGGGCCGGGGGAGGTGGAATGGGGAGTTAGTGTTTAACTGGGTACAGAGTTCCAGTTTGGGAAGATGAAAAAGTTCTGGAGATGGATGGTGGTGATGGCTGCATAGCATTGTGAATGTGCCTGATGCTACTCTGAAATGTACACTTAATGGTTAGAATAGTAAATTTTATGTTATGGGTGTTTTGCCACGGAATGAAGGAAGGAAGGAAGGAAAGAAGGAAGGAAGGAGGGGGGAGGGAGGAAGGAAGGAAGGAAGGAAGGAAGGAAGGAAGGAAAGAAGGAAGGATGGAGGGGGGAGGGAGGAAGGAAGGAGGGAGGGAAGGAGGAAGGGAGGGAAGGAGGAAGGGAGGGAAGGAGGAAGGAAGGAAGGAAGGAAGGAGGGGGGAGGGAGGAAGGAAGGAGGGAGGGAAGGAGGAAGGGAGGGAAGGAGGAAGGGAGGGAAGGAGGAAGGAAGGAAGGAAGGAAGGAAGGAAGGAAGGAAGGAAGGAGGAAAGAAAGATGGAAGGAAGGAAGGAAGGAAGGAAAGAAGGAAGGAAGGAAGGAAGGAGGAAAGAAAGATGGAAGGAAGGAAGGAAGGAAGGAAAGAAGGCAGGAAGGAAGGAAGGGGGAAGGAAAGAAGGAAGGAAGGAAGGGGAAGGAAAGAAGGAAGGAAGGAAGGAAGGGGGAAGGAAAGAAGGAAGGAAGGAAGGAAGGAGGAAGGAAAGAAGGAAGGAAGGAAGGAAGGAAGGAAGGAAGGAAGGAGGGAGGGAGGGGGGAAGGAGGAAGAGGGAGGGACCAAGGATGGAAGGAACAGAGGAAGAAATACATGTAAGGAAAAGAAGTAATTTCTATGACAAGGACTCATCATACATAACACTCTTTTCTCTACCATTCCCCCTCAGTTTTAATAGATCTAGTGGCACTGAAAAGAAATCCCAACAGAGCAACTGGCAGCCCCCGAGTGCGGTGGAGTGTGTTCCTACTCCAGGATTTGCTTACTTTGCCTGGGGAGTTTGTAAATTAATTGGGCATGTAAGACGCTGACCTGACTGGAAGAGTTACAATTGCAGTAAACACCCACCGCCGCCACCCACCTGCCAGGATCAACCTCCAAAGGCTACACCAATCTTACCACATTATCCCCCCACACCACCCGTCTCCCGGCTCCAGGACTGACCTACCCCTAATTCCTCTGAAAACTAAATCTTACATCCTTTAGCGTGGATTTTCTGCTTGCAGCGGGAGTCCCAACTCTTCTGGGGACCTTATGACCCTACCCCTCGGTATGAGCCTCTCTTTCCTCCTCCCCATGATGCTGCCTGCCTCGAAGAAGCCATGTAGGTGACAGAGCCTTTAACCTGTGAGGTTGTCACAGGTCGCTCCTTACTCCTTGGTTCTGAAATGGGCTTTGGGGCAAAGCTCTACGGTAGCGGGACCACATGCCTACCACATGCCTACCATCATGCCATACGTTTAGTGTAGTGGGCTTCTTGAAATCCTCTAAATACCCAAATAAATGAACCAACACAATCAAACTGGAGCCCTCGACATTACAAAGTGCTCTTTGTCCATTTGTTTTATGTGAGCCGTTTAGTTTTAATTTACGATCATATTTCATAACCTACCAGCGAATGACCTGCAGTATATTTGTAAAAAAAAGCGATGAAGCCCCAGTAACGTGAGACCTCACGCTGGCCCGGAGTTTAGAAATCTGGGCTCTGATAAGTGTAAGGCAACTGTCAGACTTTGGGGGAGATTTTTACGTTCTACGAGTTAGTAATACGTGAGAGGTCAGGTTTCTTTACAATAACTGCAAAAATCAAGATAAATTTCACAAAGGCTTCCTGCACCCCCGGCTCTGGGCTCTGCGACCTGCATTATTAACATTGTTACGTCATGGAGAGAGTCATCGTCCCCCGACCCCTAAAGAGACTTCGAATTGAATGCAGTTCAGTGTGGCAGGGATGACCCGTTTTACTCTGAAACTACTACTTTTTAAATTTCCCACCTGATTCCTAGAAGTTTTTTGCTTTAAATCCTATCGCTGATCCCAAGGTCTCTAGAAAGCTAATCATGCCTTCATTATGCCTCTGAAAAACACCTCTGAGGGCTACCGAAGCCAGGAAAAGTGCCACATGACAGAAGAGAAACCCGAGGCTTAAAGACAATAAAAGAAAATTTTCTGGAGATTCTCCTCTCCTTCCAAACTAGCTACAGCTCAGAGCCAGGACTCCGCCTCTTGCACTCGTGTCAGCGGGTGCCTTAATTAACCTCTGGACCACACTGTAAAACAAACTCTAAAGAAGTGTCCTACGTCCACCTAGACAATTTTATAATTCAGGAGGGTTCCATTTAATGCAATATTCTAAATGCGTTTTTGCCCATGAAACGTAAGGACAAGTACAATTGGCTCTGCGGAGTCTGGCTAACACGCCAGTCAAGGTCGTGAAAGTTTCTTTAATATTCTTCTGTGACTAGTCATCAGAGACTTGAACCAATCAAGAATTCTTTATAACTGCCTTGATAGCACTACCTGACCCATCTTGCCAAATGCAAATCATTTTTATTGTCTTGTGAACTGAACCGACTCTTTAAAAGTTGGAACTCACGACATTTTCTGAAACTTTCAAAATCCATTAAACCCAGAGCCCCCACAGTGTTCCAGAACGGTTATGTCATTTGGGAAAACATTCACCTCCCTTATTCAATAAACACCGTGCTTACCAAGCACCTACTTGGACCAGACACTGTTCTAAGCACTAGATACATGGTTCCAAAATAGACGGAACGAAACGTTTTCCTCCACGGGCTTCCTATCTTTCCCCACTGCTAACTCCTGCCATGGTTTACAGGAGTTAAGTCAAGACCCAGAAAGCCACCAGTGGCTAGTCTGAACTTGAACTAGGTAACTCGGGTATCTCATTTGGCGGTCTTTGGTGGAAGCACCGACATATCAATAAAAGGAGAACATAAGCAGAGCAATCTATTCAGAAGGGAATATGATGAGGCTGGAGGCTTGTCTTAATGCCCAGCCAGCATGCTATTTTTACCAAGATGGCATGTTACAAGATGAATAAAAATAGCAAAGTTTTCTTTAAAAAAAAAAATGCTTTTACTCACACTTTCTCTAAGCTTGGGAAAATATGATTTGATGAGATCAAATAATATACACACATGTTTTTAATTTGGAGTGGCTGTGGGAGATGGATATTATTGGGGACCGAAACCGATCCCCGCCCCCATCCCGGTGCCCTTGGTCCAGGCTGCTTCTCTTAATGAGCTACTAACATTAAAGGTATAATAGGCCTGGATTTCAGGTCGCTAAGAAATCAAAATTGCTAAGGCCCCTTTGAGCTCTGATCAGCTGAACTGAACTAGACATGTAACTCTTCCCCTTTTTGTCTTTTCTTTTTCCATTTTCGTTTTTCGATATTGCTCTCTACCTAGCTGCAGCTATGTGACTTGGGGCAACTCACTTCCACTCGAATGTTCTTGTACCATATCATCACAAAATTCCCTTCTGCCTTGAGATTCTACCGTGTGGGCCTTCACTGTTATCCTACCTCCGGTTCCAGATATTAACCTGAAATGTCATTTAGCTTCAGGTGACAACTTAATTTTAAATCAATTCAGAAACCCAATGGGCCCGAGGACCATCTCCTTCGTCCTGGTTTCTGCTCTTGTAGGTGACATAAACCCCAAATTTTTGATGAAAGTGAACGCTCTGCAAGAGTACTTTTGAGAGCATGTTCCTTGGAGTCCAACGGTTCAAATCCCAGCTCTGCCATTCACCGGTGGTGAGACCAAAGGCAAGTAACATAATCTCTCAGGGTCTCAGTCTCCTTATCTACAAAGTGCGGATGACACATTACGGTGTTATTCTGCAGATTAAAATGAAATGAGGTAGAGACCAGATCCTGCCCGGCAGGTAGGAAGTGCTCATTTAACCATTTATGATCCAACGAGATGAACAATATCATTGTTTTCTTCTTAGCTGTAGAGAATTTGAGTAATTCTGTTTGGAGAAGTTCAGACAAGTCCTGGGGTGAGAGGGGATCAATGTTCAGGATGCCTCGTGCGTGCTGAGACCTCAGTAAAAAGTCTTTTTTTTTTTTAAGGTTTATTTATTTTTTAGAAAGAGAGACATGGGGGAGGGGTAGAGAGAGAGGGAGACACAGAATCCAAGGCAGGCTCCAGGCTCTGAGTTGTCAGCACAGAGCCTGATGTGGGGCTCGAACTCCCAAACTGAGAGATCATGACCTGAGCTGAAGTTGCACGCTTAACCGCTTAACCAACTGAGCCACTCAGGAGCCCCTGAAAATAGTCTTCACTTGCTGCTGATTCAGGGAAAAGGAAGGTTTAGTTGGTGTGCTTCTAATGTTGCCATTTTGAACCCCACCTACTCCTCACACATCAGTTTCACTTAATTTGCTCTAAAAAGCACATGATTGCCACTGTCTAGCCCCAACCTAGCCAGGGATTGTGTGTGAAGGGAAATTTGGGCATTACTGCCCCTGAAAAAGACATTTGAGGCGACTCAGCTTTCGTCCGTCCCCGACTTGGGAAATCTGCCTTCTCTAATTGCTTCTTTCTTCCCAAGACCTAATTTATTGGCACTTGCCTGCTACTTACAAGGGAAAACTCAGTTTCCCTTCTCACCAAAGTGGGCTGTCCTTTAGTGATATCTGTGCAGGGCAGAGATGTCCCTAACCCTAGGAATAACATACGTCTGGAGGTCTGGTCCCAAAGGCAGGACCACCTCACACTGCCCTGTGCCAGTACGTGGACGCTGATGTGAGATAGCCTTGCCCCGCCCCCACCCCGCATCCATTCAGGATGACTTCACTGTCCAGTTGCTTCCGGGGAATTCTCAAGTCCGAGATCCTACTCCCCACACCCACCCCTGGGACTTTTTATGTGGTCTTCTTGGCTCTTCTCTGTTCCCATTGCTAAACAAAGAGAAATCCAACTGGAAAGACTAGACGGGGTGAACGGCCGATGCGGTGGGAAGGAGGAGGGATGAACATTTTGCAGCCCTCAGACTTTCCCTGAATTGGCCAATTTCACATCAATAAGTGCCTCATCCATCACCACCACCTTTCAGGTGATTTTCTGCGATGGGATTTCAGGAGGCACTTAGCGTCTTATATACAATTTCTTTACAAAGTCAGTTTTTCCATCATCAAGCATTCTCAGCATTGAAATAAAAATAGGCAGAGCTTTGCTATTTAAAAAAGCTCTTTTTATATCAGGCTCTGCAACCCAGAAACCCCTTTCAGGAAACTGTACACTTTTTTTTGAGTCCACAGAAAGAAAGAAGGAAAGAAAGAGAAAAAAGGAACCAGCAAAGCAGATCTCTGGTCCTGGGAGGACTTAACCTCACCCAGGTGGGAAGAAATATAATTAGTTGTCAAGCCTGCCTCCATTCCTTTGCTGTGTGATCTCAGGGAAGTCACCTTACCTCTCTGGGTACCCGTTTTCTCTTCTAAGACGTGGTGATACTGAAAGTATCCCGTCTTTTACCTTGAGGGCCAAATGAGGATGTGAGTATTTTGGACACTGGAATACATTTTATAAATATAATAAAGGATCGAAGGAGGGTTTAAAGGGACTAAAGAAAGTCAAAGGCGGACTTCAGATGACTCTTGCCCCTTCGTCTTTGTTTTTTTAATTTAGAAGAACTCTTAATAATAAGAGCTATTAAAATAGGTGCAAAATAAAATCCTAGGTGATTAAACATTACATCATAGTTGGCAATTGCTTTTAGTGACATATAAAATGTGTATTATATTGATGGTGTCTTCGATTAGATGAAATATATATTTAACATAACTCTTACTATATATACAGTATCTTACTATATGTATATATTTAGTAAGTATATATAAGTGTGGTATATATATAGTATATATAAGTATATATATAAGTATATATAAGTATATATATAGTAAGTATATAAGTGTGTATATATGTGTATATATATATATGCGTGTATATATGTATATGTGTGTGTGTGTGTATATATATATATATATATATATATATATATATATATATATATATCCTGCTTTTCTTCACTGGACGTTCGCTGTCAATATTATTTGCAAACCGACCTAAGCTAATCTGACCACTTGGCCTCACGCAGTGAGACATCAGTGAGCCCCTCTTCATCTTTCTTTCAATGTACAGCTATTACTTCCCCATGAATGGCAAACCACATGAAACGCAGACGTGATGTGCTCTTTTAAGTAAAGGCTCTGGACAGAGCAGGAGAATATCATGTAAATAGCTCCCCTGACATGGCTTCCTGGGCTCTGAGCCACGGGCTGTGTGATTTCAGCCCTGCTCTGCCACCTCTCTGGGCAGCTTGCTGTCTGAGGCTTACCGTTCTGCTCTGTGAAAATGGGAGAGCTCACGGTGCTTGAATGTCAAAGTTTCTGGGAAGGCAAAGAGAAAATGGGAGCGAAGGATGGCATTCAGACCGCAGACAAGCCAGGGCCTTGGTCTGAGGGCAGGCTCCCCACAGCTCAGGTGGGGGCTCAGGCCCCCGTGTCCTCATCTAGGAGATGGGGACACGAAAAACGGGGATACTTCACAAAGCTGCAGGGAGGAATAAAGAAGATCCTATAAGAGGTACCTGGCCTAAGGTGCCGGCCCACACACCTTAGCACAGGGGCCCCAGGTAAATCTCCGGCCTCTGGGAGGCACTATTGCCTCGTGCTTTCACTCAAGCCCTGTGGAATTGCCGGGTCGTTAGGTCTTATCCCAGTGGGGCCACTGCTTACCTCTGCCACCCCGGGCACGTTAATGGAGGAACCAAAGTTCCCTTAACCCAAACGCAGATGGTAACTGCATCTCCGGACGGTGCTGAGACCCCACCTAACTGATGCGTGTAGATCGCTGGGCACCCGTGCCTGGCCCTCGGAAGCGCTAAAAGGGGACTGTTATCTGCTTGGCTTGCTCCTCCGGTGGCGTCGAGGTGTAAGTTTAATGATGGGGGTGGGGGTGGGGTGGAGGTGGGATGCGGGCGCCTGGCCGACTGAGGTCTCCCGGGCCAGCGGAGCGGGCCGGGCCGGTGTCAGCGCGCATTTATTGATGGCAGGTATTTGGGGAGTAATTGAGCGCGGCGGCCGGCCCGGGGCGAGAGTGGGCCTCCACGAGCAATTAAATGTGATTAGGCCGAGACCTTCAGGATCCAGCTGGGTGATTGATAACCCGGCCGCATTCCTGCCGGGCCCGCGACATCAAACGGGCGGCCGGCGGCGGGCGGGGCAGAGGGGGCCGCGCGCGGGGACCCGGCCCTTCTCCGCTTGGCTCTGCCCTTCTCGCCCGCGACGCCCATGGTCAGGGAGAAAACGGATGATATGTCCTCCTCCTGCCCAGGGGTCTCTCCCTTGCTCCCTCTCCAGGTGCAGCGGGGGAGGCAAGGGGGCAGAAGGGACTGGTGGCGAGGGGCCCCCTGCGTGAGGGCGCAGCGCCCAGAGAAGCCAGGCCAACCGCTGGGGCGGACTCTGGGAATCCCGCAGGAACGCTAGAACCAGGGCAGAAAGAAGGGCAACAAAGGGCCAGAAGGGGACACATAGGTGACAGTGGGAATGAATATAAATCGAAAACGGGGGGGGGGGGGGGGGGGCGGGGATATGGAGAGATGCAACAGGGGAGCAAGGTGGCAGAAAGAGAAGAAAATAAAGTTTAGAAGGAGAGCACGGAAGAGGAATTGTATAGATAGTAGGGAAGTAGAGAGAAGAAAAAAAATTAAAGATGTAAAGTGGGATGAACATGAAAAAGAATGAAAGTTGAGGAGAGGGAACTGAAAGAGATAGCAAAGAAAAGAACAAGAAAGAGGGGGCAACAGGGGAGGGAAGAAACTAAAGAGATGGGGAATGAGAGACAAAGACTGGGGAAGACAGAAGAGAAAGAAGTGAGAAGGACGAAGAGGATGTCCTGCTGGCCTGGGTCCCTCCCCAGCTTCACCCTCTTCCATCCCAGGCCCTGCCTCCTTTTCTGCCAGTTCGGTGCCCCGAGCCAAGCATCACCTGGTGCCTGGGAGGCCCCGGGCATTTGCCCCCAGCAGCCCAACTCCAGCCCAGCCCCAGCCCCAAGCCAGCTCTTTCTCCCTCCTGGCTGGATAAGGGGGTCCACGCCCCAAGCCCAGGGTGATCAACGGGCTCCCTGCATCCCAAGCTTGGGCCCCACGGGCCATGAATCACAAGTGGAGGTCTGGGGTTCCTGGGGGCCGTTGCCTCGGGATCCCCGGAGTCTCCGGAGCCAGGGAACACTTTCTGTCTGTGCTGACTCCACAGACAGGATCAAAACAGCATGAAAGAAATCAGAGCGAGAACGTCGTCGGCAGGAGCTGGACTTCTAAAACCCCCTTCCGCCCCCATAGGCTTCAATATTAAAAAACCCCCTAGGAGCCTCAGACACTGTATTAATTAGTGCAACCACCCATGAAAAGTTGGGTTTGGAGAGGCATTCTTTGCCCTGTGTGAAAAACCAAGTCTAATAAACAATTGTTAAGTTGGCCTGTTGCCGCTGGTAAATTACATAGCATTAAAAAAATAATGCTTTTCATATTAGGCACTAATTAAAGGTTGGGACAGCTTTAAAACAAGAGAGGGAGGGGGGAAATCAAAGAAAATATAAAAATGTTCTTTCAAGAGTTATGGGAGGTTAATAAAGTATGTCTGTTAGAGTGAGCCTACTTTGCCCCCAGCTACAGCCAAGCTGGAGCCACCACAATTGGGTCTCAATAAGATAATGATATTCCTTTCTCCGCTATTAAAAGCCTCCCAGTGCAAACTTAAAATGATTTATTTAATTTAGGAAATTACGAGGTGTAACTTCAAAGCCCGAGCCGTTAGTAATGGAAAATACCAGGTTGTTTAAAATTATAATAATAATTGTTTGGAGAACTCAGGACATCAAAGTGTTTTCATCAACAAATGCAGAGGGGTCCGGAGGAGGTTGGCAAGAGTCAGAGGAGGTGGATGGAGTTCGGATTTGATTATTATGAACCTTATCAAGGCAAGACTCAGGACTCCCGAAGCCGGGTACTCTGTTCTGCTTTGAAGCGGGCTATTTCGGAAAGTAATTTTACTGCTTTTTATTTAGTTTCTAGTAAGGAGGAGGTGAGGGGGTGGGGTAGGGTAGGACAGGGGGAGAGGGGTCCAGGAGTTGACAGCCGACTTTTCTTCATTGCTGTCTGACCAATTTCATTAAAGAGGCCTACAGCATCACCAATCTGGAAATCTTTTTTTTTTTTTTTTTTTTTACACTGAAGAAGGACACAGGCACAATCAACTTCACCAACTGGGCCCTGTGATTTCAGGGTGTGTGTGTGTGTGTGTGTGTGTGTGTGTGTGTCTGACGTGGGTTCTTTTATAAATGAGGTTTATGTTTATTCCAAACCCAGCAATGGAGAGGGAGTGGGGGTTGGGGAATGGCCTCTCCAACCCGTGGCAAATGAGCGGCTTTTATAGCAAAGAATGGCCGTGGGAGTTTTCATTCGGTCAGACAAGGTTCTGCTCAAAGGCAAGGATCCTCTTTTCAGTCAGGTCAGGCAGACGTTTTGCCAATGCCTGCTCCCAGCCAGCCAGGCCCTCGCTGCCTACCTCCTGCCGGCCCTGCCCCAGCATCGCCTCCGCAGGGGTGCAGGGATGGGGAGGGTGGGGAGGCTGAGTCCCAGGTCCCCAGGGATAGGGAAAGCCCCGCTGGCCAAAGTGAGGTGGGGAAAGGGATGGAGAGTAATGCTCCGGAGATGAGCTCTCCGGGTTTGGGAATCTGGGGAGCTGTGGAGACCCCCACGTTATGTCTAAGACAGCCTCTGCAGAGCCTGTCTTTGCGAGCCCTCGTGCCCTCCACCAGGCTCATGCTTAGGCCTCAGTTCTGCTGCTGTCACTTACTGGCTCTGTGACCTTAGTGAGTACCCTCTCTGAGCCTCAGTTTTCTCATCTATGAAATGGCATCAATAACACATCCCCAAGGGGTGTGCAAGGATTCGATGAAATGTGCGAGGAAATGCCTACTTCTGTCCGCACTGAGCAGGAGCTCAATAAATGTGATTTCCTCTCCTTTCTTCTTCCCCTCTTTCCCCAAAGCAGAGCTGTCTTTCTAGAAAAGTTTGGTGAAAGCGTTGAAAGTACGGGAGGACTGGCATCTTCGGCTTTAAGTCCCAAGGCACGGCTTCGCGGGTCCCAGGTGAATCAGGGTTCTCCTGCTGCCTCAGGTTGTCAGTCCGGTCTCTGGAACTCCTGGCGCACAGAGCCTGACCGAGGTGGGGACCAAGGCGACCGCTAACCCGAACACGGGGCAGGTTAGAAGGGAGGCGCAGAGTCAGCCGCACCGCCTGGGCCCCGGGGGCCTCTGGCTGTGGTCGAGGTCCCCGCAGCCCTGCCGCATCCTCGCCTCGGTAACCCCATCCACCTGGTAGCGCTGGGATGTGTATGCTTGAGCCTGAGCCACATCTTTTTTTCTCGCTCCCGGCCTCAGTTTTCCTTTGGGATTTGGGGCGATTGGGCTAATGCGCAGTCGCCCAGACCGTTTCCAATCCACCCCATCGGCCACGCAGGTCGCAGTCTCAATTCTCCTGATCGCACCCTGGTTTGCGTGCGAACCCCTCCTCCAGAGGGCAAGCTGTCTTAACCCGGAGCTGCGGTCTCCGGATCCCCCAACCGGGATTGAGATCGCCCGAGGCTGCGGGGTCGAGCGGCGCCGGGAAGGAAGCTCGGTGGACGGGCTAATTAGGGACCCAACGTGGCGGTTGGATTCCGGGCTGGGATTAGGAGGCCCATCGGGATGGCAGAGGCGAAAACTGGGGAGGTTTGGGACGCTCCCGGGGCTCAGCTCCGGAGCGCAGCGGTGCAGCGGCCAGAAATCGGCCCCCAGCTTGGAAGCAGGTCTGTGGGCTCGGTTCTCGCTCCGCGCTGGAGCTGGGAGATCTCAGACTCGTCGCCCGACCCGCGGGAGCTTCCGCCGGGCGGGAAAATGCAGTTTCTGGCGCCCACCTCCAAACGGGGTGTCGGCGCAGTGAAAACGTGAGACGGAAAAGCGCCAGTCCTAGTCGATGCCCGGTATCTATCTGCCTACCCTCCGCTTCCGCAGCCTGAAGTTCTCGATTCCCTTCTGCCCGCGTTCCCGGGGCCACCGTCGTTTCTCATCCGAAAACAGACCTCAGAAAGGTATCATCAGTAGCCACTTCGGATTTGTTTGTGCAATAAAAAGCGGAATTTAAGATCCGTCTCGGCCTCCCTCACCCACTGCGATTTTTTTTTCTTTCTTTAATGGTGATGCCTCAAAACCCAAGCCTGACCCCGTTCTGTACCCAGTGGAAAGGGAGGCTGCAAAGCAAACGGGGCTTGAATGAACCACCTTCCCCCTTCAAACCGAAAAGAGCATTTGTTCGGGGTCCATCTCCTTGGAAGGAGTGAGGAATGGTAAACGGAATGCGATTTGACACACTCCTGAAAGGGCAGCAGGCAACCACCCCCACCTCCCAACCCAGGGAATGCATCTAGTTACAATCCCCATTTGCAAAGAGCTATAGGTCCCTTCCCCCCAGTTTTAAATCGGTTGCCCTTTTGGTAGCTGGCAGATTTCAAGTTCAAGATTTTCCCTTGATCATCTACCAACCTCTCAGATCCCTGGACCCCCCCACTCCCCCGACTTCTTCTAAGCTCATCTTTCACTAGAGTTTGAAAAACCGAACAGCAATTCCATTTCTTTTCCACAACTAACACAAGCTGCCAGAGGAATGATCTCCAAGTACTTGGTTCGCTATTTGCGATCGACTCCCCCAACCCAGGCTGAATCTGGGCACAACTCTTCATTGATTCACACTAACATCCTAATAAAAATCACCAGCCCCCTCCCCCAGTCTTGGGGGCATTTTGGAGTTGAACCCAGCTAAGAACAGAGAGCACCCTTTAAAATAATTGTTTGGAGAAACTTTACTGCAATAAAACAAATGTTTAATTTAATTCAGAATAAGAGATAAGAAATAACTCTTCAATAAAATATATAAAATTATACAAGGCACCCTTTCAAAGGGATAAAAGTATACTGGGTGGGGGTGGGGGGAGGGGGGAGATTGATAGAAAGATGGAAGTACCAGGAGCTAAATGGGCTGTTTGACAAGACCATTTTTTAGCAAGTCAAAACATGGCTTTCCCCTCTGCCCCCAACATGTTAAAAAGTATATAAATTTTTCTAATAAGTTTAGCACATACAACAGGTACACAGAGAAAGCAGGATTTGTTTTTCTTTCTGGATCTATTCATTGTTCAAGAATATTCAGCATATAGGTAATGGTTACAAGATATTTTTTTTTTTTTAAGCAGAGAATTAACTACACTCCCCGCCCCCCAGTCACCTTTGCAATGTGTGAGGACTGACTCGTACCTAGTATTTCACAGAACCCGTCAATTCTCCCCGACAGGCCTTAACTTTGTACTCTCCAATTATCTGAAATGGAGTTAAGCAACAGCCTTGAGAGGAATTAGGAAGTTACTTCCAAGTCCCACCTTACCCCAAGGCATCCTTAGGACTCTTCTCATCCCCAACCCCCTTTCATCGATCTTACAAAAAAAAAAAAAAAAAGTTAAAACTTTAACAATCTGTAACAGTGTAGAAAGAGGGAAAAATACAGGGCCAAATATGGTAGTACCTAATGTGTTTTTTAATGCGTGTAAAAATGCAAAAACATGATGTGTCCCCGTCTTCTTGAGGAATCTCTCCATTATCTAATTCCTAGGCGTGTTTCTAATTCTAATCTTTGTTTTCCATAAGCAGAAGGCAATCATCCCATCAAAATCACCCAATGTCAGCAATTTTAGCGAATAATTTGTGCCTCCTCTAAGAAAGAACAAATGGACTCTTTTAGGAAGGTGATACATAGAAAAAAAGTATAGATACTATGCATATAAATTTTGCCTTTCAAAATAATCTGAATTTTTACGTCTGCTGTATAAAAATGTATTATATTTTATTACATATATATTTATATATAAAAACCATCAGAGCCAATCTTTGTGAAAGGAGAAGGGGGCATCTAGAAGATTACACCAAGAAAATGGGACTTGGTGCCTCCAGCCTAAAGAAATTCGAACTATGTCGGTGGCCCTGTGGGCCTAGCCACTTAGGGTGGTGCATGCAAAGTTTGCGGAGCAGGAGTATCGGCTTGGTACAGCCTTCTTGGAGAGGGAGGGGGGACCCATTTAAACAAACATCCATCGTGGAGTCTATGGAGCTGGTCTTCCTTAGGATAGATGGTACATGCCATATCCGACTGGAGTCGCATAGAGTCCAACAGGCGGGATGGGGAGGACAGGTCTATGGAAGGGGTAGGACGCTCCGTATATGGATGCTGCTTGCAGGGGTGAGTTGATGGGGAAAGGGAGGCTGAAGCCAGAGGGCAGCATAGGTTTTGCAGCCATTTTCAGCTTCTCCAGTTCTGCCTCCTGCAGTCTTTTTGCCTTGGCCCTTCGGTTCTGGAACCAGATTTTGACCTGGGTCTCTGTGAGGTTCAGAGAGCTGGAGAACTCTGCGCGCTCTGCAATGGAGAGGTACTGTTTCTGGCGGAACTTGCGCTCCAGAGCGAGGAGCTGGGACGTGGTAAAGGGGGTTCGTGGCTTCCGATTGGTCTTGTGTTTCCGCAGGGTGCAGGTGGTGGGGCTCATGTGTCCTAGAGAACAGAGAGGGAGGGAATTAGCAAACGTGGCTTTCTCTCCAGGTGTGTCCACCCCTGCACAGGCCTTCCTCTCTTCATCTTTCAGAAAGGGACCTCTGTCAAAACTGTGGGAGAAGTACCATATTTAAGTGGATAAATTGCTTGATTTAAAAAACTGAGTCTTCTTACAAAAAGCTTGGGATTTTAACAGTGCATAGAACTATCTATATGGGAACCCACAGCATAATGGATAATGGAAATAGAATTATCTATAAGCGGACCCTTCCTAAGCCAAGGGAGCTGAATGTTCTCTGAGAAACAAAACCCACGTCCTCTGAGCTTCATTTCTCTGGTCTTTAAAAAGGGGGGGGGGGGCGGGATTCATGATAATCGTCACTTCTCTACAATGCTGAGATAATCCCATACGAAGAAAAATGAAAAGGGTCCTATAAACTGCGCTGGTCCCCTCTCCACACCGGGAAAAGTTGGAGCGCATCAGCATATTTATGAAGGATAATCGTGCAGATAAGGTCTGCGGTAAATTAATAGCATCTCTGGATTGGGAGCAGCCCCATGCAATAAACAGCCATGCAGCTGTCATTCCATCCAGTCTACAGATTATACAACCTGAACATCATTTTACAGACCTGAACGTGGGGTAAGTTTCTTGGCCTGGTGCTTCTGTAATATAAAGTTTACTAAGAAGGAGGGAAAAATTAGCTCGCTCATAAATGTAAATGTCAGGGGAAATCATGCTGCCTCTGAGTTGAGAGCATGTGATGACATCTTATCATCCCTACCCATTCTCTGGTTTAGAGCAAATGTGTAAACGATTAGTTTGTCGCCAGGATTTAGAAAGAGGGAGTAACAAGCAAAACAAAGGTATGCCAAAGGCATCCAAACTCCATATTTAAAATGGATTCAATTATAGGAAGTCATAGCACGGGGCATCTTTGTGATTCCATGGTATTCAACTAACTTGGGGCTTCTTCTCCTTAAAGGGAGGCGGGGGCAAGAGTGTGGAGCTGAGAGGCAGAATGCTAAACAATTAATTTTCTGCATTTGGCTTTTACGAGCTATGCTAATTTTCCCAAAGTAGCCACAGTAGTAACTCCAAAGTACTCACGGGGAGAATGTCACATTTCTTGTTTAGTTACTTCGATGGCCCAAGAAAGAGTTTACACTTCATACTTGAGGGTGATACAACAAGTCCCACCCAGCCTCCATTTCCAACAAGAACTGGGTTTGTCCTAATGTGACATTATGAAGCATCATTTTCGGGACTGAAAAGCAAGTAGTAGGTTCTGCAATCAATCAAAACCAGAAATCTGGGTGAGGGATGGGTAAGAAACTACCACAGGAGTGTAGATTTTTGCGTAGGCAAATCCCTAAATAAACGGGGGGGGGGGGCACCTACTTCGTAATTTACAAATAAACTAACAACACCGTGGGGAGACTCAGAGACCCGCTTTCACCCTTCCCAAACCTGACCTAGCTCTCTGGAGGACCCAGCTGTCGCAACTCAAAACCAAGCTCCTAGAGTCTAAGCCTGAGCCTACTCTCTGTTTGGAAGAAATCTGTGCCCCGAACAGTCATCCTGGCCGCTCTAGAGGCTGCATTTGAATGATAAAACCCGAGCTACAGGGATTGCACACGTGTATCATAGCCATAAAGTCCAGAGGCTTCCTCTCAACACTCCCTACCTCGCCTCCCCTCTCTAAACCAGTCAAAGGATGGATGCGGTTATACAAAGCAAAACAGCAGTTACCCTACTTCCTCCAAATAACAAACCTGGCCAGGCAGGTGGCTCCCTCCTGCCCCAGGCTCCTGCCCCAGGCTCCTGCCCCAGGGCTCCCACTGCCATTTCTAGGCCCAAAGCACCAAATGAACCACTTTTTGTTTTTAAATTAAATCCCTTCTCCAGAATCTTGGATTTTTCTCTCCTGAAGGTCATACCCAGAGCCCCAAACTGCCTTACCCCCTAGCAGGGAAGCTCATCTCCACAGAGTGGGGAGGGAGGGTTGTTTACAGAGCAAGTGGGGAATTGCCATCCCAGGACCTGAAGGCCTAAGGAAGTGAGGATTTCTGATCTCTGGACACCACTCTCTGTAAGGCCTGAATCCTTGGTGTGTTCATGGACATTGACCCAGGCCTAGAAATCCATGGGCACTCAATATTTGTCTAACAAATTAAGTTTCTTAAAGTTTCTGAGCCTCTATCTCACCATCAAGAAAATGGGTAAATACCGTGTAGTGTGGCTCAGAGTACTAAATTTTAGAATGCCCAGAGCCCTGTCTGCCACACCAGATAGGTGATCATCAAATATTCCCAAGGTTGTTTTTTTGTTTTTTGGTCAAGCCCAAACACAGTGTGTGCAGATTCCTCTGAACTCTGCTGAAATGTCCTTCTCTGTTACCCGGAGGCCGGCTGCAGCCACACAGAGATCAGATAAGATAATATGGTGAAAAGTGCTATAAAGCACTGTGCAAACTTGAGTTTAAATTCTTTGAGTCCTGAATCTCCACACCCTTTGAATCTTTCAGAGTTTCTAACAGGGTGGAGAGCTATGCCAGAGGGGACAGCCACTGAGGCCTGGGTATATGGCCTTGTTTTGTTCACAAAATACTATGCATCTCGAGTCCTGAGGGCTGACTGATGAGAATGGAGAAAGGTGTGATTCTACTGGCTTTGGAAAAGGTCCCTCCGCAGACCCCCTCTTTCTCACCTTTTCTAAAGGTGCACTGGGTAGGGAAATAGTAAAGGCGAGGAGATAAAAATAAAAGAGTCTATAGGGAATGACTTCTCCAAATGCAAAAGGACCCAGGCCCAAAAATAAATGCTAAGGCTGGAGGAGAAATAAATTCTCCTAGGCCTGCATGGCCAAGTCTTGCCTCATTGGCAGGAAGCGGGGTGCAGGTGTGTGGACCTCCTCTTGGTTTCTTTGGGGAAAGGGATCAAAGGCGGTCAGGGCACCATGCAGAGGAGCAGAGTTTGGACACCAGGACCCTTTGCCCGATTCAGCCATTGTTGGTGACCCGGGTCAAGCAAGTCCAGTCCTCCTAAAGACTGGTGTTGTCTGTAAAGGGGGTAACCACCGGTCCTGTGCCTCCGCCTACACTTGGGGTTCCAGCAATGATCAGGGTCTGGTGAACTAATGAGCATCACTTTGTAGAAATCTCAAGCGCTGCTGGAATGCTGTTAATTATTACTATGAGCCAAGCGGAGCCCGCGCCCCGCGCGCCTGACCCCAGCCCGCTCCCTGCGAAGGTACTGGCTGCGGGGACGACAGGGAGACTTTTCGCCTTGGCACCAGCCTCTGCCGCCATCCCTTCCGGGGATCGGGACCCAGAGGACGGTAATGATTTCTACCCAATGCCGGGGGTTAGATTTCTGCCAGTCTATCTTTAAGATGAGGGCACATCTCGCTGGGTTGTAAACTTTGAAAGGAGGTAAGGCACCTCCGCCTCTGCCCGGCACACATTAGCGTGCTCATTAAAAGTGTATTCCCCTTCATTCTTGGGACAGAAACCCGCTGGACGGTGAACCAAAAGTGAGCAAAATGGTTGGAGCGCGGGGCCGAGGACCAGAGAAACCGATAACCGAGCGACCCGGCGAACCAGCTAGGATTCGCCCTTCAAAGACCAGCGACTCCTCAATTGTGTCGGATACTTTGCACAGCTAGGGGATCGCGAACACGCGATGCGCGGATACGAAGCCAGAACTCCTAGGCTTGCTTTCCCGGGCGTGTAGTGCAGAGGGGGTCTCCGTCGTCCCCCCCCCTCCCCCAGCCTGTGACACCGGCCCCCGCCTACCCCTTGTCCGGCTCGGACGCTCACTCACTTGGAGGCGGCGAATATCTGCCGGGTTCCTGCATCCACGCGGCTCCGTCTTCTGAGTTCTCCGACTTCACCGAGGCGGTCTCGAAGGGCTTGACCAGCGGCCCGGGGCTGTGAGCTTCCCGGGCGCCGTGTCCCGGCAGCAGCAGCGGCCGCAGGGTGGCCCCGGCCGAGGCGCTTTCGGCTGGCAGTGGGGACGCCTCCTTGGGCGGCTTCTTGTCCGACATGAGCGCCTCCACGCTGAAGGGCAGGCTGGAGACCTTGACGCGGCGCTCCTCCGCGGCCCCCTCCGCGCCCCCAGGCCCCGGGCCCGGCCCAGCCACCATCGCCGGGCCCTCCTCATCAGACGAAAACAGGTCATTGCCTTTGGACGGAGAAGCCATGACTTCTCTGCCCTACGTAGCTCCCGGCGCGCGACTCCGCTGGCAACCCGGCAGCGGCGACTCAAACTTTTTTGGGGGGAGACGGGAGGGGCGCGCCGGGAGCCGTGCCTTTCCTCCAAGGGGAAGTGGGAGACTCGGCTCAGCCAATCCGCGCCGGCTCTGGCGCTGACGCCACAGACGCTCGCGTCTGATTGGCTCTCCAGGAAGAGGCTGGGGCCTTTTTTTTTTTTTTTCCTGTTTGAAATAAATTAGGAGTTAATTACAGGAGCAGTCAGCAGAGTTGTTATTAGGCGATCCCTCAAGGGTTATAATCACGCCAAAACTGAAAAGTCCATGGCGTAATTAAGGCCGATTATTTAAAGAGGAAGTTCGCCGAGTCCCATTTCTTCTCTCTTTTGACCCCTTTTTAAAAAGGCACCTCGCGCCCATACCACTTTCCCCAACCCCCACCGCCAGAACAAGTTTAAAATCTCCAACTCACACTGCAAAAACATTTGTGAAGCTCCTACTATGCGTGGAAACTGGGCTAACTTTACAATTGTAGGAGACAACACTGAAAGCAGGGGCCAGCATCCTTGCTAAAGGAAATTATACATACATGGCGCTTATAAGAGTATCTTGCTATTGGCAAATGCTCCACAGCGAAAGCTGTTACTGTAACTCCCCTGGAAGAAGGGACATGGGGAGCCCGAAAGATGGTCAGGAGCTGGTTTTCCAAATAGTTGGAAATTTTAAAGCAGTGGTCCCCATCTCTTCCACTTGAGACAAACCCAGCGCACTCTTAGAAAGTGTAACCCGCGCGTTTTCTTTCCCTTGAATCTCTTCTCTGGGCGACACCCGGATCCGACCTTTTCCCCAAGACTATGTGTATTGTGTGTTCGTGCGTTTGTTTGAGCCTATGTTTGTCATGTGTTTTGGTGCCAGTGTTTGCCTTCAAGGGGGAGGAGGAAGGAAAAGGCGCTGATAGTACCTAGTCCTTCCCTTCCTCTTGCAAATCTCAGAAATACTAGGTTCTGAGTTTGCACACCCCAGGCCTGTGTACATTTTTGAGAAGCACATTTTTTATTCATTGCACCTGGTTAAAAAAAAAAAAAAAGCATATATATCCCCACCCAGCCCCAAATTATACCCTGGGTAATTACATCTCAAAGCCTTAGTGATGACTGTACCAGCCCTGGGACAGGGGAGAGGGAGTTTAGAGGGTGCAGAGGCCTCGGATCCCTCTGCAGGCCACCGGCCCAAGACCGAAGAGCTTCAAATGACCCTCTCCAAGCTGCAGTTGCTCCCCCCTATATCTCAAGGATTACCCGGGAGTGACGAGATAAATAGAAATCTTCCAGCTCAGGGCCTGTACGCAGCAGATGCTTGCTAAACAGTTCCCAGGGTCTTGCAAGGAAGGGACTTTGTTTTCAGTTACTGAAATGATCAAGGCTTGGAGGCTATCTCCCAGTTCAAGAATCTTAGAGACATGACACCCCCCCCCCCAAACCCATGTCTCTGAGGCACTGCTTTCTTCACCCTAAACATCTGCCTGGAGTGAAACTGTGCTGGCTGAGGATGTCCTGAATAGGCATGATCTGAATCTTAGGGAGGCACAAACAGTCTGCCCTGGTCAATTAATTCAGTCTGACTAGACCATTAGAAATGTTCTCAAAAAGTTAAAAAGTAAAGGGAGTCCTAACCACAGTCTTCTAAAACATCTGGGTCCCTCTCCCACCAAGCACATCCTGTCACCACCCCCCAACAAATTGGAAGCTCAGAGAACGTTTTTTAAAAAATTAAACTATCTGGAGATGTATGCTTTTTCCCCTTGAGTCATACTTGATGATAGTTGGCTTGATATGCATCTCAAATACAATACAGGTAAATCCAGATTAAGTTCTGTGCCTTCTAGAGGTACCCAGCAAGGTGCAGGCTATATATTTTGGAAGCAAACCTGAAATTCGTTTAGCCCTAAGCTGCCAAAGTGTACAAAAGGGTTCCAGCTTTCAGTTGGGCTGTACTCAGGCACTGTTTTAAAATTGTTCCTGAAAACACACTGTTCATATTTGTTAATTTAGGGGCATACAGGCTCATTCCTGGGAAAAATTTAAAAGTCAATACTACTAGAGCTCTTTTAATGAACTTTTCTAGGACAGGAGAAGCTGGGTTCCCCTCACTACTTTCAGGCCCTGATGTCCAGAGAGGGAAAGAAAATTATGAAGCTAGGAAGAGGAAAATAGTAGAGACAAAACAAAATAATTGGTGTTCAAAACCAGGATGCCAAGCTCTGGCCATCAAATGAGCAGGAGAGATGCCCAGAGGGCAACCAGCCGGCTCACCTTGTCTTCTCCCTGCTGGGGTGGGGAACATTCGGGAAAGGGTCTCACTTCTGCTGGTAAACAGGTAGAACCTCAACAGAACTCTAGCCCTTTTACGGAAAGCCCCTTCTGTGCATTGGCTGAACATTTTATTCACCTCTTCCTGGCCGCGGGACCTTGGGCGCATTACTTTGCGTCTCTCAACCTGCTTTTTGACTTCCAAAATGAAGGATAATAATCCTTACCTGGGATCGCTCTTATAGTGATTAAATTAAATAGGTAACAGAACGTAACCAGAAGGTATAGGGTATCAATACAAAATATTATATATCAAAAGCAGTAGCAATTTATCGAATGCTTTCTCTCTGCTAGATACCCGAATTGAGGCTCATCGCCAGCCTTCACGGAGTTCACGATAGGTTCTTTGTAAAATCTCCGGGGCTGAGAATTTTTGCCTTTGGCGCTTAAGGGACATTTAGTAAAGGTTAGTTCCCGGTGACACTGACGTGACTGCAGTATTTGTAGGCAGGAAAGTGGGGTTTCAAAGGGAACACAGCACGAAGAGTCAACTCTGCATGATAGTTTACTACCTGTCCTCCAGGATCTCATTCGTTTCTTCCTACACACTGCTCCGGGCGGAGATCATGTCCCACATTTTACGGGGAAAAGACCAAGGCTGGGAAGAACCAACTATGCTACCCGAAGTCACGCAGGTTGGAAGTGGAGGACCCGGGGATCCCCACGCGCAGCCCTGGGCCCTATACACAGACCTCACCCTTCCAAGTTCCTGCGCTCCCCGGGGGACTTAGCACGTTTAGGAACCCTGCGAGGAGCCGCCGCGCACGCGCACCGCGGGTCCCAGGGCAAAAAAACGTTACTTGCAAACTGTGGTGGACCACGCGCGGACCCTTGCGTTTGCAACGCCCAGGACCGATCGCAGGATCCCGGCGGCTAGGAGGAGGCGGGGGAGGGGCGGAGGAGGGGGCTGTAGACGGGCCAGGGCTGCGGGCAGGCGCCAGGCGCGGGGAGATGAAAGGCGGGCTCCAGGGGAAGGGGCTGCGCCGGGTGACCGGCTCCAGCCGCGCCGGGCGCCCCGCCCCCGCCCCGCCCCGCCCCCGCTGCCCCGGGCAGAGGCGGCTGCCCGCGCCGGAGCCGCGTTAATTGCTCTCGGCCCCGGCACTCAGCCTGCGCGGAGCCGGGACAACCTCGCTCCAGGAGGAATGACAATTCGCCCTAATGGGACAACCTCGCTCCCAGAGGAGTGACAATTCCTCCTAATGGGCCTCTCGTTAGCGGCCTATTCTCCCGAACCCGGTATCAGAAGCGGGCAGACACGCGGGCGCCAATGTCCGCCTGGAAATTCCACAACACAGCTCCCCCATCACGCCCCCCCCCCCAATCATTCCCTGTGTGACCTCGAGGAAAAGGCTGCTCCTCTCTGAGCTTTTTTTCTTACCTGTGCCCTGAGAAGTAGGAATGAGGGCAATCCGACCTTAGTGGGGTGGGCATACTTCCAGGCATTTAAGAGATCATTTTCAGAGTTACAGAGCTGGCAGTTGGGGGTGGGGGTGGGGCGGGGAGAGTGGCATTCAGGGTTGCTGCTTGAGGTTGTCTGGGGGGACGAATCCCATGCTTCTGAAGTTCTAGACGCTCAAACCGGGTGAGCTACGGCCCCTGCCCGCTGAGATCACAACCTGAGCCCCAGTGGGCATGGGAGAGAAGGGTCCTTTGCCAGAGGGCTCTGCGGATTGCACAAGTCTGCCTGAAGCCTGAACTTTCATTAGCTTCCCATTTTACAGACGAAGAAGTCGAGGCGTAGACAGGAGAGAAGCTGGCCCCGAGATCTCCGGTGGGACAGGTCCAATCTGACAAGGTACCCTGGAAGAAGCCCACAGCAAGGATGTCCTCCACGGGGAGGGGAAGGTCCCACAGTCCAGAGAGGGATGGGCCAGTTTGTGGAGACTTCCCGTTGTTCTTCGTCCCCGCAGGTCCCAGGGCTGAAAAAGGGGAGGGAGCTATGAGTTCCAGTCCTTCTCTAGTTGTATATTCAAATCCAGGCCCTGCTTTTGCCATCCTTCTGGACCTCAGTAACCTCCTTCAGAAGCAGGCTACTAGTGCCCAGCTTACAAGGTTGCTGGTGAGGACTAGATGAGAAGCCTTACCAGAAAAACACATAGCACAGAGTGTGGCTGCATTAGGTCCCATACTCACAAGTGGTTGCAGCCGTCCCATCTTCCAGCGTCCTGGAGACGCCCTGGCTTTAAACAGGGTTGAGCCCCGTATTTCTCATGGGACAGTGGATAAATCCCTTCATCTCCTGGGTTTCCTCTTCGGTACTATGGAAATGTCCAACATTCAGTAAGCATCGGATATTATTGTTTCTTAAATCATTACTGATACGTTTACCTCCTTTTCAATAGATCTGCCTGGCATCACGCACACGCGGGGGCCAATGACCCAACACTGGATGATTTGAGGCATGACTCTGCGACTTTTTTTTTTAGCTTTGGCCCTCCCCGCCTCCCCACTCCCGTTGGTAAAATGGGAATAACTACCCATCTTTTGAGAGGGAAGCAGATTGGCAACTCTTGTTGAGTCAGGGGTAGGGACTGAAAAAAGAATTGCTTTAGACAAATGGTTCTTCTCAGAGTCACTTCTGTTTCCCAGCCCCTGGGTACAGCTCACTGGCACCTTCCCAAACCCCCCCCCTCCCCCCTTGCACTGGAGGAAGGTTCCCAGGAGCAAGGCCCAGGCTCTGATTTTTCTGCACGGAAAGACCAAAGGGCTCCCTGTAAGAGATAGTTCCAGGAAGCTGGGTGGCTGCCGGCCTATGGAACCAGTCTAGCCATCCAGGATGGGACCCAGGGATCCTGCCCTGCCATTCACAAATCTCTGCCCACCTACCCCTTCTTGGTTTGCCCATCTTTAAAACCAGGAAAACCACCCATACTGGGCTGGGCTGAGGTGAGGTTAGAACCAGGGCTCAGTAACTGTCAGCTCTCTCTTATTCCTCAAGGAACCCTATGATGTAGGGGGCCCTGATGGCTCCCTAAGGAGGAGAAAATTGAACCTTAAGTCTCGATAAGAGTTTCTCACAACTAGTAAATACCAGGGTTTTGCTGATTTTAAATTTATGTATTTTGCCTGAGGCAGAAGTTGCTGTAAAGGTGGGAGGGGAGGCATCTGGAAATGCTCACAGCAATGAAGTATCCACTATTTCCATTTTCTTCCACCTTGACAGATGGGGGGCGTTGAGTCCGGGATGGGCTAAATAACCAGCAAGGGGACACAGCAAGGGCACCCTGGATGGTGGATTCCCAAATAGTTACACAGGAATCTCCGATCTCTCTTATTTGGTGGCTTCCCCGAATTGTTTCCACCAACTGGGCCTGGGGGATGAGGGGAAGAGGAAATGTGGGGAGTTGTTTAATGGAGATAATGACATATATATTTTTAATTAAGGAAGACAGAATCTCTTTCAATTGTTCCACCCCTAGTCGCCGGGTGGGGTATAAGCCAGGTTTGCTTTACCTGTATGACGAAGACAATTTGTTGGTCGTTTCTGGAAGGGAAGGGGGTTGGGACACCGGAGCTGGGCCCCAGACCTGTGTCAGTCTTGGGAGGGGGCTGCAGGTCACCACGGGCAGGAGGACCCTTGCGGACCGGTGGGGGTTGGGTGACAGAAACTGCGGTCCGGCTGTAGGCGTGGCAAAGAGCATTGAGTCGGGGACCTCACTTGCCCCTCAGGACTGCACTGGGGTGCGGACGTTCCGCGATCTCTCCGAATCCCTCTCGGCCTCCGCCCTTGAAGTCGCACACCCCATTTCCTTGAAGGCGCGACTGCAGCTCAGAGAGGCGCGGCCACGAAAGGAGTCGGGCTGGATGGCGCTTCGGGGCCCCGGAGCCGCCTCGGGGACCCTCTGATGCAGACACCCGGCCTCCTGGATCCACGGAGGTCTGATGTCAGAGTCCCTGCGATACGAACTGTGTACAGCGCCCGGAAGAGCCCCTAGCACAGCGAAGGGCTCAATAAACACCACCAGCTGACCAAATGAAAAGCCCAGCAATCAAAGTGGCGGAAAACTTTGGGCCGCTCACGCCACTGACTCTCGGAAGGTACCGCTTTCCCCACGTGACTTGGAGCGAACCTTGAGTTGTGACGAGCGGTCTCTGCGTCTTGACCATTGGAGTTTGCCCGCAAAGAAAAATAGCGCTCCTTCTACCCGGTGCCGGGAACTCACCAGACTTTGAGTTAACCCTCGCACTCCCCAGTAAATAGCTGCTCATTTCACAAGGGCTGGGGAGGCTGTCTCCCGGGCAAGGTCCCGCAGCAACTAAGTGACCCAGTCAGCATTGGACCCCAGGTGAAACTGACTCTTGACCCCAGGTGAAACTGACTCCAAACCCCGAATTGGTTTCCCTTTATTTTTCTGCAGATTGCATTTCTCTTGTCCCTGGCCTGACCCAGGGAGCCACTCAGCATCACGCTGTTATCTTCACCTGCTCCCTTTAGTAATAGCTTGATTTTGTTGCATTTCCCAGATTTTATAAAACAGGAGTGTGTTTACACAATAGGAAAAGCATACCTGAATGTATCCTCAAACTGAGTTTGAGTTTCTCTTCCTTCTAATAATAGTAGTTCACGCTTAAGTAAAAAAAAATTTGATGTTTATTTATTTTTGAGAGGGAGAGAGAGAGAGAGAGAGAGAGAGAGAGGCTGTGAGTGAGGCGTAGAGAGAGAGGGAGACACAGAATCCAAAGTAGGCTCCAGACTCAGTGCTGTCAGGACAGAGCCGGACAGGGGGCTCGGACTCATGAACTATGAGATCATGACTGACCTGAGCCGAAGTTGGAGGTTTCACTGACTGAGCCACACCCGGGTGCTTATTGAACACTTACTATGTGCCAGACCCTGTACTCAGCACAAGACAGGAACAAACTCACTGAATCCTCACTAGAACTGTATCTACTAGCTAGTATTTTCATCTTTACCTTGTGGGGAAACCCGATTCTCAGATATGGAAAATCTAGAAAAATAGGATTTTTTTTTTAATTATGTTATTTAAAAAGAGGTCATTCTCTCCCTATCCTCTACCCCCCTCCAAACCTAACAAATAATAGCCACTGCCATTTCAATAGGAAAAATAATTTTATTAGATCCGCAAACTTTAAATACGGTTAGGCCTCCCTCTGCTCATAACTTTAATAGCCTGTGTGTCCTGTAGCTTGGTAAAATTGGGACTTTTCTCCTTTTTCACCTTTCCCACGGGGGCTCTTTGCAGTCTCTGTGGGGAGGACAGGAGAGTGAAGGGACAGGCCCCTGACCGCAGCCACGAAGCAAGGATTCTTGTGTCCCTCACTTGCGGGGTGACTAAGCAGGTCCCTTCCCTCTCAGGGTCCCCGGCTTTCCTCATGGGCAAAATGAAGGGGGTACAGTTAATTTCCTGTCCCTCCTGGTTCTGTGGCTTTCTGATGAGGGAGTGAGTAAAAAGCTCAGTCTGCTCTTAGTTCTGTCTACCCCCAGGCTGAGTGAGGTCTCCAGGAAAATAGAGACATAGAATGGAAAGATCACAGGAGGCCAGGAGGAGGGGGGGTCGGGCCGGGGGGTGTGTGTGTGGGGGACGCTGTTGGAACCCCAATTTTATCCTGGACCAGCTGTGTGTCCTGGGACATTCTCCCACTTTTCTGAGCTAAGAGCCTCCTGCTCCCTGTCTGAAAACTGGGGCTAATGATTCCCATCTCTGGGAGTTAGGAGGAGTACACAGGCTCCCAGATGTAAAATTCAAGGAGCTGTTAGATCTGCACGCTCCCCCTGTGCTGGTTGCCTGTGTGAGAAAGGAGAGCACCTGAATCAGCAGAAGAGGGGCCTAGGAGGAAACCCTGTGGATCATTGTTAATGATATAGTGAGAGCTAACACTGCTGGTGAGGACACTTGCAAAGAGGCTTATGAAATTATGCTTGCTAAGAGTCGTCAGGGCCTGCGGGCAGCACAAGGAAGCTTTGCCAACTGGTGGCATAGCCCTTCTCGGGGAAAAGATTTGAGGGGTCTCTGGACCCAGCACGAAGTGGCGTCTAGGCACATGACAAGAAACGTTTTCCATTTTCGGGGATCTGTTCACCTTCCCGTTAGACTCAGGAGCCTGTCTCGGTACAACTTTAACACCTCGACAACGATGGCTAACGTCCTGTGGACAACGCGCAAGGCTGCGATCTTTGGGAGGCAACAGCCATGTAGCTGGAAAAAAAAACAACAAGATCGTGTTGCCTCCACTCTACTTATTTTTGGAGTTAACCCCTCTCTGGTCCATGATAGCTAGTACTGTGACATAAATTTCCCTTTAGAGGTCCTGTTGTGTTTGTTTGTTTGGTTTGAAAACAAGTTTCTTTAAAGTTAAACATTAATTAAAGAATACCACTGTTGGTGCTGGGATAAGGCCAACAATCATAATGATTGTTCTTTGACAAGGGAACAATCATGTAGGTGGATGCCTGAAATTTGCGTTAACACTGATTTACAGGGGGGAATACTGCATTTCCAACAGCCTAAAATCTGGTTGGAATCCTGTTCCACCTCCTCCTAGCTGGATGGCCTTGGGCGACTTACTTACCCTCTCTGGACCTTGGATTCCTTATCTGTAAAGCTATGGGGATAGTGATCATTCCGATCTTCTAGGGTTGCAGGAAGAATCGACCACAGAGATAGTAAATGGAGGACCACACCGCATTGGAAGCAAGGGGTTGTTGGTATCATTAGTAAACAATAGATAGGAGAATTTGGTCAAAACACTGACTTATTTCCCCTGCATCAGGCTCTCTGCTAGCTTAACAGTAATTGTAAAAGAGGACAATTTTTTGAAAGCGGGAGTTCTGTTTAGTTCTGTTTTGAAAGCGGGAGTTCTGTTCAATCAGCACACTGTCACTTCCCTAGAGGACACTTTCAGAATCTTCGTAGAACATCACGATCTTCTGTAGGCAAAATTAAGACACCTGTAACTTGCAAATGGGGCAGAAAATGGTTTCACTTGTCCTTTTCAAAAATGATTAAACACATTGCCTAATCTGCCCTTTTCTCCTGTCTTTCAACCTTCTTCCCTATTCTATTCCCTTCCTCCCTTCATGTCTCCTCCTTTCCCTCAGGTGGTTTTTCCTCAGTGTTACTCCTGGAAAACAAATGCTCATCGGTCCTGCCCTCAAGAGTCCCCCACTCCAGTGGGAAGACAGCTTATCAAGTACCCCATTACCTGCCCTCCACCCCATGTGTCAAAGGACTGCCCCAAAGCCAGCCCTGGCTTGCAGAACTCTCTCCCTTCACTCTCATGGTGTCACCTGAACACAGTTCATGACACAGCTGAACAACATTTACAAACCAGGAAACTTTCCGTAGAAGTCTGGAATCATGGCTTCTCTACATCAGTCTGTAGGTAAGAGGCCCCAGGTGTGTTCTCTTTAGATGGGACATGTGTCCCAAAGACGGGATACAATGGAATATGGTCCCCGAAGGTACAGAGCATGTGTCGGATGGTGGGATGCCCAGAGGGAGACTGACCATTCAACCTTGGGGAGAAGGAGAAGGCTATTGGAGGAGACGTATTTGCACTGAGCAGAGAAGGGTTTGCCGGGTTGTGAAGGGGGACTAGTTGCTGGCAAAGGAGGCTGTAGGAGACAAGGAATAAGAATTGAAATGACCCCGGTCTGTGTCAAGAGAGTAGGGAGGAAGTGGGGGGGCACACAGGCTGGGGGAAAAGGTGATGGAGTGGAGAGCCAGAACCCTGAGGGCAGCAGTGGGACCCTGAAGGGTCTTTCTTGCTTTCCTTTCTTTGCTTTCTGTCACCTTTTATTAAATTCTCTTAGAATTTCAAAAGCAATAGATATTCACCATAACCAATGAAACAAGCATGAATAATCTCCTCGGTTCTCTTCCCTTAATGTAACTAGGATTAGCAATTTCATGTGAATCCTTGGATATTCCTTATTATGTATAAATACAAAACAGCATATATAAATACAGAAAGGCAGAAATTGACAGTGTGTGTGTGTGTGTGTGTGTGTGTGTGTGTGTGTGACTCTATCATTCTATCTCTCTCTCCATCACTTGCTTTCTTGTCACATGCTCTTCCGACCAGGTCAGCCAGGTGCCCCACTACCAAAAAGTCTTGGAAAAAAAAAAATCCTTGCAACCTTTCAGACTCACACTCTTATTTTAAAGGTTTAATTTCTAAAGCTGATATTCCTGGAGCCAACTAGGTGTATTTCTTTCTTTGTTTCTTTAAAAAAAATTTTTTTTAAAACGTTTATTTATTATTGAGAGACAGAGAGACACAGAGCGTGAGCAGGGAGGGGCAGAGAGAGGGGAGACACAGACTCCGAAGCAGGCGCCAGGCTCCGAGCGGTTGGCACAGAGCCCGACGCGGGGCTCGAACTCACGACCTGTGACATCATGACCTGAGCCGAAGTCGGTCGCCCAACCGACTGAGCCACCCAGGTGCCCCCAGCTAGGTGTACTTCTAATCTGAACAGCTATCGCCAGATTATTTCTTATTTATATTTTTTTGTTTTTTGTGTGTTTTTTTTAAATGAGGGATTTATTTGTTTATTTATTTATTTATAGCGAGTGGTGGTGCACAGCGTGCATGTGCACGTGGGGGGGCAGAGGGGGGGGGAGAGAGAGAGAGAGAGAGAGAGAGAGAGAGAGAGAATCTCAAGCAGTCTCCATGCTCAGCTCGGAGCCTGACATGGGGCTCAATCCCACAACCTGGGATCATGACCCAGGCTGCAATCAAGAGTTAGATGCTCAACTGACTGAGGCACCCAGGCACCCCACCAGATTATTTGTTTAAAAACCTGTTCCAATGTCCATTTCCAGTAGCAGACCCATTTCTCCTCTGGCTCTCCCAGCGCTAGATATCTCCCAGCGCTCTGTGTTCCTTTCTGCTACCGACAGCTTCGAGCAGGGGACTGATGCCATTCCAGACCCATCTGGGAAACTCCCTGGGAGAACATCATGGAAAACGGGGCGCGGGGGTAAGGAGAGGTGTGCCAGAGCCCGTGAGAAAGCTGTTTCGAGACTGCTGTGGGGTGAGGCACAGCGCTGGGAAGGGAGAGGCAGGGAGGGGGTTGAAAAGTGAATCGTGGAGAAGTACACAGGCCACACGATGCCTCCCGGGGCTGGAGGGGTGCCCCTGTGGCCTAGCCTCATGCTCTCCTCCTCCCCTTTCTCATGCTCCTTCCTTCGTGGCCAGCCACCCAGCCTCCTGTCCTCCAAGGTCGATTTCAACAGCTTCCCATGTCTGGAGCCCTGTGCCCAGGCAGCAGGCCACATAGAACAGAGGTGTGACCTTGGCTGCCTCCACCCGGGGCCTGGGTGAGTGGGCAGGGCGGGGCGGGTGGACAGACGCTTCCTTGCGGGGCAGTTGGAGCCAGCCTTGCCAATGAAATTGCTGGTGACTTCACAGTGTAGGTTGATAATTAGCAGTGTCGTTTCATCTAATCCTCACCGGTTTGCCTTTTCACCTATGCAGCACCTGGCGACAGACGTGTTGGATCCCTAGAAAAGGGCTGGGAAGGTCCGGCCTGCTGAGACTGGGGTGGGAGCCCCTGCTAATGCTCCCGGGGTGCCCTTGGAAGTCTCTTTCCAGCTCCCTCCTCCCCTCATTCTTTCATTCTAGTGTTCTCTCTCTCCGTCTGTGTCTTTCTCCCCAGCCCTCACCTCAACAGCAGACTCATTTTCCGCACAGGCCCGCATGGGACCTGTAAAGCCCCTGGGAAGCCAGGAAGCCCAGGGATGGGGCCATCGTGTTCTAAAGGGTTTCCCCAACCTTGCGGAAAGCTGAGGCAGCCCTTCAGGGCCTCAGGAGAATCTGAGATTGTCATCAGTACGGGACGGCCTGTCCGGCCAGCGTGTTTGTTCAGCTCTTAAATAGTCCAAGAGAGTGTGGTAAGCTTTCCCGGACAATGGAGCCATCTGACTTCACAATTAGCTCCGTTCTCCATGGAGCAGAATGTGGGCCAGCGAGAGACTAATTGCTGAGATTTCTATCCTCGCATGACCTCATAACTGACTCTTGAGCAGTCACATGGATGTCCAACCTTAGGGGCATCGAGTAGAAGAATGTAGCCGTCCTGAGTGTGGCTTAGAACGTGAGGGGTGGAATGGGAATTCACGCTCCGTTCTGGCTCTGACGGTGGGTCTGCAAACCAACGGCCAGGTCTTCTCTTAGAAGAAGCGGAGAGCATCTTCTAGTTCATCAGCACTGACCCGGTACATGGTTGCAGAGTGCCAGAGGAAGGGTACAGGCTTCGGAGTCACTCAGACCAAAGTGTGGGGGCTGTGTGGCCTTGGGCAAGTCACTTAATCTCTCGGCACCTCAGTTTCCGCATCTGTAGAATAGGATGGTAACAACACTGACCTCAATACATTGTTGGATTATCGTGTCGAAGTGACCAAGGACCTGCCACACTTCTTGGCACGGGAGTAGGCACTTAATACGTGGAAGCGTCAATTTCATAAGCTATTGACCGAGAGTCCCGCTGGCTCTGAGAGGAGGAGGGACGACGGGAATTGCTTCCTTGCCCCCCCCCCCGCCCCCGCCCAGCTCCATTTCTGTATCGACTACCGGTTACCCAGGCGATGCCAGGCCGTGGACGCCCAGCGCGGCTAGAACACACACAGCTACCGAGGCTCCGGGACGGCTTGTGTAGCCGTTTCCTGACACGGCCAGTGTCAGCCCTTGTGACTGGCAGAGGTTGTTGGGACAAGGGGCTCAACTCCCATGGTGAAAGGCAGCTCAAAATCAGTTGGGGTCACATTTAAACAGAAACAAATACATCCAAATCTTTTAAATTAAAAATTAGATTCAGTTAAACAGCAAAAAAAGGTCTGTGTCAAGGGGAGGGGAAGCCCTCAGATTTGTTTATAAACACAGTAACATAAATATATAAAGGGAAGCGGCTCGGAGTGTTTGGGGGCCGATCCTGGCCGTTTCTTCACGGGGCATGTTTCCCATTACAAGAGGGAAATGCAGGCCACACATGGGCAGAGAGGAAATATGCAGACGGGAGAATAATTGGGGGTGCCGGGGTCGTGGGATAATCCGTGAATTTGTTTTCAAAATCTTCTTGAATGTTCCGCTGCGTTTACAATTTTAAAAAGTTTAACGGAATCCACCCTACGTTGAATTCAGCTGGAACTAACGTAGTCTGTAGGTGCGACTTCCTGTGAGATGCATCCTTCCGCTTCCTCTGGGAAAGGACTGCAGTAGCTTTTACTTTTAGCCCTCTATCTCTCCAAAACCCATTTCATATCTGCCTGGGTGATCAGGTTGAGTTAGAAGCTGGGTACCTATTTCAGAGAGGGTTCCCTTGCTGGCTGTTTGCAGTGCATGTGGCTGTAAGGCTTTGGGGCGGTGGGGGGCGGGCAGCGTGCCCACCGTCTCACAGCCTTGACTCTATCATCCCTATTTACAGGAGGGGAAACTGAGGCTAAAGAGCAACCAATCATCTGCTCAGGCCTAATCAGCTGTTATCAGGACAGAGTAGGTTTCCAACTTCAGTCTCCGGGGGTGGTCAAGTTCTCTCGTAGCCTAAAATAATTCTCTTTCTCGGAAAAAGTCTCCTTCTAGAGTCTTCCTGGCAAAACAGGGATTGAGATGGCAGTGTACCCCCTGTCGCAGACATGACTTGTGGGCCCCTCTAACAGCTTGCAAAGGGGGCGAACATAAAAATCTCGTTCTCTCAATCTCTCCCACCCTCTCGGTCAACCAGCCATTTCCATTGTTGAGAAAACCCAAGTGTCATAAAAGTGATTTGGATAGAAAACAAATAAAAATCTGGTTTGGGAAGGAAAGCCAAAATTCCTCATTATCAACAACACTGCTTCTTTAGATAAATATTTACCTAATCCAAGTCTTCTTCCTTTTTTCTCTCTTCCCTCGACAAGAATGTTCTTCCATCTCGGCAGCCGCAGTGGCCCTGTTGGAACAGACGACGTTCAATGTTTCCATCGTAAGGCATGTTTTTCTGGGGTTTATTACTCAGCTGTAAAAATGTGCTCTAGGCAAAAACTTGGCATATTAAGTCTCATCTCAGAGGTAATTGGTGGGGATTTTTTTGAAAACCTTTTTTCTTTTTACAGACAAACTTGGAAAGAGAAACAAAAAGGTCAAGAATTTACTGTTGGAAACTATGGGTTTTGCCCCCATGGGTTTTCCTCTTTGGTTTGGTTTGTTCTGTATTATTTTTGATCTCCTCTAACCAGATATTTGGGGCAAAGTTATAGAGGCTATAATCCCAGACATGCATTTATTCTTCCTTCAACAAATATTTACTGAGCGCCTACTGTGTCCCAGACACTGTGTTAGACTCTGGAGATTTGTGGGCAAAAATACCCATGCGGTCTAGGTTCTCATGGGGCTGACGTGCGCACACACTCAGACACAAAGCCTGCGTGTGACCGGATTGGAAAAAACAGAAACTTCGATGGGCACTAAGGGGTTGAAGTGGAGGAAAAACAGTAAAGGGGGTGCAGGCACTGGGACTGTTGCTCTAGATGAGCTGGCCTGGGAAGACCAGGCCTCAAGAGGCAACATTGACTCCCAGATGCTGAGGCTAAGAAGAAAAGGAGCCTCATGTCAAGTGTGGGAAGAAGAAAAGTCAGGAAAAGAGGAAAGCAGGTGGGAAGGCGGTGAAGAGTGTGGTGTGGGGGTGCCTGGGTGGCTCAGTTGGTTGAGCATCCGACTTGGGCTCAGGTCAGGATCTCAGGGTTCATGAGTTCAAGCCCCACACTGGGCTCGCTGCTGTCAACGCAGATCCCGCTTCAGATCTTCTGTCCCCTTCTCTCTCTGCCCCTCCGCCACTCTCGCTTTGTCTCTCTCTCTCTCTCTCTCTCTCTCTCAAAAATACATAAACATTGAACATTGTAAAAAAAAAAAAAGAGCATGGTGTATGGGGGGCACATAAGGAAGGCCTCCCTTTCTGGACTGCATGGAATTGGAGCGTGGTTGAAGATAATATCTAGCACCCAGGAGGGCCCAGGCAGGTGGTGAAAAGGGATGTTAGCTTTCCTCCTGTGTGCAAGGGAAGCCATGGAAAGATGTTCAGCAGGGCAGGGAATGATGGGAAAGATCTTCTCTCTGGAAGATCTTTCCAGTCTCCGCGTGGAAGATGGATCGAGAGGGGCACTGCGGAAGCAGGGGGATCCTTCAGGGGGGCAGTTGCAGCTGCCCGGATGTGAGCTCCCGGTGGGCTGGGTTGAGAAAGGGGCAGAGGCGATGCAGGGAGGTGTGTGGATTCCGGGCTGGCTTAAGGGAGGACTGGACAGGAGCTGCTGGGCGTGGGGAGTGGGGCCGGGGAGGGAGGACTGGGGAGGAGCCAGGGTAGGTCGAATGTGGTGCCACATCCTAGGTGGGGGAGGAGCAGGGAAGGTGAAGGGAGGGAAGGGCTTGAGAAGGACTCCCGGTTCCTGGCGTGGCCCACTGGGTAGCTCTGGTGTGGAAGCTAGAGAAGGAGAGCAGCTCTGGGAGGTGGGCATCCTCGTGGCCCAGACGGAGCCGTCACTCAGCCTGGGTCCGGTCCCTCCTCCACCCCTTGCCGGCTGGGCAACCCTGGAGAAGTTACTTTCCCTCACGGTGCCTCCGGTTCCTTCTCAAAAATGGAAATAGAGGGGCGCCTGGGTGGCTCAGTCGGTGAAGCGTCCGACTTCGGCTCAGGTCACGATCTCGTGGTCCGTGAGTTCGAGCCCCGCGTCGGGCTCTGGGCTGACCGCTCAGAGCCTGGAGCCTGTTTCAGATTCTGTGTCTCCCTCTCTCTGACCCTCCCCCGTTCATGCTCTGTCTCTCTCTGTCTCAAAAATAAAAAAATAAACGTTAAAAAAAATTAAAAAAAAAAAATGGAAATAGTAATAGAATCTGCCTCACGGGGCTGCTGTGAGAGTCAGACGAGCCCATCGAGGTACTCAGAATAGCGTCTATACGTGTTATGCACAAATCGGCGCAATGAAAATAACACCTGTAGATGCATCTACAAGTAGAACTCCATTTTGGACACAGGTTGATTGAATCGCTCCTTCAGGCAACACTGCTGACCCCCTGCCCTCATGGGGCTTGCTCTCTGCTGGAGGACCCAGCCATTCTGGAAATAGATACACTGCACTGTGACAAAAACTTCTGGGGCGCGGAGCAGGGACCTACAGGAGAGAAAAACGGAGACGACAGAAATCAGATTGTGTTGGGCATCTCTAGGGAAGTCACACATCAGCTGAGCAGGCTTTAGCAAGAAGAGGGGGGATCATTCTGGATCTAGCGAACGGTAGAAGGCCCCGGGGTAGGATCGGGAAACCGAGTGTGAGACAGTGTTTTGGAGCAGCCAAAGCAGAAACAGCAGGCCCAGCTGGCCCAGGGCCTGTTGGCCACGGTCAGGGCTTGAGGTTTTATCGTAAACGGGTTGGAGACATGATTGAAATGTTTCAGGCAGGAAGAGAGAGATCCTGACTTGCATTTTCAAAAGAACACTCCGGCTGCCATGTGAACTGGGGGCACGTTGGGGGCCAGGGCGGGCAGCGCCGGTAGATTTAGGGGCACTGTGGACAAGTGGGGGAGGCTGTGGGTCTCCAGGAGATGGTGGTGGCGACCGTGCAAACGGTGAAACGGATATGCCTCAGAGAAATGTCAAAGGTAACACCAATTTCGTCTCTACACGGAGGCCGTAGGGATTCCCTACAAAGGCAGATCTGACTCAGTCACTTCCCTTCGCAGATTTTGTCAAGGGCTCTCCAGCGCCCTCGGGATAACGCCCGAATCTCTTGCCATGGTCAAGCCCCTGTCTCCCTGTCATACACTGTCCCCGGCTCCTGGACACTTGTCTTCCCTCTCCAAGCACCAACTCCACTCTCCCTGACTACCTCTGTCTGATGTCAGCCTCCGTCCCCTCCCTACTCGCTGGGGCCTAGGTGTGCCCACTGCACTTAGATAAGGCCTTGAGTGTCAAACTAAATGGATCGAGAAACTCTAGTTTATCCAACAGATGCAATAATCTGAAAGCTCTCTGTAGTGAATTCCCATTCTCCCAAGTCACCCTTCGTGCTATTAGCTAGTTGCGCTGGGGGAGACGGGAACTAATGTTTGATTGAGAATGTACTCGGGGATTGTGCTTCACCCACCCCAGACCCCCCCACCCCCATCTAATTATCACAAGAAGCCTGTGAGGGAGACATAGCGGATGAGGACACGGAGGTTCCGAGAGGTGAAACCACCCGCCCAAATCGCTAAGGTAGTAAGTGGCGGGTTAGATTCAGTCCCAAGTCTTACGGAAAGCCAAACCACACCCTTCCCCAGGCCTGAGTGTCCCCCTCACGGCTCACCCAGGCCTAATACCCTTATCTCCCTTGGGCTGGCTCCACTGAATGAGGGGCACTCAGGATCAAGAAGAGTCTGGATGTACGTCTTTTATGGGCTGAATTGTGTTTGTCCCAAATTCGCATGCCGAAACCCTAACCCCCCCATGTGATGGCATTTGGAGATGAGGCCTTTGGGAGGTGCTTAGGGTTGAAGGAGATCATGAAGGGGGGGCCCCTCGTGATGGCATTAGGGGCTTTATAAGAAGAGAGAGAGATCCTTCTCTGTCAGCCATGTGAGGCTCCAGCAAGAAGGCAGCCATCTTCAAACCAGGAAGAGAGCCCTTGCCAGGAACAGAATCTGCAGCACCTTGATTTTGAACTTCCCAGACTTCATGACTCTGAAAGATAAATCTTTGTTATTTAAGCCCTGCCCCCGGTCTGCGGTACTTTGTTATAACAACCCGAGCAGACTGTTACGCTCTCCTTCCTGGTGACCGTCCATTGTCCCTTGGAAGAGCTCAGGTCCCGCCTTCCTCTAGCCCTTCAGTTTTGCCTTCTCTTGAACTGCTAGGAACGGGATGCCTTACCAGGTGGATGCTTGGGTCCCTCTCAGAACCCAACCTGTAATCCTACAAATTCACAGGTGAGACAAGAAGAACCAAAATTGCATTTGTCCCCACGCTTCCCATTTCCCAGATGGCAATGCGAAGGCAGAGTGAGGTCAAGGTCACTTCCAGCTTCATTCAGCCTCTCTCATTCCTGGGTTTGGCAGCCTTTGAATGCAGTCCAAGCAGACCCCGTTGGAGCCCATCCTTAATGAGCAGGCTGGGCCTTCAACAGGCCCAAACTCACGGGCATGCACGTAGGTCTAGAATGAGTCACGGAGACTTAGCCCTGGGAACTCAACGGACCGGGCTGCCACCTCCCCCTGTCTGTCGGGCCCTCCTGAACCCCAGCTTGGATGCAAGCCCTTGCTGAGTACCCCCCTAATGTCCCTATAGCTCTTGCTGCCTCTGAGAGGCTTGGACCTCCAGCCCCACCATGCCCTGAGGGCACGGACAGCAGTCACATCTCTGCCTGAGAGCACTGCTCACTGTGGTGTAAATGTGACTGATTCTGACACATCTTCAGGACCCTCTTGCTCCCCACCCCCAACGTGAGACTGTCAAATCAGAGTCCTGTGGGTAGAGTTCACGAATCCACATCTAGGAGCTTCCTGAGAGATGCCTTTTTTTAAAAAAAAATTTTTTTTTAACGTTTATTTATTTTTGAGACAGAGAGAGACAGAGCATGAACAGGGGAGGGGCAGAGAGAGAGGGAGACACAGAATCTGAAACAGGATCCAGGCTCTGAGCGGTCAGCACAGAGCCCGACGCGGGGCTCGAACTCACGGACCTCGAGATCATGACCTGAGCCGAAGTCAGACGCTTCACCGACCAAGCCACCCAGGCGCCCCGAGAGATGCCTTTTGAAAACAAGATGCAAATCCAGAGGCCGTAACACAAAGGATTGAGAACCTAGTCATATATAAATAAAAAATA
The DNA here is from genome assembly GCF_018350215.1 of Panthera leo. Classification (NCBI taxonomy): domain Eukaryota; kingdom Metazoa; phylum Chordata; class Mammalia; order Carnivora; family Felidae; genus Panthera; species Panthera leo. The sequence continues at coordinate 174,847,205 of NC_056679.1, forward strand.
CCTTAAGAAAAAACAAAACAAAACAAAACAAAAAACAACATAAAAATACCGCCCACAAACCTGCAAAGGCAATTTGCAGCATAAAGGCGAAAGAGAATTTTTTTTTGGTTTGTTTTACAAGAGGCTGAAATTAAAAAAAAACAATCCCATAGCAAAATAGGAAAAAGATGTAAGCTGGCGATTTGCGGAAATGGAGATACAAGGGGTACAAAACATATGAGTGGCTCTTCATTTTCTTTTATGATTAAAGAAATGTAAAGGGAAACAAAACTCCAATACTGTTATCCCCCTGACATGTTTTCAGTAACAGTAAAACATTAAGAAGGGTTTTGAGGGGCGCCTGGGTGGCTCAATCGGTTAAGCGTCCGACTTCGGCTCAGGTCACGATCTCGCGGTCCGTGAGTTCGAGCCCTGCGTCGGGCTCTGGGCTGACAGCTCAGAGCCTGGAGCCTGTTTCAGATTCTGTGTCTCCCTCTCTCTCTGTCCCTCCCCTGTTCATGCTCTGTGTGTGTGTGTCTCTCTCTCTCAAAAATAAATAAAAAACGTTAAAAAAAAATTAAAAAAAAAAAAAAAAGAAGGGTTTTGAGAAACAATTATTTTCTTACTCTCCTGGCTGGAGAATGAATGGATGCAAATCGAGACCGGTTAGCTAAAATCGACCAAAATGTAAACTACGCACGTTCTTTACTTCAGCAGTTCTCCTCTGCGGTCTTAATTTGCCTGAAGGATCTACTCACAAAAGCAGGCGAAGATGTGTGCGCAAGGATATTCATAGCAGCAGATTTGTAATAACAAACGGCATAAACAGTTTAACTGGCCATCAGTCGGGATGTGTTAAATAAATGATGATCCAACGAGCGATACAGCGAAATACCAGGATTATGCGGAAAAAAAAAAAACAAAAACAAGGAGCCAGAAGTAATGATCCCTGTTATAAATAAAACAGATATTTGTTTAACAGATATTTATTTATTTATTTTATTTATTTATTTTTTTATTGTTTAACAGATATTTATTGAGCGCCTCTCGGGTACCCTTCTAGCCACTAAGAATCAAGAAGACAGTCACCAGAGACCTTGTCCTCAGGACCCAGGTCTAATAACGGAGGAGATCAGGGAGTAGAGAAACAATATGCTTATACTAGTATGTTAAATCGCGGTGAGTGCTGTGGAGAAAAGGAGAGCCGAGTAAGGGCATAGGAGGGTGAACCATGTGAAGGGGCAGGGATGTGAGGAGTAAGAGGAATGTGACCACCTTAAACTTCTCCGTTGAAAAAAGAAAAACCTAACGGTAACGTAATGAGCGGACAGGCGATGATTCCAGGAGTAATTTGAGTTCATTCGGTGACCTCGGTAACCCAGCGGGAATCTCCGTGACAAAGTACTCATCTGAGATCTCCTGTGTCTGCCTGGATGGTATGGCCATTGGCGTTCCCACTCGCCGCCAGGCCCTGCTCACTGAGAACCATTGGCTGGCTCCGTCTTGAAGCCCCATGGGCTGGTCCGCAGTCTTCTGGGCTGGTCCTCTCCCGGCGTTGTTCCCTGCCTGGACCCATCTCGGTGGCCTCAACCTGCCTCCCGAGGGCAGCCCTGAGTGAAGACAGGGGAGGGCAGATCCGGAGTTGCATTTCTTGTGCCTTTCGCATACGACTTCCTCCACAACAGAACCAGAGGGACCTGGGTTCCGGGCCTCTTGTGTGTGTGATCAGGACAGGACTGTGTGATGAGACTCCCATGCCGGGCGAGTGGAGCTCAGCTTTTCTAGAAAAATGGCATCTTCCCGACCACCAAAAGCGAGGCCCAGATTTAGACCCCGGGACGCGCCACCTGGAGCCCCCCCTCCACCCAGAGAAGCCAGCAGGAGGCTTGGAATCAGTGTATGTTACCCACCCTTTTCAAGGGAAGATCTCCGAGTGCCTTCCATTATTCATTAAAAGACGTGGTATCCCAGAGGGCCTGGGATAATTATCACCATTCAGCTGAAGAAGAAATAGAAGCCTCACCAGTTGGCCCGGTGAGGAAGAAGGCCCTCCGAGAGTTGTCCATAACCCTGGCAAGCGGTAATGAGCTCTCCCTCCACACTGAACAGGCGCTAAGCTGGACATGTGCGCTGTGAGGCATGTACAATATCCACATTTTACAGAGGGAAAAACCAAGATCCGGAGATTCTTTTGCGGGGCTGGAAAGTGGCAGGGGAGGGACTCGAACCCAGGTGCTGGGGATCCCAAGCCCGGAGCGTTTCTACCGCTCCTATGCTGCCTCTAAACAATTCTCTTTCTGTCTACACGGTACTTCATGGCTTCCGAAGCATTGAAACAGCTTATCCCTTCTTCTCAATAACTCAGCTAGGCAGGAAGTACAGAGGTAGCTAGCTCCATTTTATGGATGGAGCTTAGAGAAGAGGAAGTTATTTGCTTCTGTTCTTATAAAGCAATAGTAACTCGTGTCTGTTGGATTTACAACTTCCAAAACGCTGTCTGGGTTGGGACATTCCAATAGCTCTGTGACATAAGTAAGCCTGGTGCTGTTACTATTGTTGTTATTTATTATTATTATTATTATTATTATTATAATTTTGAAGAGTAGTAGTAATGGTAGCAATATTCTTAGTACTCCTTTATTATAGATGAGTAAACTCTGATAGAGAGAAATTAAGGGAAAAAAATGAGAAATGAATATTTATATGTCAGACACTGAGCTATGTTATCTCACTGAGTCTTTATCAGAAAAATACTTGCGGGGCGCCTGGGGGGCTCAGTGGGTTGAGCGTCTGGCTTCTACTCAGGTCATGATCCCGCGGCTTGTGAGTTCGAACCCCGCGTTGGGCTCTGTGCTGACAGCTCGGGGCCTGGAGCCTGTTTCGGATTCTGTGTCTCCCTCTCTCTCTGCTCCTCCCCCGCTGGTGCTCTGTCTCTCTCAAAAATAAATAAACATTAAAAAAAAAAGAAAAGAAAAGAAACACATTTGCAAAGGCTCATTCATTCATTCATTCATTCTTCATTCTGTGGATCTGGTCCTGTTTCTAGATGCAGGGAATACAGCAGTGAACAAAAGAATAACCTTGCTGCCCCCCCCCCCCCCCGAGAATATATTCTTTTGGGTGTGGGCGGAACCTAGCATAAAGAAACAAGAAAGTATAAACTATACCAGAGAGCACTCAACGCGAAGAAGAAAAGCAAAGCAGGGTGAGGCAATAGAGAGGCTTGTGGTGTCAGTTCAGATCCTGACTAACTCGGCAGGATGACAGGGTGACGATGAGGAGAGATCTGAATAAAGTGAGTGGGGGTTGTGGGGGTGGTCAGTTCGGTCTTGAACAATGAGTAAGAGCTGAAGTGCTTTCGTGGGATCCAAAGGAGTGGCCCTGCACCTTCTATGCCCTGAGGGCTTAAAATGTGCCCCAAACTTTATAATATGGCTCTGTGGAATCCTTGCAACCACGGGAAGTGGGTGTTGGGGGAAATTGGGGCTGAAAAGTCAAGTGGCCGGCTCACCGTCTCTTAGCTAATAAGTTGCAGATTTGAGACAGGAGCCTGCCCCTGCCTGGCACCAGCCTGCCTCCTGAGAAGGCTCCCTGGGCAACTGGTGGGATTGGGGGAAGACAGGCTGCCGTTCACTGAGCCGGAGAGGCGAGGGTGGGGAAGCTTTCTCTCTGCCAATCTGCCTGTTCAAGAAATCCCATCAAATGTAAAAGTTCTAAAACCGGGGTCCCCGGACCGCTCTGGTGGCGAGGAAGGGAGATTGTCTTTGGAGCTGAGTGGGAAAACGTATCTTTATACTTGCCGTCCTCTAACTGAAACGTACTACTTACTTTCGTTATAAATGCAGTCCACAGCCCAGAACAAAGATACCAGTAACTGATTTTGCCACTGGTAGGCACCAGGCGTCTGCAAGCCACGCTGCGATTGTTACAGAGATCTTGACACTTCATTTCTATTCATCACGGCTTTAAAATAATGAAAGTCATTGGCTCAGTCCCAGATCATGTTACTGACACATTAACAAAGAAGCACCTATATCAACACATTTGCAACATTCTGAGAACTGTATTTAAATAGGTGGTTATTTGCTTTCGTGCATTCGAAACAGGAATCCATAGGCTTGAGAAATGGCCAGGGGAGCTCACTGCACAGGATAGGTTTAGATCTCTACAAGGGGCCCCCCCGCTGTTCTTGCGCATCTTTTTTTTACCTTGACCTCTGTGCTCTGGATCTCTAAGAGGTGGTGGCAGCTCTGGCCTGGAGGCTCCTGGAGGCTGAGATCTGGCTTTGTGCAACTCTTTAGCCTCAGGCTTCACCGACAGAGCTCAGAAAATGTTATTTTAATTTGGATTTGATGTTGACATTTAAAAACCAAGGGTTTTCGCACACATCTGGACTTCTGGCTTCTCTTACGAAATCAGAGGGTCTGGCAACCCTGGGCCTCTCCACCTCCCATAGTGGCCCCTACGGACCAAGTGCCGCTCTCCAGCCTGCCACAGCTCCCGGGCACCCACTGCAGGTGCACATTCCCCAGGGACTCCCCAGTCATTGGAGGTTTTTATCCCTAGGTGGGGGAATGGTTGTTTTTTTTTTTTTGGGGGGGGGGGCGGTGGACAAATTTAACAGCAAGTGGTGATTCCCTGAACTGGTCCCTGCTGTACCAGTTAAGGAGAGAATATCTGAGCACAGAAGCTTTGGCCAAGCTCAACTAACAGGTCGGAACACAGGTGGATTGGGGGCCACGGACAGTTCCGGGGTCTCCCTGATCCCAGTCTCGTTTCTTGCTTCATTGGACTCACTGAAAACTTTCTGATTGCTTCTCATTGCGCCAAGAATAAAATCCAGGCTCTGGAGAATGTGCCCAGCGCCTGGTCCCCCCATTCCCCTGGGTATGTTCCCCTCTATGTTCTCCTCCTTCTCAGCATTCAGGTCAATGTCATCTCCTAGGCCGGGAGGGTTCCCTGACCACTCTCCAAAGGTGTGTCCTTTCCCTGTATCCAATTTCTCTCCTGCTCTCCTGCCTTCTTTTCCTCCAAGCTCTTACCATCATCCCAAAATTATGTTCCCAGCGTATTTATTTACTGTCTCCCTACCGGCTCGCAATCTCCGTGATGGCAGGCCTTCATGCCTAGACACTGCTGGTCCATCTAGAGCTTTCGAAACATACCGTCAAAAGAACAGGCAGCAGGCGGGTGGCCTTGTGCCAGCCCTGTCCTGCACCTCTCCCCCAGGGGCTCAGGGACTGGGCGAAGTTGACTGGTAACTCGGCAGTTTTAAAAAGCTGCCTTGTAAGCCTTTGTCAAAATACTCTTACAGCAAAAGGTTGTGCCTGCCACTGCCTTCCTGTGGGTCTTTGGGAAAATCACTTAACTTTTCTGACCTGTTTCCTCATGCGTGTCACCCCCAGGGGATAAATAACATTTACCTCATGGGGCTGTTGGGGGGAATGAAATGCAACTGGCAGATGTTCCCACCAGCACCTTCGTGCATAGTAGGTGCTTGACTAAATCCATTGAACCCTTTGCCATCCCCCTCCCCCACCCCCAACTTTCTTTCCCCTTTCAGCTGGAGCTGGAAGAAAGCGCGTCAATCACGGGATAATTTATGCAGCATGATATGCCTTTATTATTCCACGCTGAGTCGGGGCTTCTACTGTCCAATGAAGGTCAAAAGGAGGTATGGCTTTTATCTTTCCAGCAACTCTGGAAACACAGGGGGGAGGGGGCAAACTCTCAGAGGTTTCCTCCTGAAAACAAACAGATCCTCTCCCCTGCCCTGAATAGCTTTCTGCAATCAAAGCTGTAAAAGTCTGCAAGCAGCAGGACTTCGCCCTGAGACTGGAGGGAGCTAATAAAGCATTGAATGGAGAGAGTGACCCCTAACTGGCAGAGGGGTCCCCGCTGGGCCTGGGGCCCGCGCCTGCTGCCTCGTGGAGAATCCAAAGGTCACGTGTCATTAGTCAGTGTCTTACAGCGACCCTTTCAAAATTATCGATAAAGGGGAAGGAGACCCCAAATGATTTTCTTCTCTCTTTTCTTTCTTTTTTCACTGTAGGAAGAGCTACCCTGCAACATCTTTTTCTTGTTTCTTTCAGAGGCAGAAAGAGCTGGATGGAAATCCTGAGTTTCATGCTTGGGGAAGAAATAAAGATTGAGACCGGCGTCTTTTCTTTCTGATGCGGTTTCCCAGTGAGGTCCTGGTGCTGAGAAGTCACTCTATCTGGGTTCCCATGAACACTTGTCTTGTTTCGCCCTTGTCCTAAAATCCTTCTCAACGTCTCTAAAGGCTTCTGAGGAGGGATCTCTGTCCTGCTTTCTAACCTCAGTTTGGCCCGACGCCTGGGACCTCTGCAAAGACGAGAGCTGTGAACTTCTCGCCCTCACCTTCTCTCTCCGTGACTCAGTTTCCTCATCCGTGCACGACGGGCAGCCTCCTGGGCCCAGAGGGAAGTGACCCTGATGACCTCATTAGGGTCTGAGGAGCACGTTAGAGAGATGAGCAGCCCTTCCTCTAATGGGAAGACTGACAGTGATCTTACTTCCTTTTTGATTTACTTAAGCCCCAGCAACCTGTGGTTGTGGTTGCCTTAATCTTTGATTCATTAGCCACGGATTGATTTGATGACATTCCTGGGTTTATAGGTAGTTTTTGTATTGCTTCTTATTTGTAGTACAGTTTGTGGAATAATTAAGGGCTACGTCGTACCTCATCTGCAAATGCCTATTGCAAAAGCAAATCTTGATGCGTGTGTGTGTGTGTGTGTGTGGAGAGAGTACACATCCTGCTAAATTACATCCTGCATTTAGCAGAGAAAGAGGGTCACCTGTAGTCCAAATCACTCTGGGAAATTCCTTCAATTGTTCCTAAAGCCCTGTACATGTGGATATGCGTGCAAAACGCTGTATAGCAATAAACACACATATACATAATGAAGACAGTAACGACCACATTGGACATGTTCTATTGCTTTGGACATCAGATGAAACACTTACCTGGTGTTTAGAGGACAGGTTATGTGAATATTTCATATCTTCAAACACTAGCATCCGGCCCCTCGGGGCAACATGCTCAGCGGCACCCCACCCTATTTAAGTCCCTCAAGTTAACATTGGATTTGAATAACTTAAGTGCCCTTATGCTGTGACCTCCACAGTGACTATTTTTCCCCCCACGCATCATCTGTAAGCATTGGGATATTTTAACTCCAAAATTAATATTCCCACATGCATTGGAGGGGAGCAGTCAGTGTGCAGGACCAGCCATGTGGTTTTTTTAAAGCGGTGAAGAAGACATTGAACCACAAAGCAGTGCCTGTGACCAGGGGGATGGGATTCCTCCCGTCACTAACGGGCAGCTGCCCGGCAGAGAATCAGGTGGGACCTTCAGCAGAGGGGACAGGGGCCTTGTCATTGTCGCACTCCCTGCCATCATCAGGTCAGGCTCTGGAACAGAGCAGGTGTCCAAAAACATGGACTGAGTGTGGGAATATAAAAAAGGGGCCTGGGGCCACCTGGATGGCTCAGTCGGTTAAGGTCTGACTTTGGCTCAGGTCATGATCTCGCAGTTTGTGTGTTCGAGCCTCTCATCGGGCTCCCTGCTAACGGCTCAGAGCCTGGAGCCTGCTTCGGATTCTGGGTCTCCCTCTGTTTCTGCCCCTCTCCCACTCACACTCTGTCTCTCTCTCTCTCTCAAAACGTAAACATTAAAAAAGAAAGGGGTGGGGGCTGGCCAGAAGTTTGTAAACAGGGGAGGAGGGCAGAGGTGAGCATGTGGAAGATGAGGGAACAGAGGTAGGAGGGGATTAGCAGGGAACCAAGGGGGGAGAGACAGGAGCATGAAGGGGCAGGTGGTTATGTTAAAGAAAGAAGCAGCCAAGGAAGCAGAACTTGTTGTTAAAATGAATGGTCTGAGGTCAGAACCTGTGTGCTCTCTAGGTTTGCGGGCCAGGATACGGTCCTCTGTTCCCTTTCCTGACCTGCTTGGATCTCTCCCTATCTCACCATCCTCGCTGCTTGCCACAGCTTCATTGTCTCTGCCTGATCTGTCACTGGAGGTGCAGGTTCCTCTGGAACAAGGAGAGCCACCCCCCACCCCCCGCCCCCATTCGGCTCTGATTCCCTCAGTCTCAAGCAGTCAGTTCTTCAGCGTTCAGGGGACAATGTCTAAGTCCCACTGGGCTGTGACTGGACTTTCTGCTCATAGCATTTAAGAGTCCCCCATAGGCATTGGCTGGCTTGACTTTTAGGGCTTCCTTGTGTTTTCTAAGCATTTTGAGAGGATCCCCAAACCAAGGTCTCTAGCCTAGTGCAGGGACTCAATCTTTGTCCTGCCCTTCCCGAACTTTTCCTGGCTTGAGAAATGGGACCCTATTGGGTTTGTCATGCTGAGAAACAAGCCCCGGATTTCTCGATGCCTCAGTTTTCCCATCTACTAAATGGGACTTTACAACACTCCTTACCTCATAGAGCTGTTTTTAGAATTAAATGAACAAATGCAAGAAAAGTGCTTAGGAGAGTGGCTGGCACAGAGCTGCTAATTATTATTTCTATTGTCGACTTGAGTTTGCTTTCAATGATTGCTTTATTTCTCATCATTACCACTTATGACTTTTATTTTATTTACTACTGTTTATGATCTCATTTCTTTTTTTTTTTTTTTTAAGTTTATTTACTTAATTTGAGAGAGGTGGAGGAGGGGCAGAGAGGGAGAGAAAAAGACGGAATCCCAAGCAGGTCTGTACCACGAGCACAGAGCCCAGCTCAGGCCTCAAACTCACACCATATGAGATCATGACCTGAGCTGAAATCGGACATTTAACCAACCGAGCCACTCAGATGCCCCTATTATCTAATTTCTTATAACGATTTATATATTTTTGTTATTGGCTTGATTCCGTGTGTTTTTTTTGTTTTGTTTTGTTTTGTTTTGTTTTTAGCAGCCTTCGTGCCCAGCAAGGAGCCCAATGTGGGGCTTGAACTCAGGACCCTGAGATCAATACCTGAGCTCAGACCAAGAGTTGGACCCTTAACTGACTGAGCCATCCAGGTGCCCTTCCATATGTTCGTTTTATTTTTGATAATTTACCATTTTGACAATGATTCCCAATGATTGCATGTTCACCGGCTTGGATTACTTACTGTCATACAGAAGTAAGATCATTTACTGTCCCTGATAACGTAGGCATCAATCTCAAAGGGCCATGATGATCACATTTGTTGCTTAAATAGCTTATCTCTCATATTTATGTCATGGAGAATTTATACATTAATTCAGCCCTTGAACTGATTTTTTTTTTTTTTTAATTTTTTTTTAACGTTTATTTATTTTTGAGACAGAGAGAGACAGAGCATGAATGGGGGAGGGTCAGAGAGAGAGGGAGACACAGAATCGGAAGCAGGCTCCAGGCTCTGAGCTGTCAGCACAGAGCCTGATGCGGGGCTCGAACTCACGGACCGTGAGATCATGACCTGAGCCCAAGTCGGACGCTGAACCGACCAAGCCACCCAGGCGCCCCTGATTTTTTTTCTTAAATCACAAAACCAGGGGCATCAAAATGTGACGTCTCAGTTGGCTCTGCTCAGACTTCTGGAGAAGTCACAGTTGCCAAGAGCAGGTGAACGGCCGGCCGTCACCTACTCTGAGCCTTGGCTCTTTCCAGGTGTGAAATATGGGCAATGACACTATTTACTTCATGGGCCTGTGATGAGGTGTGAATACAACACTGTAAAGTACAGAGCACAGAATGGTCCACAAATGTCAGCCAACGTTAAGTAACACATAATTCCCCGCCCCCCCCCCCCCGCCCCCGCCTGCCCCGACCTTTTTAAAAAGAGATTATTCTTGGGGCCTCAGTTTTTTCATCAATAAAATGGCCAAGCTGACTATAAGGACTTGGGACTTTAAGCACCGGATAACTACGGATTCTTGTCTCCTTCCCGCTTGCTCACCCCTGAAACCCAGGGAACCCTGTGAAAGAGGAAATAGAAAACATGGCCTTGCCCGCTTCAGAGGCTCATTCCTACTCAGAGCCCTGAAATATTGGCCAGGCCAACAGTGCGGGTGAAGTGAGCCAGTAAACAAGGTGCCCAGCCCCTTGGGAGCAGAGAAGAAAGCAGGGTTCTTTTTAAGTCTTCCCCCCGGGGATTGACATTTTATTAGCATAGAGATAAATAATGCCAGATAAGAGGCCTCTGGTTTTACATCTGGGGCTGCAGGAACGTAGTCTGGGAGAGAAAACATGACGTTTCTTGCCGGGGCGGATCCCAGCCCTGGAGGAAGGAGGCTGGGGCCCCACCAGGATAGGCCGCCAGCGGCTTCCCAGCTCGGTGGGAAGCAAGTTTTGACAACAGCAATGCTAATTGATTAAATGTTCTCATCAGAGATTACAGTGCAGAGAGCGATCACATTTTGATTTCTTTCAAGAAGGGAGGGCCCGCCCTGCCTTTAACAGCTCGGTTTCTCTGTGAAGAATATATCCCAAAGTATAGGAGGCCCTCGTTGCGTTTCTTATTCCTGGCCCTGAGTCATTCTGTGTTTGTGTTAAATAATATACTGACTACAAACCACCTTGTACAATTGCCTTTGGTTTTCTAGGTTTGACTGGAATTTGAACCTGCAGCCCTGACAGAGGGCTGGACTTTGAATGAGGGTCCTGCCCTATAATGGTGTGTGGGTTTGGGAAGGCGTTTGCACTCTCTGGGTGGGCCTCACTCTTCCTACCTGGAAAATGGGGATTTGACATATTTATTTCTTAAAACAAATACTGTGCAGGAGCTGGTTAATAAAAACAACCCAGGGGCGCCTGGGTGGCTCAGTTGGTTGAGCGGCTGACTTCGGCTCGGGTCATGATCTCAGGGTTTGTGAGCATCAGGCTGGCTGCTGTCAGGGCGGAGCCTGCTTCGGATCATCTGGGTCCCTCTCTCTCTGCCCCTCCCCCACTCCCATTCTCTCTCTCTCTCTCTCTCTCTCTCTCAAAAATAAATAAAACATTAAAAAAAAAAAAACCACCCACAAGCTTCCTTAGAAAACAAACAAACAAAAACCCTTGACGAAAGACACTGCTAAGAAAATGAAAAGGCAGAGGCTCCTGGGTGGCTCAGTCGGTTGAGGGTCCGACTTCGGCTTGGGTCATGATCTCACAGTTCATGAGTTCGAACCCCGTGTCGGGCTCTGTGCTGACAGCTCAGAGCTTGGAGCCTGCTTCACATTCCGTGTCTCCCTCTCTCTGCCCCTTCCCTGCTCATGCTCTGCCTCTCTCTGTCTCAAAAATAAATAAACATTAAAAAAATATTTAAGAAAAGAAAATGAAAACGCAGTTGGAGACCGGAAGAAAATATTTGGGATGCATATATTTGACATGGGATTTGTAATCAGAATATATAAAGAGCTCTTTCAACTCAATAATAATAACACAGATAGCCCAATTAAAAAATCAGCAAAAGAAGGGTGCCTGGGTGGCTCAGTGGAGTAAACATCAGATTCTTGGTTTCAGTTCAGGTCATGATTTCACATTTGTGAGATTGAGCCCCGCGTCGGGCTCCACACTCTCAGCACCGAGGCTGCTGGGGATTCTCTCTCTCTCTCTCTCTCTCTCTCTCTCTGCCCCTCTCCTCCTTGTGCACACACACACTCCCTCTGTCAAAAATAAATATACTTTTTTAAAAAAAATCAGCAAAAGATTTGGACTTTTCATCAAATGGCCGCTCAGCCCATGAAATGAGGCTCAACATGACTAATCCTCGGAGAATTGCAAATTCAAACCACAATGATAAACCACTCCACACATTAAAACGGCTTAAATCAAGAAGGCAAACGGGGTGCCTGGGTGGCTCAGTTGGTGAAGCGTCTGACTTCGGCTCAGGTCATGATCTTGTGGTTCGTGAGTTCAAGCCCCCTGTCAGGCTCTGTGCTGACAGCTCAGAGCCTGGAGCCTGTTTCGGATTCTGTGTCTCCCTCTCTCTCTGCCCCTCCCCCGTTCATGCTCTGTCTCTCTCTGTCTCAAAAATAAATAAATGTTAAAAAAAAAAAAATTTAAAGAAGGCAAAGGCACCCATGCTGGCCAGAGTATGAAACAATGGAAACTCACACATAGCAATAGGAAATGTATCATGGCTCAACGACTTAGAAGAAAAGAATTCGGCAGTTTCTTTTTCATAAAATTAAACATACATCTATTATATGACCTAGGAATTCCATTTCTAACCTGTTACTCAAAAAAAAAAAAAAAAAAAAAAGAGAGAGGGAACTTGTACATGAACGTTTACAGCAGCTTTCTTCATATAATAGCCAAACCCTGGAAGCAACCCAAATGTCCATCAGAAGGTGAATGGGCAAACTCTGGCATCACCAAACTGCAGATGCATCCCAGCAATAAAAAGAAACAAACTGGTGATGTAGGCAACAACCCAGAGGTATCTCGAAAGCATTACTGTGAGCAAAAGAAGCCATACTCAAAAGACCACACACTGTATGATACCATTTGTATGACGTTCTAGAAAAGACAAAATACATGTATGGCAAAAGAAATAACATCAGTGGTTATCTCTTGGGAGATGATAGGAATAGTCTCGAAAGAGACTGTAAGAGAACTTTCCGGGATGGTGTTCTGAAAGTCTACACAGATGATGGTCATGACTGTGTACAAAGTCAATGAAAAATCCATTGAGCTGTAGACAAGATTTGTTCCTTTCATGTGCCCCAATTATATACCTCAATAAGGTAATGTTAAAAACATCAGACACATTACCCTCCTTATTGAAAGACGGAAGCAAACCAGTTACAATCCAACTCAAGCTGGCTGCCTAGGAAATTCTCTCTCCGAAACTGACCCCTGGGCAGAACCGATATTCAAAAACATGCATATTTGCAGCCAGAATGGCGACAATAAAAAAAGACAGTGGAGAGCAGAGAGAACTCTCACGCATTGCCAGTGGGGGCGTGCGAGCTGGTAAAACCACCATGGAAATTGTTGACAATATCAGCAAAAGCCTCATGACCTACTTACTAATTCCATTCTGGAGACCTACACGAGAGATCAGAGTCCATGTGTCTATCGGAGGCAGGAGTACGGAGAGCATCACTCTTTGTAACAGCTCCAGACCTGGAACCAGTCAGATGGCGGTTGTGGGGGGGGGGGGGGGATTCCTAAATGAACTGTGATAGGTTCCTACGTTGGAATACTATACGGCAGTGAGAATGAACAAAACCCAAAGCACACAACAACACAACATTGGCCCAAAGAAGCCACACTCCAAAGAGTATGCACAGTAGGGTTCCGTGTATAGAAATTTCAAAAATAAGGAAAATGAACCTTCGGGAAAAGAAATCTGAACAGTGGTGATTTTGGTATGGGAGGGGGCAGGAAATGACTGAGAGGGGGCACAGGATTCTTCGGGGTAATGGAAATGTTGTCTTGATCGTGTAAGTGAGTTTCACCGGTACATACATTTGTCAAACTTCTTTGAACCGTATGCTTAAAATGGGTGCATTTTTATCGTGCAATTTGCACCCTAGATAAAGTGGATTTAAAAAAAAAAAAACAACAACCATGGCGTGCCTGGTGGCTCGCTCTCTATCTGTCTCTCAGAATAAATAAAAAGAAACGTCAGCAAAAATTTTAAAAAGAATTTTAAAAGTACCCATTTTGCAGGTTGATTGGAAGCTAACTAGCATAGAATAGCCTCATTTTTTAAATTATTTTTTTCAACTTTTTAAAGGGATTTTTTTTATTTTTTTTTTTTTAACGTTTATTTATTTTTGAGACAGAGAGAGACAGAGCATGAACAGGGGAGGGGCAGAGAGAGAGGGAGACACAGAATCGGAAGCAGGCTCCAGGCTCTGAGCCATCAGCCCAGAGCCCGACGCGGCGCTCGAACTCACAGATCGTGAGATCATGACCTGAGCCGAAGTCGGACGCTTAACCGACTGAGCCACCCAGGCGCCCCTTTTCAACTTTTTAAAAGATGTATTCATTTTGAGAGAGAGAGGGAGGGAGGGAGGGAGAGAGAGAGAGAGAAAGAGAGAGAATGAGCAGGGGAAGGGCAGAGAGAGAGGGAGAGAGAGAATCCCAAGCAGGCTCCACATTGCGGGTGTAGAGCTTGAACTCATGAACCGAGATCACGACTTGAGCTGAAATCAAGAGTCGGATGCTTGACTGACTGAGCCACCCAGGTGCCCCACATACCATAACCTCTTATTAAATATTCTTTCTCTTATCAGAGGGAAAGATGTCGAGGGGGACTGAAAGGTTGTTGATGAGCTGATCAAAATCCTTCTCCCCCAAACTGGCAACACAGAGATGAATTTGGTGCTGGTTCTGAGAACGTGGGGGAAACAACTGTGGAGAGAGACCTCAGACAGGTGCCACAAGAAGGGGATCAGTCACCTGACCCCAGCAAATCATGCTTTACCTTTCCTCCTGGGGGCCCACAGTGCTGCATCTAATGGGTGGGGCTCAAGCAACCATCACTGTTGTTGGGTTTGATTTTGCTTTGCATCCTTCACAAAACCCATTCGCTTGTATGTTTGCTTACAAAAATGATATATGTCTTTAGCAAGCCTCTGGAAAATGAAGTCAGAAAAAGAAGATCGCCCCAACCCCTCCTCCCCCCAAAATAAGCACAGCCAGAGCTGGGTGGATTTCTTTCTAAACTTTCCTGGGTGTAGATTCTTTCTTGCTTTGGTTGGGATCATAGAACCTACGCAGCTTTCACACCTTTGTAAACTCTCCACCAATGCCAATTTCAGGTACAATACAGAGCATATACCCATGGTCTTCTGGATCAGTCCTTCCTGCTGTCCACTTATCATCATTATAACTAATTGTGTAATGGTAATAATCATCATTCAAAAACGGTTTTGTTTTGTTTTTCCTCTATGATTAATCTCATTTCTCAGAAGGGAGTTCTAAAAAGAGAATTCCTGATGGGAGGGGGTGGGAGGGAGGGGAGGGTGGGTGATGGGTATCGAGGAGGGCACCTTTCGGGATGAGCACTGGGTGTTGTATGGAAACCCATTTGACAATAAATTTCATATATTGAAAAAAAAATAAAAAGAGAATTCCTACACCACGGGAACGTTTTTAAGGCCCTTGATGCATAATGCCACCTTGTTCTCCAGAAAGTTGATGCCCCCCCAGGTCAGCAGCAGTGACACGTGCGTTCCAATTCCATCACACTGCCAGGACGAGAGGTTTTCTTTTTAGAAGATCTTGGATTTGGGTAGGCAACAGTCATCTTTTCTTTCTGGTTATATTTTATGAGTCCTCGAGGTACCGATGATTTTCCCGTGTATTAGCAAACCAGTTGGATTTCCCCCCTGTGGTAATAACCAGTTCTTGCCCTTCTGTGCTTATCAGCTGGGGTCTCAGATTCTCATGTTGTAGGGAGATCACCGAGCCTAAAAGTGGGTGAATGAGCATACTGAATTCTTGACCTCTCTGGGCTCGCTAACACGAATAGGAGTTCCTCTCCAGGCCCCCGAGTGGTGATTCTCACACTTCATGTTGCACAAGATTCCCTTGGGAGCTCGTATGACTGAAAGACGCCTGGACCCACCCATTGAGATTATGAGTTAGTGGGGCAGGAGGCGGGTTCTAGGAATCTGCATTTTTAATAAGTATTCCAGGAGATTCTGAGGCTGGTGGTCCAGAGAATGAAAGACACAGCCCCCGGGGCACCCGGGTGGCTCAGTTGGTTAAGCGGCCAACTTCGGCTCAGGTCACGATCTCGCGGTCTGTGAGTTCGAGCCCCGCGTCGGGCTCTGTGCTGACAGCTCGGAGCCTGAAGCCTGTTTCAGATTCTGTGTCTCCCTCTCTCTGACCCTCCCCCGTTCATGCTCTGTCTCTCTCTGTCTCAAAAAGAAATAAACGTTAAAAAAAAAAATTAAAAAAAAAAAAAAGAAAGAAAGACACAGCCCCCAAGAGAGAAATGGGTGTCATTATCAGTATTTCCATGTGGGCATGTGAGGAACGAAACGACTCCGTTTCCTCAGACATTGCCTGGGGTACAGTAGGCACTCAGTTCGGGCTCATTCCATTGGTTAGTTTGTTAATTCGAAGCACCCAGTATGTACTCAGATGTTATTTCTGCTTCGCCATTAGGGACGAGGCAATCAGCAGACCCAGTAAACACTTGCCACACCAGATAAATGCAATGCTAGGCATGCAAGAGGATTTCAGTGCATGGGTGTGACAAGTAGCCACATGGCCAGGAGGTAGTGGTGACCGGTCTCAATGCAGCCCAGTTTTATCAGGGAGAGTGGGTTTGCAGGAGGCTTTCTTGGGTGCCTGGTCCGGGAGGCTGAAGGAGGAGGGGTAAAGGATCAACGAGCTAACATTCCGGACTCATGCAGATCCCGTGAGCCAGGCTGTCTCCCCAGACCCTCAGGCTGTGTCTCCTGTCATGTGACTTGCCCTCTTCCATGGGTTTGACGTTAGCACTTGAGGCCTTTGGGAAACTCGTTTGCTTCTGGCAGCAGGTTGGAAACGGCTCTTCACCTGGCTAATCCTGACCAATTGCTTGCCCCCCGGTCCCCCCTTTTCTTTCTTCTGACTCCAACCTTCTATGGCTTCTGAAGCTGAGGTCTTTCCTAAGACTTGTAGAGAGAAAACACCAACCCTCTCCCCCAGTGGAGCCCTCCAAAGGCTCTTAGGAGGTTCTAGAGGTGGAGCTCTTCCTTTGACAGATGGGAATCTTTCCTCCAGGGTGCTGGTGTTTAAATAGAAGTGCAAGGGTGACTCACCAGTCGTTTTGTGGGTTGAATGCATTTTGGGGTTGTTTTGGGGAGACTCCTTGTGTTTGCCTGGTGCATAGTGTGCACAAGTCTCATCGTCCAGGCAGGCTGCAAAATCCCACCGCCAGCCCTGGGGGGACTTCAGAGACACTCAGCACAACCTGTCTTCATGGAACTGGGGGTGTTTGTGAGCCGGTGTGCATGTAAGCAAGTAAGGCCCGCTCTTCTGATTAGGAATAGCATCCTTCTGGGTCAGCCGGCTGCACCCCCTACAGCTAAACTCAGGTATTGGAAGGAATAAAGACTGGAAGCTTAGGAGGGAGGGAGGAAAGAAAGGACGGAATTCTTAGCAGCCAATAAAAGCGAGGCCGTGGAAGAATACGTAGTGACGTCAGGTGTCCATGAGCCATCTGCACTTGGAAACTGCAAGTTACGGCCTGGCAAACTCATTACTTCATTAAATGTTAATGGAGGCAATCAATAACGGAGTCACGAGATTTGCAATATCTTCCTTGGATTTTGGTACGTTTTCCAAAGCGAATACAAGAAATGTATTGTGTTTTTCCATCTTTTCGAAGGACGCAGCCAAAGAGCATTACATGAAAAACAGAATTCTTCCTCTCTTCAGGGGCGCCTGGGTGGTTCAGCCGGGTCGGTGTCCAGGTCTTGAGTTCGGCTCAGATCGTGATCCCAGGGTTGTGGGATCAAGCCCCACATCGGGGTCCCTGCTGAGCATGGAGCCTGCTTGGGATTCTCTCTCTCTCTCTCCGCTCCTCTCCCCCACTCGCACTGTCTCTCTCTCAAAATAAACAAAACAAAACCAGACAAAACAGAACAAAACAAAACAAACTCTCTTCTGATCCACCTTTCTTATCCTACAGACCTAAATATACTTGACAGTTTTTGTGTGTGTGTAATCTTCAAAAGTTTAAAAGAAAGCTTTGTTTTTATTTGCGTAATAGGATATTTTTATTTACATAATAAAAACGTATACATTATATGTGTGTGGTTTTTGAAAAAAAATTTTTAACGTTTATTTATTTTTGAGAGAGAGAGACAGAGCATGAGTGGAGGAAGGGCAGAGAGAGAGGGAGACACAGAATCCGAAGCAGGTTCCAGGCTCTGAGCTGTCAGCACAGAGCCCGACGCGGGGCTCGAACTCACGGACCGCAAGATCATGACCTGAGCCGAAGTGGGATGCTTAACTAACAGAGCCACCCAGGCGCCCCATATGTGTGTGTTTTTAACACAGTAATATCATACTATATGCACTTATGTGGAACTCCAAGCTGCCTTATTCCTTGTAATGGCTACATTTTATTCCGTGGCATGCATGTGTCATAATTTATTTGAATTGTCTCCCGTTAGTGGTCATTTAGACCAATGATAGTATTTTTTTCCTATCAACAAGTTTCGTATTGTAATTTTATTTTATTTTATTGTTAAATTTTTTACAAAATCTTTATTTTTGAGAGAAAGAGAGACAGAGTGCAAATGGAGGAAGGGCAGAGGGAGGGAGACACAGAATCCAAAGCAGTCTCCAGGTTCTGAGCTGTCAGCACAGAGCCTGATGGGGGGCTCGAACTCATGAACCACGAGATCACGAACTGAGCCGAAGTCATACGCTTCACCGACTGAGCCACCCAGGTGCCCCATCATATTGTAATTTTTAAAATAAAGACAAAGAAAGGAAGTAGAAAAGCAGGATGGCCGGAGGCAAGGTTTGATTACCGAGGAGAGATACTGAGCTACAGAACCAAGAATTACAAAGGGCACAAACAGCCGCTGAGTGAGTAAAACCAAATCCAACAAATCAAAACCTCAAAAACTCTCGGGTGAGCTCCTTTCTAGCCCTCTGAGTGCCTATCCTAAAGGAATGAGGATGTTTTTTAACAACCTGATGACCCCATTAGCTCCTAGATTTCCTCTTTGAATCCAAGACCCGTAATTCTTTATCTATTGGCTTGCGGCTATCCCACCTTCTAGTCAAAGTGTTGGATGTATGGATTTGCTGTTCAGGAGAGAGATCAATGCTTCACTGGATATCATAGACACGCAAACCGAAAACCCCATATAGTCATCTCTTGAACATCAGGTTACGTACCAAGGGGAATGTGCCTGATTCTACCCGGAAGACTCAGAACAGGTTTCACAGAAGAAGGCACAGAGATGTTGGGTTTTGAAGGATGAATAAGAGTTTTCTAGCCAGAGACTAGGGGAAGGGCATTTTAAGCAGAGGGAACAGCCTGGGCAAAGACACAAACATCTTAACATGAGGTTTGTTTAACTGGATAATGGTGATTCAGTTGGATGGCTGAAATATGGGGAAGTGGCTGGAAACAGCTGGAAAGACAGGTTAGGCCAGCTTGTGAAAGTCCTTGAAGGCCAGCTTAAGGAGGTTCAGTTTTTTATTCTAAGGGTAATAGGAGCCATGGAAGGTTTCAAGCAGGGAGGGGACATAATGAGGTGTGCCCAGCAGAGATGATCCCATGGACGGGATAGAGCAGCTAGACGCAGACTTTGGAAGCAGGAAGATGGGCCAGGCCGAGGCAAGAGGACTGGAAATTTCGTGCTGTTTGTTCCTTGGTGATCCAAGTCCTAGGAGAGCTCACAGTCAAAAAATGATCAAATATTGATGATTTCATACAGTGCACCTTACTGGTAGGCAAAGGCTTGGCCCCGACCTGAGTGCTGGCCAACAGGAAAGTGGGCGGTTGTGGCTTCTGCGTGGATGAGTTACCTTTGCGAAAGTGCGAGAACTCTAGCTTTCTCTCCGAGACCCGTTAAGGACTTACTCTTGTTTTTTAAGGTATGAGAGTAGTGTTGGGTGTATGCCTGAAAGGAATCTTTATCTTTTAGATACACAACCTGAACTGCTTGTAGTTGAAGTAATATGGTGTTTGATATTTGCTTCAAAACAGTCTGGGGCAGGGTGGGGTGGGTGGGAGGCGGGCGGAGGTGTGGAATGAGCAAGACGGGCGAAGAATTGGCATTTGTTGGAGCCGCCTGATGGACACATGGGAACTCACGTTGTTATGTGTCTGCTTTTGCAGAGGCTTGGCAAATTTCCACGATAACGTGTTTTTGAAAATGCACGAGGCAGAACAGTTTTTAAGGAATGCCGCCACCTGCATCAAGGCAGGGGCTCTATGTGTCCACACGCACACACACAGGCCATGCGCTGCCACAGGCACAGAATGTTTTTTGGAAGAAAGTTCAGGAGTGAGGGGGAGTTGTACTCTCTCCTACTTCAATTTTTTTTTTTTTTTTTTTTTCAACATTTTTTATTTATTTTTGGGACAGAGAGAGACAGAGCATGAACGGGGGAGGGGCAGAGAGAGAGGGAGACACAGAATCGGAAACAGGCTCCAGGCTCCGAGCCATCAGCCCAGAGCCTGACGCGGGGCTCGAACTCACGGACCGCGAGATCGTGACCTGGCTGAAGTCGGACGCTTAACCGACTGCGCCACCCAGGCGCCCCTCTCCTACTTCAAAAGAAACTTACGCATGTATTATTTTTATTTTTATTTTTCCTTAAAAAATTTTTTTTTTAAGGTTTATTTAGTTTTGAGACAACGAGAGCATGCGCGAGCAGGGGAGGGACAGAGGGAGAGGGAGTCCCAGAATTCGAAGCGGGCTCCAGGCTCTGTGCTGTCAGCACAAGGGCTCGAACTCATGAACCGTGAGATCGTGACCCGAGCCGAAGTTGGATGCTTCGCCGGCTGAGCCAGCCAGGCGCCCCTTGGTATTATTATTATTATTATTTTTTTTTTAATGTTTTTTTTGAGAGAGACAGGGAGACAGAGAGACAGAGTGCAAGCGGGGGTGGGGCAGGGAGAGAAGGAGACACAGAATCCGAAGCAGGCTCCAGGCTCTCAGCTGTCAGCACAGAGCCCGATGTGGGGCTCGAACTCATGAAACGGGAGAACATGACCTGAGCCGAAGTCAGATACCCAACTGACTGAGCCACCCAGGCGCCCCACCTTGGTATTATTTTTAAAGAGCAAAATTAAGCCACGATATAAAAACGAACCAGAAAGGATCTGCATCCCATTACCCACCGTGCAGTCGCCACGTGTATTGGCCTCCGTTTCCTCATCCAGAGGCTGCAGGAAACAGGGCCTCCCGGCCCCGTGGGGTTGGAATAGGATTGGAAATAACACGTGCAAATTGCCTAGCCCAAGGCCTGGAACACGGGAGGTTCTCAGTAATGATGGTAATGATGTTGGAGCTGTCACGGGTACTTCGTGAAATTGTATACGGGAGAGAAAGTCCTGCAGGACTTCGGAAGGAACGCACTGCGCAGTTGTCCAGGTGGGGCATCCATTTCACACTCACGGTGTCCTCACTCCTCATTAGGCAAGGAGGCCGGGTCCCTGCCCCCAGCTGTCCGCATTAATCAGATTCACTGGATAATTGCTCCACTTCGCCCGTCACTTCGTACGTGCGGACTACCCTCAAATCCCAGGCTCCTTCCTCTGGGGATGAACCCGAAAGCTGACTCCGTCATTTTTAAGCGAGTTCATTTCTAGAGTGAGCTAGAGGTGGACGTTCGTTCGCAAGGGCCACAGAGGACTTTGTCGGCTCACATTTCATACAGTGAAATCCACTTTCCAGGACGGACACAAACAGTCAACCCATGCGTGAATTTCAGCCTGGGGGAGGCTAGATGACCCCTCAGCGGGCTGTTTGGGATGGCTCGGGGGCCTCTGGGCTTGTTTATCTAGCACCCTGACATCTACAAAACCTGAACTTTGGCCCGCCTTCTCACCAGTAAGCTCCATCCACCTCCAGGGGGCCCGTCTTCTCTCCCTTGTACCACGGGGTCTCCCCGGGGGCCCAGAAGGTTCAGGAGGGTCGAGCGAGGAACGTGGTTCTGAATCCCACATGCAAAGTCAATGCCTCTGGAAGCTAACAGTGAGGCTGAGATATTTTAAGCAACGGCTCTCGAGAGATCGTGTCTTCCATTTAGTTTCTTTTTTTGTTAGGGAGGGCCTTCTAAAATCATTTTCTTTCCTTCCATAACTAACCACATGGATTTCAAATGCGGAGGCCGTGGGTGCAGAGGGGAATTCGAACTGTTTGTCTGCAGGGAAGTATCTTTTGGAAAATGAAAGCGATCTCAGGGGCCCCGGATCTCTGGGGCAGAATTGTCAAAGGCTGCAAACGGAAATGGATACCTTCGTCACTCAGCAGTTGATGGCCACAGTGACTGACTCAGTGGGAGCCGCTCAGTGGAACAACCCGTCTGGCTTCAGGAACACACAGAGAGCGGTAGATGGGTTCGCTCAACCCGGATTGGCCCAACCCGAGCCATTGTGACCTGTGAGTAAGAAGCCCAGGCTTTCAGGCAAAGGCCTTGAGTTCGCCGCCTCCCCCCTGCCTCAGGTAATTGTACCTACACACGTTATATTACCTGCGTTACATATTATACGGAATTATGATTATATAGTAAGTACCAACACATGCTGAGTGTTTACCCTGTGCGAGAAGTTGTGACAGATGCATTTTACGTGCGTTAGGCCTTTAACCCTCATCACGATCTTTGAAGGAGAGGACTGCAGGTGGACCGTAGAGTGGCCAGAAGGAAAAAAAAAAAATCAAAGTGCCATTAATGGAAGAGAGCGCGAGGCTGGGTGGTCCCAACTGAGTGATGTCCATGATTGCTTGGCTGGGGGCCGGGGGGGGGGGGAGAGGAGGGCGGGGGGGGGCTGGGGGGGAGGAGGAGGGCGGGGGGAAGAGGGCGGGGGGGGGGGGGGCGGGGGGGGGGAGCGTCAAGAGTCACAGACAGGAAGTGATTCGTCCAGACTCTTAACCATACCATTGGTTTCCGACAACATAATAGTAACATTCACAGTAATAGTAACAGTCACAGCGGCAGTAATGTTAATATTCTTCTCAGGTTGTTAGGAGGAATGTGTCACAGTATCTGACATACAGCAGATGGTCCTTAAAAGTTGCTGCACTGAATGAGTAACAGTTTTCATTAGCCAAGGCGTGCTAACGAACTACTCCCAATTTCTGTGCTAGCAAACCTAATATAGTAGGAGGGTCTCTTCCCTTTTGGAGAACCGACCTCTCTCTCAAGATCCAGAGCAACATAGGAGGCTAGGGGGGAGGGGGGAAGGGGAGGGGATCTGCCTGCACAAGTTCTCAGAGGTATTTCCACCCCAAAAGTCATACTTCCAGCGGACCCCCACGCGCTCTCCGCGGAAAGCTGCCTGCTCCCTCCCGGGTGGCAGCAGCGGCACAAACGCATTTCTTAAAAATGATTTCTTCACTTGCTCCCAGTTGAGCTCAAAAACATTGGCCGGATTAAACTAATCTTTGATCCAGATTTAATGAAGGCACAAATACAGACATATGCCATTTGGGTTTGAGGCACACTCAGGAAAAGTGTCAGCAAAGCAATTTGCTAAGGCTAATGAATAGCTTTTGGCAAAGGGGTTCAAAGCCAGTGTCAGAAAGAGCTTTGTTGGAGGCAGGGGAGAGGCTGAGTGAGTGTGCGAGGGCCGGCCCCTCTTCCTGCTGTAGGCACACATCAGCCCCTCTCCACCGCCAGACCAGGGGTGTGGGTGGGAGGGAAGGGTCAGCACGGGGTGCAGGGAGGACACACAGGTGCTGCTGAGAGAGTCCTCTGGCCAGTGAGGGGGGACACCCAGGGGCAGGACAAATGAGGAATCCGGGCAAAAGAAAGTGCCAGATAAATGGCCTCAGACATTAGCGGTCTCGGGGACAAGGCTGAGGGGAAACTTCCTCGCCTCTCTACTTGCTCTCTTGTGTCTTACATTGTGGCTGAGATACGTGCATTCGGCCTCATAAAGCCACATTGCAAAGACACGAAATGTGCGATCTGTGTACGCGTGCATGCGACCGTGGATTCCGTGGTACGCGCGTGTATGTGAAAGTTTAGGAAACGAACTGCCAGGCTGGGTTTTGCTTCACGGAAGGAAGGAAGAGATTGCCATGGTAGTAGATGGTCAAGGGGAACCTGGTTTTATCTGTAATGATTCATTTCTTTTAAGAAAGAGACTGAAAGAGGGGCGCCTGGGTGGCTCAGTTGGTTAAGCGTCCGACTTCGGCTCAGGTCATGATCTCACGGTCTGTGAGTTCAAGCCCCGCATCGGGCTCTGTGCTGACTGCTCAGAGCCTGGAGCCTGTTTCAGATTCTGTGTCTCCCTCTCTCTCTTTGACCCTCCCCCGTTCATGCTCTGTCTCTCTCTGTCTCAAAAATAAATAAATGTTAAAAAAAAATTAAAAAAAAAAAAAAAGAAAGAGACTGAAAGAAAAACAAAAAGAAAGAGACTGAAAGCAAGCACAAAATATTACAGGGGGTACGGGAGGTTTTCACACCGTTCTTTTTTGTTTGTTTGTTGCAAGTTTTTATTTAAATTCCAGCTGGTGAACATATTATTCTTTATGCGTTTTTAAACACTTTCCAAAACAAAATAGGAACTGCTGGAGGACAGACCTGGCACATCTGGGGAATGGAAGAGAGCATTTGTGGGAAGTTCAGGTTCTGATGGGGAGAGAAGTGTTGGAGAACCATGGATTCTGGTGGCACATGGGGGTCGGGGGCGCTCCGTGTAGCTCCAGTGTGCCAGGACTCCCCATCCCAGGCCTTGCTCCTCTCCTGGGCTCAAGTGGACAGATGCGCTAAGAAAGAGCTTGGCTGGGGCGCCTGGGTGACTCAGTTGGCTAAGCATCCGACGTCAGCTCAGGTCATGATCTCATGGTCTGTGGGTTCAAGCCCTGCATCTGGCTCAGTACTGGCAGCTTGGAGCCTGGAGCCTGCTTCGGATTCTGTGTCTCCCTCTCTCTCTCTCTCTCTCTGCCCCTCCCCATCTCATTCTCTCTCTCCCTCCCTCTCTCTCTCTCTCTCTCTCTCCCTCTCTCTCTCTCAAAAATAAATAAAAGTTAAAAAATTTTAAAAAAGAAGGAGCTTGGCCTTCAGCAGGAAGAAGGTTGTCCCTTTGGTCAGGAGAGGACTGGCAGACTGAGGGTCAGAGGCCGTGGTGGGAAAGGTACCGTGGTGGTCTGGGTCCGGGATGGGGGACCAAGGACTGTGGCAGCTGCAGGAGGAGAGGAAAAGAGGGATCCCTTCTGAACCTTCCCAAGATCCCCATGCACCCAGTGACCTTGGAAGGAAGCAGAGAGGGAGGGAAGGAGGCATGTTCACAGAGATCTGAGAGCTCAGTGGGGACACAATCACCAGGAGCAAAAAAGCCGGAAAAAAAACCTACTGAGTGGGAGGAACACGCATGGCCTCAAAGAGGCAGCTGTCCCCGAAATCAGATCCAAGGCAGGTGAGGGGAGAGCCCAGCGGACAGGACTTGTCACTCCTGCCCACACTAGGAATTTTCCTTTGCCGTTCCTTCTCAGCAAGGAGGCTTTGTCCCCAGCCCCGGGATGTCATTCCAGTCTCCAGTAAGTGGAACACTTCACACCCGCCCAGCCAAGTCCATTTATTTGGAATACTCTCATACCCTTGTCAAAAATGGTGCCAAGGTGTGTAAACAGACCAATTTCTGGGATTGTTTCAATCTAATCATATTAAATTATTTGCTCTCTTGGCCTTGAGGGGGTTCCAAGGGAAAGCGATTGAAGTCAGGTCCAAAAATAGCTACCTTTGATTTCCAGTCCTGGTGCTAACGTGGGTGAACTTCTTAGGGCTTCTGGTGCTGACGTCAGTGATCCAGCGATGGTCTGAGTCAGGGACTGAGGGCGGGGGGTTGGGGGGAGGCCGGGAAGGGGGCACCGCCTCTGCCTATTTTTCTTCCAAAGCCCCATGATGGGAGGAGACATTTTAAGGAAGGTTTTTAGCAGTGATAGTGTCATGTGCCAGCTACCCCCAGAAAGGAAACATAAATCAACGTCAGGATCATGTGTTGATCGGGAAGAAAGAGATTGTGACCGAGTCTAACGGGGAGAAAGAGGCCAGAGAGGCAGAATGATGCCTAGAAACTGACACGCTTTGACCACAGACCCCAAAGGCAAATACCTCTCAGTTGGAGGCTGGTTGGATGGGAGGAAGCAGAGTGTAGACGAATGCCAGGGCTTTGGAGCAAAGCAGATGTGGGTTCGAATCCGGAGAGCTTCCTATCTGTGTGACCTTCTGTAGGTTTCTGAATCTCCCTAAGGCTCAGCCGTCTCCTCTGGAAAACATGAATCATAGGAATGATGCAGATCTTCTGTCCTTTAAGGACATCTGGAGAGTGCCTAGCTCTGGGTAGAGTTTGCAGAGGCCAGGCACTCGAATGAATGTGTCTCCCTTCCTTCCCAGCCATTACCACACAGCTGCCTTGCGCTACGTTGGGCCCCGGGGCCGTTCACGGTGTTTTGCACATTGCAGATACTCACTAAATGATTACAGATTGATTCGAAGGCCATTCTCCGTTAAATATCCAAGTCAGAACTGATCTCTCTTCTGATTTGTCCAGTTGTCTCCTGGGCATCTCCAGCCAGGGAGCTCCTCCTCTTCTCTCCCAGCGATCCCCTTCTCAATGACTGGCACCACGGTCCGTCCTGTCGCCGGGACCAGAAGCATCTGTGAAACTGACAAGTGCTTATGGATGTATTGGGATACAGTAGCGAATGAGGCAGAACGAAGACTTATCCCCATGGGACTCCCACTCCAGGAGGAGAAACACGACTTCTATTTATTCCGCCCTTAAGCATGCTTGTTTGCAATTCTCTTCTCTCCATTTCTAAGGCTGTTGTCAGAGGTCGGCTTTCATTGTCTGGACTCTTGTAATATATCCTCGTTGGTCTCCGGGATCCTGCTCAACTCCCCTATCCAACCTCTCCTTGAGAGTAATCTTGCTAGTGTTCAGATCTGATCGTGTCGCTCTGTCCAGTTTTAAATGGTCAACGGCTTCCTATTTACCGATGGAATCAAGTCTAAACTTTTAGTCCTTTGCAGCAAACCGAGAGGTTGCAAACAGGCGGCGTAAGGCTGGATCTTCCGACAGATTTTGTTTGATGCATACGGTGTCGTAACACGAGGTATTTAAGATATGAATCAGTTACTGCTGCTTACATATTGGGAGATGTCACCCAGAGGTTCAGATTTCCAGGTTTTCTTGATAAATTCTAAGATCTGGCAACATTGGGCCAGCCTTCCTGCATGGTCGCAACTCTCTGGAGGCAATTAGTTTTGTCCATTGACATTGAGCTAGATATAGATGCTATTAGTCACTGAACACCTGATACCCTCTTTTCAGTTTTGCTGCCCACCCGGACCCTTGTAAGTATTAGGGATCTTGCCCCTGACCTCACCTCATTCCAGCTCACCTTTTCAGCATTTCACTCGGTTCACTGCCTGCATCCGGGTCTCACGAAACCACTTCCGTGGTCTTCCGTGCATGTGTGCCTTCACTCATGCTGTCCCCTCTGCCCCTTCTTCCTCAGCACTCATGAGTAGCTGCATTCAAGGCTCACCTCTCTCCTGGAAGTCCGCCTCCCCACTCCTCTGTACGTCTTCCCCCCAGAGCGCTGTATTACTTCCTCCTGCTGTAGTTTATGGATTTGTTCGAGTTTTCTCCTAGACCTGAGCCCCGCGGGGGTGGGCGCAATGCTTCCTATTCATTCTGCAAATCCGTGCCAAGTTTCTACAATGTGTAGGTCCCAGATGTCAGCACCAGTGGGGAACTGGTGGTGTGGCTATGGAGCTAATGTTTTGATGGGAGGATGTCCATCAGTAAATGGATAGATTTATTTCAGAGGAGCTGAAGGTCTGCAACTTATGTATAGCAGGGAGATATGATGAATGATGGCATAGGATTAGGGGAGGGTACTAATTTGGCAGAGGTGGTGAGGGAAGGCAGCCTGGAAGAAGGGACATAGAACAAGAAGGAACCATTGGAAGGTCTGGTTTTTGTAGTCTTAGCACAGAGCAGGCATCAGGAAATATTTGAGGAATGAATAAATGAATGTACGAACCATTCCCAGCCCCCCACATGGACAGATAATCATTATATTGTGTAATCACATAATAGGCTGGGCATTAAATAAAATTAGGTTTTCCAGCTTCATTAGCTGGGCTATGATGAGTCCCAGGTCCATGCCCAGAAAGCCAGAGGAAAGGTGCATCCTGACCTGTGAGTCAGGAAACCTGTAGCTGTGCATCACTTAGGATTGTCTTTGGCTGCAAGTAACAGAAAAGTTGACTCTCAGTGGCTTACATTGTAAAAATATTTACTACACACTTAACACCGGCATTCTTAACACTTTTTTTTTTTTTTTACTTTTATTTATTTTTGAGACAGAGAGAGACAGAGCATGAATGGGGGAGGGTCAGAGAGAGAGGGAGACACAGAATCCGAAACAGGCTCCAGGCTCTGAGTGGTCAGCACAGAGCCCAACGCGGGGCTCAAACTCATGGACCGCGAAATCACGACCTGAACCGAAGTCAGAGGCTCAACCGACTGAGCCACCCAGGCGCCCCTCTTAACCCTTTTTATACTGTGGCAGTCTGATGAAGCCTGTGAACTTCTTCTGGGGAAAAACCGCTAAAGTAAAATGCACACAGGGGAGCCTGGGAGGCTCAGCCGGTTAAGCGTCTGACTCTTGATGTCGGCTCAGGTCGTGGTTCTCACGGTTTGTGAGTTCGAGCCCCGCGTCGGGCTCTGCACTGACAGGGCAGACCCTGCCTCGTGTTGTTTCCCTCTCTCTGCCTCTCCCCCACTGGTTCTCTCTATGCCTCTCAAATACATAAAAATAAATTTCAAGTCAAATGCACACAGTTACCAAACAAACCAGGTTTATTAACATAGATTCACCGACAGGTTAAAAAGAATTTGTAGTGTTGTAGATATGTGCTCCTTTGTTAGCTCATTTGGATAACAAAATCCAGTGGCGGGTCTAACGGGCACTAAAACTTTGAAATAATGATGAATGTAAAGGATGTTTTCAGATATCTGTCCCAGCTACAATATTGTATGAAACTACGCATGGCTTTTATTTGTAACTGTGGCAGGCACAATAACGTCTCCTCCAAGATGCCCACATCCTAATTCCCCAAACCTGTGAATACGTTACCTTCTGTGGCAACAGAGACCGTGCTGGTAGGATTAAATAACTCTCGAGACGTGGGGAGACAGTCCTGGGTTACAGGAATGGGCGCAATGTTGT
Source organism: Panthera leo (assembly GCF_018350215.1). Classification (NCBI taxonomy): domain Eukaryota; kingdom Metazoa; phylum Chordata; class Mammalia; order Carnivora; family Felidae; genus Panthera; species Panthera leo. Next base: position 174,876,045 of record NC_056679.1, read on the forward strand.
CACAGGATATTTTATTTTATTTTATTTTATTTTATTTTATTTTATTTTTATTTTCAAGCTTTCGTTTTCAGTGTTCATTCTTATTTTTGAGAGAGGGGGTGTGAGTGGGGAAAGAGCAGAGAAGGGGGACGGACGGAGGAACCGGAGGACGTTCGGAACTGTCAGCACAGAGCCCCCTGCGGGGCTCGAACTCACAAACCGTGAGATCGTGACCTGAGCCGAAGTCGGACGCTCAACTGACTGAGCCACCCAGGAGGCCCTGGGTCTTTTCAAGGACAGAGAGGGGCAGAAATGAGCGACAGAGTCAGAGGAAGAGATATGATGGGAGAAGCAGAGGCCTGAGTGATATGGAGTCTGGAATGTGTGCAGCTTCTAGGAAGCTGGATAAAGCAGGGAGATAGATCTCCTCTGGAGCTCTGGTAGTGGGGCCCTGCTGACCCGCTTTGGATTTGTGACCTCAAGGCTGTAAGATTTGTGGTTTTATTACTTTAATATTGATTTATTTCTGAGAGAGAGAGAGACAGAGAGAGACAGAGCATGAGCAGGGGAGGGGGAAAGAGAGACAGAGAGAGAGAGAGAGAGAGAGAGAGATACAGAACCCGAAGCAGGCTCCAGGCTCTGAGCTGTCAGCACACAGCCCGACGCGGGGCTCGAACCCACAAACCGCGAGATCATGACCTGAGCTGAAGCCGGTCGCTTAACCGACTGAGCCACCCAGGCGCCCCAAGATCTGTGTTGTTTTAAGCCACTGAGTCTGTGATAACTTTTTTTTTTTATAGCATCAATAGAAAACTGATACCGATTTTAGTCCGGGAAGTGGATGCTGCTGTCACAAATGGAGACTCTTTCGACTGCCGTAAACAGACTGTCGGTAGGAATGTGGATGTGAAAAGCACTCCAGGTGATGGTTTAGAAAGAGGGAAGAGACCTGTTACTGGAAACTGGAGAAGAGAGGGTCCTTGTCATACAGTGGCAGGAAGCTTGGCCGAATTGCATGCTGCATTTCTATGAGAAATGGAGCTTGTAAGCGTTGACCTTGGGTATTACAAGCAGAGCTTGTGAGTGACGAACTTGGATGTCTTTTGCTGCGGAAGTTTCCCGGCAAACTTTGAAGGAGCGTCTCAGTTTCTTCTTGCTGCTCACAGTAAACTGTAAAAGGAAGTAGAGGGAGCAACTGTCACGCCAAAAAGGACCCAGAACTCGATGACTGGAGAAGCTCTCAGCTTCTCCAGATGCTAAAAGCCGCTATCAAAAGATAGCAAGGTTTGATTTGCGCCTGGGAAAATGTGCTCCGAAGAGAAAGCCAGGGAGGTATCCCGCCTTTGGCTAGTGCCTCAGGAGTACCCAGAGGTCGCTCAGAGGGTTCTTGGACTCCTGGACCCTCTCAGCCATCACAGCAAAAGCCGGGAATGAGGATAGAATTATCCCAGGAAGACCTGTGGACGGTCTGCGCGTCTAATGGAAACGAATCCCCATGACCTACAGACGAGACCCACGAGGTTACGGGGAATTCTAAGTCTGCAGAAGCACCGCCAGTTTGGACCTGGTGGTCCAAGGATGGAACAAAAGGAGACTGTCAGGCTCCCAGAAATGCCACCAGCAGAAAACAGGCTGGTAAACCTGCTCCGTCGCAAACACTCGCTGCCCTTCGAGAAAGAGGGTGAGTGATTCTGGGGGCAGAACCACGGATTCGGAGGGGGAGCCTTGAACCACAGGTTCTTGGAACCTAGCGTATTCCTAGCCTGATTTCAAAATTGTTGGGCCACTCCCTTTTCTCTTCCGTTTCTCGCCCCTCTCGAACAGGAGTATCTGTAACTGGGATCCCGGGCCTGGCCCGTCCTCGCATTTTGGGAGCAGGTACGTGGTTTTCTAGTTTCGCGGGCTGAGAGATGGAGAGGAATTTTGCTCCGGGATAGATCACACCCACACCCCCACCCGTGCCTGGTTTAGATGATGAAATGTGACTTTTACGTTGATAAGATTTAGATGAGAGTTTTGAACTTTGAGTTGATTCTGCAGCGGGTTGAGCCCCATGGGGATGTTGGGGTGAATGAACTCACGTGGGATGGAGGTGAATCTTGAGGGGCCAGAGGATGGATAATACGTTGGCCAAGTTCCAGCTAGAGTTGATGCTACTATAGATTGTGGGATGTGTGCATTGCCGAAGAAAGCACCAAGTTCCAGGTAGCAGTTTGTGGAAACTATGAGGTAATTTTTCTCTCCCACCAACTTCACGATTCCTCATGGTTAAGAATCTCTGACTAGGAGCAGGTGGGCCTTTGGAGGCACCACGTTCTTTTTTTTGGTATTTTTTTATATTTTTGTAATTTTTTAAATGTTTTTATGTATTTTTGAAGGAGAGAGACAGAGCATGAGCGGGGGAGGAGCAGAGAGAGAGGGAGACACAGAATCTGAAACAGGCTCCAGGCTCCGAGCCATCAGCACAGAGCCCGACGCGAGGCTCGAACCCACAAACCGCGAGATCATGACCCGAGCCGAAGCCGGACGCTCAACCGACTGAGCCACCCAGGCGCCCTGAGGCACCACGTTCTTAAAGTTACCCCATCGTCGGTGAGGAGACCAAGTTTCCCCTCGTATCACAAGATGGCTGCTACAACTCCAACCATCGCATTTTTAGACAGCAGCCTCCCAAGCTGGACAGAAAGAAATCAGGGGTGAAATCTTTCCGGGAAGTACCCACAGTAGCCCTGCTCTTTGGCCTCGTCGGTCACACGGTCAGCCCGGTATGTGACTACTGGCAAAAGGGAATTAAGTTACTGTGACTGGTTTAGACCAGGGATCAGCAAACCTTTGTTGTAAAGGGCCAGATAGCAAATATTTTAGGCTCTATGGGCCGTATCATCTGTGTTGCAACTGCTCATTCTACCGCAGTATCAGGAAGGCAACCGTAGGCAATCTGTAAACAAATAAGCGTGGCTAGGGCCATCAGATTTACCAAACAAAAGTGCAGGACGCTCGATGAATTGAAGCTTCATATAAACAACACAGGCTTTTTTTTTTTTTTTTTTTTTTTTAGTATGAGTGTGGGCTGCACAACACCTAGGATATACTTATCCTAACAATAATAAACACCAAAGTAGTCATGGTTTACCTGCAATTGAGATTTAACTGAGATTTAACTATGGCACGCTGGCCGGCTCATGTTGGTTTGCTGGAAGCATTTCTGTTTTCAGTACCAACCTTCCAGAGTTTGGAGACCTCTCTCATTCCCTGGCAGACCGGGACAGTTGGTCAACTCACCGCTACAACTTTGCAGACATCGCAATTTGAAGGTAATATAGTATCATTTAATTGAATAAAATCCCCTCTAGTTTCCAATACAAATTTCAAGTTCATGTCATCCTAATTCTTCTTTTGATTTTTTTTTTCAACCTTTTCAAAGTATCACAAACCTTTTTAGCTCGCAGGCCGTACCAAAAAAAGGCAGTGGGATGAGTTTGGACTGTAGTCAGTAGTTTGCTGATCCTTGGCGTAGACCATTCGTGATTCATCCCCTAGGGATGGTTGTATTGCTGCTCAAACAAAATTAGGGTTCTGTTAACAAGGAAGACAGGGAATGGCTGGTGGGAGGTAACTAAGGATGTCTGCCAATGATCAGACATCTCTTTCTCTGAAGACCTGTGTATTCAGTTCTCGGAGATGGCCGCTGGCGTTGGATTACTCAGCCTTCACCTCTCAGGCATCTCTGTTGCTTCTCAAGCTGGTGTGTTTCCCTCAGAGGCTTTTAAATCAAACCAGGGGAGTTCGACACCCGCGGAAAAAAAAGTTCTGCCCCTTTTCTCCTAATGCGCAAACTGTGTTCTTGAGCAAGTCTGTTCCTTTCTCTGGGCTGGAGTTCCGAGATTCCCCCCCCACCCCCATCTCAACCTGAGTTGCAGAAGAAGACATCTCTGGTCTATGAGAGTGTGGAGGGTTCACAATTTAAATGGTACACACTAACGCAGATGATTTCATCAAATGACAGGAAGATCCCATAGCGTGGTATTAGCCTTCATTTTCTAGAGAAGGATTTTGAAACTCAAGCCACAGCCCCCCTTTCCCCTGCATCCTGTCTGCCCCACTTCGTTTCTGGTCTCCACCCTGAAGGACCTAGAGGGAAGAAAGTTCTACATTCCAAAATAGTGTAGATCCTACTGTCCCCGCTCGTAAACTCCCAAACGAACAGAACTCCAGATGGTGCCTGTTTATCTGTGGTTCTAACCCAATTAGGACAAATTATCATTTCTTTGGTGTGATGTGTCTCCTGGGCATCCTTAAGCAGTCAACAAAAACCGCACGAAGTTTGCATTGTTTCAGCTTTTCCATCAGCAACTTTTATGATCAGATTTAGAAATCGGTTGTAAAAAACTGCCTTCGGACCCCCACTTGGCAATATCAGGCAATTCAGTTCGCTCCAGTCCAGAATGTAGGAAGGATTCCCCCCTAGGCAGTCTAAAGAGACAAAGCGGATGAGTGATATGCTAAATTTCTTGGCCTTTACACGGCCTTTCTTTTCAAAGTGAGTGCACGGTCGGTCATTCCCTTGGTACTGAGAGGGGGCCAATAAATGAAAAGATGGGAAAAATAAAGCGGACCTCACCAGCTTATCCTTCTGGCTTTTTGAGTTTTACGAGGAATGGGGGCACCTGGGTGGCTCAGTCGGTTAAGCGTCTGACTCCTGATCTCAGCTCAGGTCTTGATCTCGGGGTTGTGAGTTCAAGCCCTGTGCTGGGCTCCGTGCTGGGTATGAAGCCTACTTAAAAAAAAAAAAAAAAAAAAAAATAGGGGCGCCTGGGTGGCTTAGTCGGTTAAGCGTCCGACTTCGGCTCAGGTCATGATCTCACAGCTTGTGGGTTCGAGCCCCGCGTCGGGCTCTGTGCTGACTGCTCAGAGCCTGGAGCCTGTTTCAGATTCTGTGTCTCCTTCCTTCTCTGACCCTCCCCTGTTCATGCTCTGTCTCTCTCTGTCTCAAAAATAAATAAACGTTAAAAAAAAATTAAAAAAATAAAATTAATAATAATAATAATAATAATAATAAAAGATGAATAATCCCACGCCTGTGGAGTCAAGACCCTGAGAAGAAAGGTCTTGTGCATCTGGTGAATGAGGAGGATGGGTTGATGAAATAAATGGTCAAGTTGAGCCAAGCTGAGCATTTATTACCCTTCCTGGAGCCGCTGATTCCTAACAACTGCAAATGGGTCTCAAGGAAATGCCATTGCATTGAGACATTGTGGCGTGCGTGTCCCCTGCCTGTCCACGGATGGTTGCCCAAATCGCTCCCGCTCAGTCCTTTCCAAAGATACCCTTGGCTCTTCTTTTTTTCTTTCTTTTTTTCTCTCACTGGGTCCTGGTGGGGGGAGCAGTGTGGGTGACCCCAAGGGACACGTCAGCATCCTCACTGCCTACGGTTTCTGAGCGCGTCGGGGGTTACCAGGTTCATTCCTGCTGACCCATCACTCCTTCCCAGGATGCCCTTCACGAGAAACAGAAGAAGGGTCCTGTGAGGTGCCAAGTTGTGACTCGTTCTTTGCCCAAAGAGAACCTTCTTCACAAACAATTACCACATCATCATAAACCCTCGGGAGAGACATGATGTAAAAATGAAATTACTGAAAACATTTTTGGACTCACACTTGGCTTTATATAAACTCACAGACAATCCTATAAGGCACTCAAGCAGATTATGGGTTTGAGCAAAGCTGGAAAATTGCTGCCATTATATTGTTATTATTAACACCTTGTAATTAGCCCTAAGGAATCCCAAAGTTCTCTTTCTTGATTTGGCTTTAATGAAGGAAAATTGCTACCTTTGCAAGTTGGATGGCGCCCGTTCTGATTAACCTTAAGTATATAGGACTATTATTTTGAAAATGTTTGCTGTCATGCGCATATTAGCATTACGTACAACTGGGAGGGGGCTGGGGGCGGGGAAGGTGGAGAGGAGGAGGTCTTCTCTTCTCTTTTCCTCCCCCCCCCACGCCCACCCCCCCAAAGGAGGGTGAATTATGGGCTTACTTCAGCCGTGGTCCTTGCTCAGAAGATCAAGAATGAAAGCCCTGTGAAGGCCATGACCGCAATGCCTTGGCCTTTGCCAAGCTCCATCGGCAAGACGGTTGGCTGCTAGCTTCTCAACCTGTTGATTGCACAGGCTGGTGGGGTAATTGTACGGGGTGGTTTTACCATTACCTTGTGAGTGACCCTATGGGGATGAGATCATACGGGAGTTAGCACCTAGTGCAATAAAGCGGGTTTTATTTGCATGTCCCAGAGCTCTCCAGAGGCCCCTTCTGCAGCCTTCACAGGCACCGTGTCTCCAATGAAATGCCGCCAACGTTAATAAAAGATCCCTCTATATACCCCTCAGCTCCCCTCCCACAGGCAGTACACTATTTTCATTACCTTCTCTGGGAAAACCATACATTAAAGAGAACTCGTTTGATCTTATCTGTAATTAATTTGTATTTTGATAATATAGAGGAGGAATTTTTACATGTGATGACTTACCTGTTCATTATTTCTCTCTTTTGAACTCCTGTGACCGCTTAATAATTCAAGCCGAAGCACGGCAGATTATGACATTTTCCCCGCCCACCTTTCAGGAAGGAGAAGGTGTTGCCGCTCACAGGGAGACAAATTGCTTTAAATAATGACTTTGTGCGAAATTAGTCATACATAATTGAAAAATTCTATAGATGAATACCAAAGTAACCTGAGATGATCAGTTTACATAGGCGCTTGAAACATGTCTTCCTGCTGGGAGCTGCTCTGACCTAGGAGCTTGGCGATTGGTTACTTTCTTCTTCTTCTCCTTCTCCTTCTTCTCCTTCTTCTCCTTCTTCTTCTTCTTCTTCTTCTTCTTCTTCTTCTTCTTCTTCTTCTTCTTCTTCTTCTTCTCCTTCTCCTCCTCTTCCTTCCTCTTCCTCTTCTTCTTCTTCTCCTCCTCCTCCTCCTTATTCTCCTCCTCTTCCTCCTCTTTCTTCTTCTTCTTCTTCTTCTTCTTCTTCTTCTTCTTCTTCTTCTCCTCCTCTTCCTTCTTCTTCCTCTTCTTCTTCTTCTCCTCCTCCTCCTCCTTATTCTCCTCCTCTTCCTCCTCTTTCTTCTTCTTCTTCTTCCTCTTCTTCTTCTTCTTCTTCTCGTCCTCCTCCTTCTTGTTCTCCTCCTTCTCCTCCTTTGCTTCCTCCTCCTCCTTCTCCTCCTCCTTCCTCTTCTTCCTTTTCTTCTTCTTCTTCTTCTTCTCCTCCTTCTTCTCTTCCTCCTCCTTCCTCTTCCTCTTCTTCTTCTCCTCCTCCTCTTCTTCCTCCTCCTCCTCCCCCTCCTCCTCCTCCTCCTTCTTCTTCTTCTTCTTCTTCTTCTTCTTCTTCTTCTTCTTCTTCCTCTCCTCCTCGTCCTTCTCCTCCTCCTCCTCCTCCCCCTCCCCCTCCTTCCTCTTCTTCTTCTTCTTCCTCTTCTCCTTCTTCTCCTCCTCCTCCTTCTTCTTTCTCTCATTTCCCCATAAGAAGGTGAAAAGGCTCATTTCCAGGAAAGCGTGGTTCAACAGTATTCACGTAGAAGGATAACAACAGCAACAGCACTGGTCATAGTAACGGTAGGAAGCTCACTAAAGGGGCTGATGGCCCCAGGTGTGAGAGGAAGGGAGGGCATCTTGGAGTAGAGATTTCAGTGTGCTGATGCTCCTTGATGCTCACTGAGAAGCAGTGACACACATTCCATGGATTACTAGGAGCCAAAGTCTAGCAGCCCCCTGCCAATCTGACACCTTGTGTACCTCCCCCAGCGGGTATTCTTGTTGTGAAACCCATTGCAGTAAATGTCCCCTCTTTTTGTGAGACAGAGCGGGCTCCTCTGTGTCCAGCTCACCAGCTGGAAGCTGGGCTATGTGGCTGTATGCGGACACACCCGGAGTTGAATCCCACTCCTGTCTCTGACCGGGCCAGCCCCTCCGGGCCCATCACTTATGCTGCCCAGCTGGCGGGGCTCTAGTGAGCCTTAAACAGGATGTGAAAAAGATGCAAAAAGATGCAAGCCAACGCCCAGCACCTAGTAGGTGCCTCACGCATTTCATTTCATTTCTTTCCTCTCCCCCAGCAGGTTCAGTGAGCTGGACAAAGTCAGGGTGAGGCCTTTGTTCTGGCCACTCCCTCCCACAGGCCTGTTGGGAAGCTTTTAATCTCCCGGTCTCAGTTTCTCTCGTGGATAATGGGATAATAAGATGTGACAGCTGCCCATCTGTCAGGGTAAGAGGTGAATTAATGAGTTAATGTTTATGAAGTGCTTTGAGATCTTCCTCTGAAAGTCTCTTCAGATGTACTTTATTGGCATATTAAGACTTCTATCATCTGTGGGAAAAAAAAAATCCAAGTAGAAAAACATAATCATCGCTCAAAGGAACTAATGAGGATATTATGAGTGTAAATTCGCCACCTCAATTGCTCGTCTATGGAATGGTTTCAGATGAGAAGGCGCACACCTGTCCTGGTCCAAAACCTGTGGCAATGTGTCAGACCGGTCGGAGCGCCATGATCCTCTCCAGGAGAAGGAGACGGACTGTTTCCGCAGCAGGGGACAGAAATAAAACAGAGGTGCCCCTCAGGGTGTGAATCTGTTGAGGGAAAAGGTTACACCTTTTCTGTCTTCTGAGTGTTGTCTCACATAGACTTACTTCCTCTTTCGTCCTTAAATGATGAGAAAAGTTACACGCTGCTTACCTTAGTGGAGAATTTGTCTCTTCTGGCCTGGCATCTGGAGGCTAGAAATCATTGGTCGGTATGAAACCATACAGCTACTTAGGAGCAGAATGTGCTTGGTCTGCGTGAGCTTCAACACCTCTATAACACAGTGTTTCTCTACCTTTTCTTCGTTACTGTCTCCCTGATGAGACTTATGGACATTTTCTTCCCCCCTAATTTCCAATCCCCCCACCCCTAGGAAGTTTCAATATCTTGTATACACTGTATATCTGTTTTATGTACTGAACGTATATTTGTGCCTTATACATTAAAATAATAATTTTTTTTTCAGTCTCCTGACTCCAAGAACCAATGTGCACACTCTTGGGGGCAATCTCAACTCTGTTAAGAAGGCTGCTTTAGCGTTGAATGGTATGACAAGCATTTCATTTGTTAACAAGATCCAAAGTCTTTTTTACTTTTTATATATTTAAAAAAAATTTTTTTTAACGTTTATTTATTTTTGAGACAGAGGGAGACAGAGCATGAACAGGGGAGGGGCAGAGAGAGAGGGAGACACAGAATCCGAAGAAGGCTCCAGGCTCTGAGCGGTCAGCAGAGCCTGACGCGGGGCTCGAACTCACGGACCGTGAGATCATGACCTGAGCCGAAGTCAGATGCTTAACCGACCGAGCCACCCAGGCGCCCCTACTTTTTATATTTTTAAAAGCTATTTATTTTGTTCGAGGGAGTGGGGAGGGGCAGAGACAGGGAGCGTCAGAATCCCAAGCGGCCTCCGTGCTGCCAGTGTAGAGCCTGCCGTGGGGCTCGAACCCACGAGCCATGAGATTGTGACCTGAGCTGAGGTCAAGAGTCAGATGCTTAACCGACTGAGCCACCCAGGTGCCCCGAGACCCAAGTCTAACCTGGCCTCAACTTTGTTCTCATGCCCACCTCCCCAGATAGGCATTATTGATTTTAGGGAAAACTTGGAAAGAATCCTAACAATTCAAAGAATTGGTTAAATAAGCGAAAGGTGTCTTTATAACACGGAACCCTTTACGGTCCGCACACACGATATCTACATATGTGTTGGATTACAGAGGACAATTTCTGAGGGAAACTGCAGGCTACCCAATGGTCCATTATTTAGAGACATCTAGAAAAAGCCTGGAATTGAACTTGCCGGTGTCATTGTTGGGTTGCAGAATTGGAAGGGTTTCTCTCTCTTTCTCCCTCTTGTAGTTTAACCTGTACTTTTCGGTTTTTTTCTCTAAAACATATATGAGTATATATTTAACACAGGGAAAGTAAAAAATAGAGAGAACCTTCCCCCTGGGGATGTCTAGACACGGTCATTTTTATGGTGGTATAAGGGCTCCACATGGTGAGGGTCAACATGGCCTCCTGGGTCATCCCTGAAGACGACACCCCTTTGCCCGTTCTCATGGTTGCTAAGTCATTTGGGTCCCCCTCGAAACAGCAGTTCACGATCTCCCAACTGCACGTAGTCTAAGAAGGCAATCTCAGACCACCTGCTGTTCACGTCGTATGAGATGTCATACGTCGAAAACCATGAGGAGAGGCGAACGTTAGCCAGAGTCTGTGTCCCCCCTCTGGACGTTCTGGGGTCTCTGCTTGGGCCCAGGGAGGCCACTGGAAACTTGAGAACTAGGCAGAGCTCAGCTAAGCCCTCTGAAAAACTGTGTCTTCTTTTTTTTTTGAGATTTTTTTTTCACGTATATTTATTTTTGAGACAGAGAGAGGCAGAGCATGAACGGGGGAGGGGCAGAGAGAGAGGGAGACACAGAGTCCGAAGAAGGCTCCAGGCTCTGAGCTGTCAGCACAGAGCCCGACACAGGGCTCAATCCCACGGACCGCGAGATCATGACCTGAGCCGAAGTCGGACGCTTAACCGACTGAGCCACCCGGGTGCCCCAAAACTGTATCTTCTAAAGCATTCTTTATCATTTCTCCTACCTGTTGGGTCCAGGCATCACACCATTTGATGTCAAATTGCGGTTGGCTGTCTGGTTCTCCATTCTATCTGTTTAGTGCTCAGGGCCATGCCAGGCATAGAATAAACATAGATGTTTCCTAAACGAATAAATGAAGGCATTGGGCCTTGGGTGAATCAATATCTTTGTAAATATCCAATCCACTGTCTTTGTAGAAGATTCAGCAGGGCCTAGCCCCAGGGCCTGCCACAGAGTGAGCTCTCAAGATAAACACATTTCTTGGGGCGCCCGGGTGACTCAGTCAGTTAAGCATCCGACTCTTGGTTTTGGTTCAGGTCGTGATCTCATGGTTCGTGTGTTCAAGCCCCGCATCAGGCCGTCTGCTGTTAGCGAAGAGCCTGCTTCAGATTCTCTCTCTCTGTCCCTCCCCTGCTCATGCTCTTTCTCTCTAGAAAATATAAATACACATTCAAAATAAAATAAGTGGTTCAAAATTAAAAAAAAAATTAATGAAAAAATTTCTTGAAGAATTGAACAAGCAGAAACAGCAGAGACTGAGAATGATGAAACCCCTTCTCTTTCCCTCCCTGATTTTACTTCCTTTCTCCTTTAGGGCTTTTGTACTTGCTGCAGATTCTACCTGGAACTCATGTCTCCCAGACTCTTTGCTGCTCTAACCTGTCCTCACTTCCCTGTGCCTTTTCCAGAGCATTCCTCCTGACCCTCTCCATGGGGCAGGCCCCCCTGTTAGCTCTTCTCAGCCCTCCCTGTGTTCCCTCCTCTTCCCCTCGCACTTATCGCAGGTGTAATTATATAGTTAGATGTGCAATTATCTAATGGTATGAATAACTAGCATTTAATGCGTACTTAGTAGGCACCCGGCGCTGTGCAAAATGCTTCCATCCTGAGTTCATCATTATTTAGTCCTCATGACAATACGACGAAGTACTATGATTGTTGCCATTTTACAGAAGAAGAAACTGAGGCTCAGAGTGGTGACCCAATGAGCCTGAAGTTGTGCAACTGGTTAGTAGCAGAGTCAGGATTAGTAGGCAATCTGCCTGCTGCCCAGAGCCTACACAAGGAGCTTCCACAGCAGAGCCCTCCAACTCTGTGTGTTTCACGGGTGCAAATCCAGATAGGAAGAAATTGGGAGTTCCTACATGAAAATACAGATGTCCAGGGGGCGCCTGGGTGGCTCGTCGGTTGAGCGTCAGACCTCGGCTCGGGTCATGATCTCACAGTCCGTGGGTTCGAGCCCCGTGTCGGGCTCTGTGCTGACAGCTCGGAGCCCGGAGCCTGCTTCGGATTCTGTGTCTCCCTCTCTCCCTGCCCCTTCCCCGCTCACGCTGGGTCTCTCTTTCTCTCAATAATAAATAAATGTTAAAAAAAAATTTAGGGGCGCCTGGGTGGCTCAGTCGGTTAAGCGGCCGACTTCGGCTCAGGTCATGATCTCGCGGTCCGTGAGTTTGAGCCCCGCGTCGGGCTCTGTGCTGACAGCTCAGAGCCTGGAGCCTGTTTCAGATTCTGTGTCTCCCTCTCTCCCTGCCCCTTCCCCGCTCACGCTGGGTCTCTCTTTCTCTTAATAATAAATAAATGTTAAAAAATATATATATTTATTCTTTCTGGGCTCGGTTCCAGGCCGTGCTCAAGGATTTCACAGTGTAACTGGGGAGACAGACCTACAAAGTCCCTTATGGGACCAGGAGATGAATTCAGCAATCTGAATGATACGGTGCTGTGGAAGGCCATAACTCGACCTCGGTGCATGGCGGGTTCAGGGAGTGGTGTCAGCCTCCCAGGTGAGGGTGCCTTTGAGTGGAGTCTGGAGGGATGTGATGAGCTTTCTTGCAGAATCGAGGGACAGCTCTCTGAGCAGACAGAGTAGCACACGCGAAAGGTCGTGGAAATGACAGACCCAGGAAGCTCTTAGAACTTTAAGCAGTCTGGGATGGTGGCCGAGGCCAGGAAAAGGGGGGAGACGGACCCTGAGGCTGGAGAAGGGGCAGCGTCACTGATGAAGGACCTGCTGTGCTGGAGCTGTCGTGAGGGGGTGGCTCACAAGCCTCCGGGCTCTCTTCTTTCTTCCAGGCGCGTCGTAGGATGGTTCTTCCCTGCCTCCTTTGACACGGCGCGGTCATGAGACTCTCTCTGATGAAGTGTGAGCGAAAGCGGCACCTGCTGGAGTCAAAGTTTTGAGTCCGTGCCCGCCTCGCTGCGTTCGCTTCTCCTGGCCTCGGCGTCACGCGGGCACAGGCAGAGGTGGGGCTTTGTCAGCCTGGGTCCCCGGGTGACGCTGATGAGAAGAGCCCCCCCGGAAACCTAACCTGCCCTGAGGCAGCCAGTATGTACCTGGGGGTGTGGGAGCAGGGGCTCTGGGTGGATCTGTAAAAAGAAGAGAGGCTGGCACGGGCCTGAGAGTTGACAAGATCCTCGGGTATCTAAGCCAAAATGGAGGCAAGAGATGAGGGATGAAGGGAGAGGGACACTGGGGATATCTGAGGGATAGAATCACCAGGACTTGGTACCTTGATGAGGGTGGGGAAGCCACTTACCAAGTCGGGGTCCACAGAGGGGACAGCATGTTCTAAGGGGGAGGTGACAAGGTCAGCTTCAGGCAGTGGGTGGAAGGTTGTCCAGGTGCCTCCCGAGGCCCCTTCCAGCTCTGCATTTCTACTGCCCTGTTCCCTTGGAGCCTAAGGACCAGCTCTCCTCCTACGGGTTGGCCTTCTCTTCCGTGGAAGAAAGACCACAATCCTCGATTGTGGGTTAGAATCTGGGGGCACAAGGGGCTGGATACCAGAACCCTGCCCTCCGGGAGCTCTTGACATAAAATTGTCTGTCAGATGATTGTTCGGCAGCTACACGTTGCAGGCAACTCAATATCACAGTATCTTAAACCAGAGAGAGGTTTATTTCTCCTGTATAAGGGACGTCTGGAGGCAGACAGACAGTCCAGGACGGTTGGGCAACTTCCTGATCATCAGGGACTCAGGCTTCTGTGTTCTTGCTTCTTTGCCAGCTTCATCATGTGACTCCCATCTCATGGTACAGGATGGCTGCTGGAGCTACTGCTATCGCATCTGCATTCCAGCCAGCAGTAAAGAAAAAAAAAGATAGAGCGAGAGGAAAGAGCACTTGGCTTTTTGTGCCGTAAGCCACGACTTGGTCACACTGATCTTCCAGGGGAGCTGAGAACGGTCTTCATTTCCTGTGCCCAGCTGTATCCAGAGGTTCTGATACCAAAGAAGAGGGGAAGAACAAATAGTGTGGGACAAGTAGCAGCACTGGCCCCAGATGGGGCCGACTATGGTCTTGCTGGCAGAAGGTGTTTGGGGGACTGAGTGTCCTTTGTGACCCCAGGCCCCTTAGTCTGAATCACAGAACAAGAGGACCAAGTACAATGCCTGTACCCCGGCAGATTTAGCAAACCAAAGCTTCATTACAACGACCCCACCCCACGGAGGGGTAGAGGGGAGTGGGTGACGTTCAGGCAGCGCTGATTCCAGAAGCCCGTCTCAGTGGAGGGCCGGTGGGAGACAACACGTTCAAGAAGCCTGACTGAAGACGCACACACAGGCGCCCATGTACGCACCCCCCTTCTCCCTGCCATCCCGACAAGTCAGCGCGTGCGACTAGGGAGTCAGATGGACCGGCTTACACCTTTAGTGCCACCGACTTGCCGTGTGACTTAGTCAAGTCACTTCAACCATCCCGGAGGCTCTGTTTCCCCATCCATAGAACAGAGCCTGGTTGTGTTCGTTAGATGAGAAAACATATAAAAAGCGGCTCACACAACTCGCCTGGGCTGCGGGGCGCAGAATTATTGCCTTCCTTCTTTCTTTCACATCAGCGTAGCCAAAACATACTAATCTGTGGGGTTTTCGGGGTAGATAAAGTTTTCTTTTTTTAATTTTTTTTAACGTTTATTTATTTTTGAGACAGAGAGAGACAGAGCACGAACGGGGGAGGGGCAGAGAGAGAGAGGGAGACACAGAATCGGAAACAGGCTCCAGGCTCTGAGCGGTCGGCACAGAGCCCGACGCGGGGCTCAAACTCACGGACCTCGAGATCGCGACCGGAGCCGAAGTCGGACGCTCAACCGACCGAGCCACCCAGGAGCCCCTAGATAAAGTTTTGATTGCAGGCTGGATATTGGAATTGATCACTGATGTGGCCGGGAACCCCAGAGACACGGGGCCAGTTGGTTTCGTAACATCAACATACGTGTGACAAATGTGGCAATAAGGCTTATTCACTTCAACTGATATTTATTGTCCTGGGCTGGGCTGTGTCTGAGACCCACCAAGCAGAGGCACCAATCAATGGCTGACTACATTTGGAATTTGAAAACCGATCACAAAGCTGTCATTATTTCTGCGAGGAAGGACATGTAGGTCGCTTGCTACCGAAGGGGGGAAGCTCTGTAAACGTTCTTAGGCCAGGCAAACCCATTGGCCACCTTGTGTTCTTCACTGTCCCTCCCATCCAGGTTGTAGAGCAGCCTCTTGTCCGTAGGAGGGGACAGCTGGAGAGTTGGGAGGTGCCCTGTCACTAATAGGTCTTGCTTAAGAAAGTTGGTTCATAAAGTCAAAGGTCTGCATGGTCCAGGCAGAGAGCTTCACAGTTTATTTGGAGCTAAGTTGTGGACACGTTGACAGCTGGGAGGGATGGCCTCAGGGTGGAGGCACTGCCTTGCATTGGCCATCACGGAGCTGGGGAGTCGATTACAGGGAGGCGGGCTGGGTGCTTCCCAGGGGCGGGGCTGGGTGACTGGCACATGTTGGCAGCTTGTAGAACTACTCAAGGGAGCTTGGTTCTCCCATAAGAGACACTGTTGAGACTCCTAGGTCCTAAGCCCTGGCACCCCAGGTCTTCGGGACCCTGTTCCCTTGGAGCGTGAGGACCGGCTCTCCTCCTAACGGGTTGGCCTTCTCTTCCGCGGAAGAAAGACCAGTGTGTCAGAAGATGGCCAACTCGGGAAGAAGGCAACGCTCCCCAAGATCTCCAGAAAGCAGAGCCCGTGCACTCTTCTTGCTTGAGGACGTGGCTCATTCTCTCTGGCCCCATCTCTCAGTGAATGCCCCCCTATTCACTCCACCGCACGAGATTTATCAACCCTGGAGTCAGCCTCCACGATTTAGCCTGCTCTCCCCCATCTTCCACTTACCATGGGCCACAAGCTGATTTACTTCTGTCTGGAGACCTCTTGTCTTCTGTTCTCCTCTCGAGTTCCCAGGGCTCTAGTGTCTGTGCCCTCCCTTCCGCTGGCTGTTCGGGGGCCCTCACTGGCCTCCCTGCCTCCAGCATAGCCCTGTCTGACGGACCTACCTTCCACACACGTCGTGCGGGCCTGTCTCTAAAGAAGCTTCTGAAAACTGCTAACTCATTGCCCTTTTAAGAATTCAACTGGTTTTTAAGCCATCTGCTCTTCTCTTTTGGCTCCCATAAATGTACGGACGTAAGGTACGGTAGACAGACGCTTCTTCGGTCAAAACGTCGAAACATACGTCTGAAAATAGGGTCAAAAGTTGTCATTTCTCTCCATTCCTTCATCTGGGTCCTTTCTTCTAGATTGGCTATCATTCATTGTTGTGCACGATTACTGATTTTTCCTCTCTGCCTATATTCTTGGAAGTCTAAGTGGGACCATCCCATGCGTTCTGTCCCGTGGTTCACGGTTTCCCTGGACGACACCATCCTCCGGGCATCTCTTCATGTCAGCGCACAGGATCTTCTTCGTGCCTTTTGCGAGCTGCCTACGATCCCAGGATTCAGCCCGCACCGCTGAGGGCATTCAGATTGTTTCTGAACTCTGGCTGTTTACCCAGTACCCCTCAAGCACATCCTTCGCACATGTCCTTGAACACGGCTCCTGGTGTACGTGTGTATTTTGGTTGGGGTGATTCCCGTGAGCAGGATTGCTGAGGCAGAGGGTGAGTTGTCTCTGTAAGGTGCACCTGTGGGGACGCTGTTTGCTTAGAGCGCTCCATGGCTCGGCCTGAGCTCCTTCTCCGGGCCCGGTCCGGCCTCGTTCTCCCCCATGCCTGACCCAGCCAGACTTGCCTCCGTTATCTCAGTTCTTTGAGCCCTTCCAGGCCACTCTGAAACGCTCCCCTGCGCCTCCCCTGCCTGTCTGGCTCCCACTTATAAATCAAGAGCAGAGTTACATGTCACTGTCTCTGAATTGTCTTACACACACACACACACACACACACACACACACACACACACACTACCTAGCTCTAAATGCTCGGAAGGTCTGGGTCTCATTGACGTCTTCATCCCTGGTGCCCAACGCTGAGCCTGGTGAAGTGAATGCTGAGCAGATGATTGCTGAGTACAGGGATGGGTGGGCGTCCCTAGACAGTTCTTGGGTACCAGAGAGGTGCTCACCTTGACCCCGTTTCTCAGGAGGAAGTGGCCAGTGTTGTCCTCTATTCCCACAGTGTGTAGGCTGGTAGACTGAGCAATGCCCCTCCCCCACCCCCACCCCCACCCCCAAAGGGCGTCCACATCCCAATCCCCCCCCCTGCAGTCTGTGAGCTGTACGGGTTCAGGTGGTGTTTTTACTTCTCATTTTAATAAAATTCGAAGATGCACGTCATAGGCAGGGCCAGTGCCTAACACAATCGCTAAAGACTACGGTGACTTGAGGGTCCGTCTCTACTCTCCGCAAGGTTAAGTCCATTCTTACATGATTCTTGAGACCTTGTTTATCGTCGGAAACACGTTGCTTGCCGATAAGAGTTGCTCAAGTGCCATCCCGGAACGTACAAGTCATTTACTATGCCACTAAAACAAAGGGAACCATGTGTTTAAGAATGGCAATGTACCACACAGTCTCTGAGCGAGGAATACACACAACTAAACCAAAAACTCACACAGGGGCACCTGGGTGGCTCAGTCGGTGGTTGAGCGTCCGACCCCGGACCAGGTCATGATCCCGTGCTTCGTGGGTTCGAGCCCCGCGTCGGGCTCCGTGCTGACCGCTCAGAGCCTGGAGCCTGCTTCGGATTCTGTGTCTCCCTCTCTCTCTCTCTGCCCCACCCCCACTCTGTCTTTCTGTCTCCCCAAAATAAATGAACATTAGAAAAATTAAACAAGGGGCGCCTGGGTGGCTCAGTCGGTGAAGCGTCCGACTTCGGCTCAGGTCACGATCTCGTGGTCCGTGAGTTCGAGCCCCGGGTCAAAATGGGTGAAGGGGAGAGGAAGATATAGGCTTCCGGTTTTGGAATGGATACGTCACGGGGATCAGAGGCACAGCACAGGAATACAGCCAATGACGCTGTGATAGCCTGTGTTGTGACAGATGGTGAACAGAGCTTAACTGTAGAGACGTGGAACCTGCCACGTTGCACCCCTGAAGCTAATGTGTCACTGTGTCAACTAGATACTCACAAAAATTAAATCCAAACCAAACCAAACCCAAAACAACCCCGTGGCATGATTTCCTTTCAAGTCGCCGATTCTGCGTTTTTACTAACATCAGAAGTTATGGTCGTGCTTCCGATGCCAAGCTCCGGTAAAAGGGACTTCGTGGATGTGATTCTATTTGAACCTGAAGATGAGGAGGTTACCCTGGATTATCTGGGGGGGGCCCTAAAAGGCTGTCACAAATGTCCTTGTAAGAGGGAGGACGAAGGAGATTTAATCCCGAGGGTGAGAAGGTGAGGGGACCACGCAGGCAGAGATGGGAGCGATGGGGCCATGAGCCCAGGCACGCCAGCAGCCCCCAGAAGCTGGAAGAGAGCCTCGGGAGGAAGCATGGCCTTGGGTCCACCTCTGGAGAAACTGCTCTCTGACTCCCGGCCTCCGCAACGGCGAGAGGGTAAATTTCTGCTTTCGGCCACCAGTTTGGGAGTAATTTGTTACAGCGGTCGCAGGAAACTAACGCACGTAGGAGTGTTTCTAGCCGCGGCGATGGTGTGGGGCAGCCCTTCCTTCGAACGTTTCCGCGCCCCGCCCAAGGAGACGGGTTCGACGAGGGCGAGACCCGACCCCCCCCCCCCCAGAAGGCTGTGGCAAGCGGCGTCGAAGCTGGGATTTGTCGGGCTCGCTGAGAAACGTACACAGTAAAAGTTAGAAGGTGGGGTGCCCTCCCGCAGAGGGCACGTTCAGCTGTGGGAACTCTGGCAAGAACTGAGCTTGCATGAAGGCCAACCTTCATGGTTGTTCCGTGGTTGTCCATACTCGGCTAGAGACACCGTGTGATCCTCTGACTCTTCTATATTTGGGCTTGTTGGACTAGATTGTCTTAATGCCTAAGTTATGTCTTGGCAGTTAACGTGGTAAATTTGGAAGCAGCACTGACTTACTGGCCTCGTTTATACTACTCTTATTATTATTTTAACATTCAATGGTCCCACAGTGGTGATTTAAAGAGTTAATGTAGCTTTCCAGAAGTTCTTAACATATTTTTAGCCCTGGAGGAATTTGGCCCAATACAATCACAGAGCTATTATTTTTACGAGTGTGATTTTTCTTTCTTACACAAATATTGCATCCACAGTAACATCAAAAATTAGCCCCAGTCCCACCAAGCAACCCGTTTTTGTCCATGCTCCTTTCCTGTCTCTGCCCATTTGCAGATAAATTTTTATCAGCTCAATCATAGCTCAGATGCCATTTCGTAAACTTATTTTTTCCTCTTGATATTCTCGCAAAAGCATTTTCCATGAGGCTGCGTTGTGTCCATTAAATAAAAAAAAAATAAAAGTCTGTGTCAAAGGCGGACACGTTATGGTTTCTCCTCATGTTTACCAGCCTTGGATGTTATAATCTAACAGTTTGTTTCTATGAGTGTATTTCCTATTAAATAAAAATTCTTGTTGTTATCTTTAGCCTGTCTTTGAGTGTTCTCAGAGGTGGAATAGCGTTTCATGTTTGTCTCTCAATTGCACACATGATATTTTTCTTTGCTTATTAAAATCTGTGTGTGTGTGTATGTGTCTGTGCGTGTGTGTAATCAAGTTGAATGCATTAAAAAAATTTTTTTATATCCAAATAGGTATTGCTTTTGTCTAACATATTTACTACACTTTTAAAAACCCTTCAAGTCTCCTCTTTTCCTCGTTATTCTAATTACACAATAGTTTAAGGCATAATACTCCTGCTCTGAAGTCGAACAGATAGGGATTCAAATCCCAAGTCACTCACGCTTGATCTTGGGCAAGATACGGAACATTCCTGAGCCTCTGTGTTCTTATCTGTAGAATGGAGACAGCAGTGTCTCCTCTCTGTAGGGTTGGTTTTCTTTTCCAGTCTGCCCTTTTGATTTTTATATCAGTTACTTCTCCCCCCCGCCACCCCCCCACCCCTCGTATAGAAGTTTCACATGTTTACATAGTTGACCCTGTCTGTCTTTTTTGGTTTTTCTTTAAAGTTCCCAGTGAACTGTCTCTGGTGCGTGTTCTCAGGATCACAAATGATTACGGCCCTTTGGTGCCCAAATGTGTTCCAGATGGGCAACACTCATGTGGTAGCATCGACGCTGGGGCCAGCCTTTCAGCACGTAGGCTCCTACTGTAATCCAAGCGACGGGTGTCTGGACTTGGAAGGTGGAGATTTTCCAGCGCAAAGGGAAAAATGGAAGGGGGTTACTCTACCCCTGATGGAATTGCCTACCGATGCCCCCGAACGAAAGTTAATATTGTTCCAGCCATGGGCAAGAATGCCAAGAATGCTTTGTAAAGTTTTATCTTTGCAACTCTCCAATTTAATTATTGTCAGGGAGTGACCTACATGCTCGCCTGGGAACTTTCGCCCCGGCCTGTGGGTGAGTGCTACGACCCACTGGGGACGCGGCTCCCGCTCCCCACTTTTCTGCCACTCCCTCCACTGTCTGATGACGTGGCGAGCTGACCTGTGGTACCAGATGCATCGGAGTTTGGATTCTGTGTCCACCGCCCTCCAGAGATGGCAAAGTCATGCGTGCCTTCGGAACCTTAGTTTTCTCATCTATAAGATAGGAATAGATGGTATCTGTCCCAGTGCTTTGGTTGTGGTGTTTAAATGAGATGATAGAGCTGGTTAAAAGCGGAGACGAGGGTGAATATCATCTCTCTGCTCAGTTAATTATTTGACCATGACTCTTACTCAAAACCCTTACGTGACTCTCCAGTTTTATAGCTTCAAGACCAAACTGTTTAGTTCTTGAGACTTTTCACCATCTGACTCATACTCCCCTTTCCATTTGCCTTTTCAGCTCCGATGCTTATCAGCAGTGTGGTCAGGATCCAGTTACGTAATCTTTCTGTGTCTCACTTTCCTCCTCTGTAAAATGGAATAATAACCTCTATTTCATAGGGTTGTCATGAGAGTTAAATCAGCCGCTACATGGAAAGAGCACAAGAAAGTACCTGGCATCTAATTAGTGTGTGCTCAGTAAAAGTGACCTATTAGGGGGCGCCTGGGTGGCTCCGTTGGTTAAGAGTCCGACTTCGACGCAGGTCATGATCTCGTGGTCTGTGAGTTCGAGCCCCGTGTCGGGCTCAGTGCTGACAGCTCAGAGCCTGGAGCCTGTTTCGGATTCTGTGACTCCCTCTCTCTCTGCCCCTCCCCTGCTCATGATCTCTCTCTCTCTCCCTCTCTTTCTCTCTCTCTCTCAAAAATAAATAATAAATATTAAAAAACATCTTTAAGTGACCTATTATGATTCTGATTATTTCCATTTTCATTCCTCCCAATGCATTCTGATCCTTAGGGCTCCGTACCTTTGCAGGGGCTGGTCTCAGTGCCTGGGTATCTGTTCTCTACCTCTGTGCTGTCTGCTTCATTCCTGGGGAATCCTTCGAGGCTCAGGCCACTGTGCCTCTTCCCGGAAGCTTGCCCAGGCCCCCTCTGAGGCCCACACATCAGGCTCGTCCCTGAGGCAGCGGGCCTAGCCCTCGAGCCAGGCTTCCACGTCAGCTCTGCCCACTGGCATCTCCACCATCTTGGGCGAGTCACTTAACATCTCTGTGCCTTGATGTTCTCGTACGCAAAACGGATGCAACAGCGGCTCGCGGTGTTGGGGCTAAAATGAGGAGATGTAAGCAAAGAGCTTGGGATAGCGCCTCACACGTGGTAAGCACACAGTACAAGGACTTGTAGTTTTACGTAACTTATTATACTGTACAGATATGAATCTGTACACTTTTCTCCTCTCCCCAAGACTAAGAGCACCTTCACGGAGCAGGGGTTGCATCTGGATCTTCTTTATTCCCGATAGCTGGCACACAGCAGGTGCATAATAAATGTCAGTAATTTGTAAATGTAATTTGCGAACTGTCAGTAATCCCCAAATGTCTTTTTATTTTTACTTTTTATTTATTTATTTTTTTAACGTTTATTTATTTTTGGGACAGAGAGAGACAGAGCATGAACGGGGGAGGGTCAGAGAGAGAGGGAGACACAGAATCCGAAACAGGCTCCAGGCTCTGAGCGGTCAGCACAGAGCCCGACGCGGGGCTCGAACTCACGGACCGCGAGATCATGACCTGAGCCGAAGTTGGACGCCCAACTGACTGAGCCACCCAGGCGCCCCCCCAAATGTCTTTTTAAATGTACTGAGTTTTTTTGTCGAGGGAAACATTCAAGCTACCAGAAAAACAAAAACAAAAACCCAACAGAGCCAGACGCAGCTCTCAAGAGTCGGACGCTTAACGGACTGAGCCACCCAGGCGCCCCTCGGACATATTTTAGAGGTGATTTTAGAAAGGCTGCTGACTTCTCTGAGCCTTAGTTTCTTCATTTATAAAATAATGATATGTATTTTAATAATTATAATTAATTATGGTATAATATAATTATATCAACTCCACGGAGTTCTGGGACTATGTGACAGATGTATTATGTTCCTGGGCTGAACAGGGCAACAATGGCAATACTTTCACAGTAATTTAGCCAAAACTCTCAAGGGGATTTTTCTGAAAACTCCACAAATTGATTCTCAGGTTATTTGGAAGACCGGCAAAAGAAGATTTTGCGAAAGGAGAAAAACGCAGTGAGATTTTCATCAGATGTTAACATGCATTCATAAGTTACGGTCACTAAGACGGTGTTGTATTTGGACAGGGATGGTGCGTGGGTTGTTGGAATAGAATAGACCATCTGAAACCAATTCCTGGACATATGGAACATGCTATGTGATAAAGAAATAGCACACAATGGCAGGTAACACTTGGATTTAGCCAATAACAGGCATTGGCAAAACTGGGTATTTGAGAGAAAAAGATCGTAACTTAACCAAGAGTCGGAGCCTTAACCAACTGAGCCACTCAGGCACCCCCCACACCATACTTCAAAATAAATTCCAGATGGATTACAGAGTTAAAGGTAACAAACAACAGACATACAAGTAAAAAAAGAAAAGAAAAAGCTAGAAGGGAAACAGTATGTTTGTTTTTTATATTTGCCTATAATCCATCTGGGATTATTCTCTCCTCAGAATAGGAAGTGATTTTCTTAAGACAATGACAGTGGAAGAATCAAGACGTAAAAACGTGACCTAAAGTGATTGTGTACAATTCAAAACTATGTTTTTACTTTAAGCTTCCTAAAAGTTCAAAAAAGGCAAATGAGGAACAAGAAAATAAGGGACTAAACCCCTTCTGTGTCTAAGGTTATTTCAAGTCGATGAGAAAAAAATATATACATACAAATAGCAAATGCAGGAAAACAGTTCAACCTCCCTCGTAATCGGTCATCGTCAGTCAGGTTGCTCTCCCGGCTGAAACCAGAGCCAGGAAGGGCCTGATGGCTGCCGCCATTTTCTCTTTGCCAGTGGCGTCCAAAAGAGGGTGGGTCTTGTTTTCTTTTTTGAGCAGCGGCAAACACACATACAACATCTGTAGGCTGTCAGGGACATACAGGGGCAAGGGTGAGGTCTTTTTAAAATATTTTTTATTTATTTTTGAGAGAGAGCAAGTGTGAGCAAGGGGCAGAGACGGAGAGCGAGAGAATCCAAGCAGCCTCTGCACTCTCAGCACAGAGCTGGACGTGAGGCTTGAACCCAAGAAACGTGAGATTGTGACCTGAGCTGAAATCCAGAGTCAGATGCTTCACCGACTGAGCCACTTTTGAACCAAGTGGATTTGGGTCTAATCCCAACTTGCTGGCTGGTGTAACCTTGGGCAAGCCCTGGGACCTCTCAGAGTTGGTGTTTCGCCATCTGCAAACAGGGATCATAGCCACCACTGCCCAGGGATGCTGTAAGAATTAAATAAGAAGACAGGTGAATGCACTGAGCATAGGGCTCACATAGTATCCATGGGTGCTTTCCTTGGAATATCCAGAGGAAGGAGAGAGCCAGGAGAGAAGGTACGGGTGACAGGTTTTGGGAGGTGTCATTCCAGCACAGGTGACTTTCCTCTTTCCTGCCTAAGACTTTATTGCTAGGGCCACATGGAGGGGGCGCTCAACCGACAGGCATTGGCTGAATGAGTGAACCAGTCAATGGAGATGTGGGAAAATGCCTCCATGTACAAAGCAAAAATTGACTGAGGCTGCAGCCGTTCCAAGAAGAAAAATCAGGGAGACAAAAGCCTCGTACACCACAGGTACTGTTTTAAAAGTCTGACACTAAAACGGAACTCTCTATGCACTAGGTCGTAGGGAGCTGGGTCTGGGCACACGCTCAGCCCAAACCCCAGCTTTCCTGGAGGGCGGATGTCCGGCTAGCTACTCTCTTTGTGCCCTCGGATCTGGCCCATGCCTACAGGATGCTTGAGTTAATTCAGGATGCCCTAACAGACATTCCCTAGGCAGCGTTTGGGACTCTGGGCAGATGCCTTTGCAAGGTGCAGGATTTAAGGTCAGAGGGGCTGGTTGAGATGATGGGTGCTATGAAACATCAGAAATGCTCGTTCCAGCTATTCAGCGCCGTCAGTCAGCTGGTCAGGATTCCCCCGCTTCTGGCAGAGAACAAACACAACCAGGAGGGATCCTGGTTGTGCCGACAGAAGGCGGAGCGGCCCTGCCACTTGGATGCACCTCTTCTCCCTGGAGGAGACCGGCCCGGCTTCTCGGCCCTCTCCTACCTGTGCAGCCCCAAGTACAGCACCGCCCTCCCGCGAGCCAAAGTTGGGCCATCTTGCAGAGAACCTTTCAAACCACTGATCCCTGATACACTCGGACGTGGTAGACCAGATCAAAACCCTTCAGAGGAAGGAAACGGAGGAGGAGAGGGCTGGCATCGAATGAGCGCCAACTGTGTGCCAGAACTTGCAAATTCTCTGGTCGTCCCCGCTATCCTTCAAGCCCCTACCGTCCCGAGCTTTGGGGCTGGCTGCCCTTGGGGAAGTCAGAGCCAGGAGTAGATCCCTC
This sequence comes from Panthera leo, assembly GCF_018350215.1. Classification (NCBI taxonomy): domain Eukaryota; kingdom Metazoa; phylum Chordata; class Mammalia; order Carnivora; family Felidae; genus Panthera; species Panthera leo. Next base: position 174,900,979 of record NC_056679.1, read on the forward strand.
TCCCCGGAGAAAGCAATGCAGGAGTCAAATATCTGGGCCGGTTCCCTCTAGGCTAGAGTCAGCCCTCAGCCTGGCCCCCAGGCCCCCAGGGACCCACCTTCTGCTGGTCCCCACCCATTCCCCTCACACCCACTGTGCATGTCTGCCTGTTGTTGAAAGGACTCCTGAACTGTCCCAGTCTTCTGGGCGCGCGGTGTCCAGCCGAGCCCCCGGCTCACAAGCCCTGCTCGCCACCGTGGGGGAAGTCTTCCTCTGCTCAGCTTCCTCTACCCGCAACCTCGCTAAGACTGTCATCCCGACACTGATGGTAGCACAGTTTCCAGAAAGGGAAGATGGGTTGTTTTTATTTTTTCCCTTTATGATAGTTAAAATACGGCTTATCTTCTCGTGGGAAGAAAAGATAAAATCGCAAACTTCTCACCAGACTCCTTTCCACCCAGGAACAGGCCTCAGTCTCCAGCAAGCAGAGCGCAGTGTAGCCACGATTGGGGATTGTCTTCTGTCCCTGATCCCCTGCTCCCTGGGGGCTGGGCCATGGGGGTGCACCTTGTATCTCAGACTCCCCTGTGGTCTACGTAGGGACCGAACCCCAGAGCTATGGCCGATGCACGCACATGCAATGAACCCCGAAATGGAATGAATGAATGACCACGTACGACCCCCATGGAATGACTGGCTTGAGGGTCCACGCCATGACTCCTGGCCCAAGTACAAGTCATCACTACAGCCCTGCCTGGCCTCTGAGGGATCGCCTCCTCTCTACAGGTGCATTCTGTTAGGCTGTCGATCTCGCCATGTTCCCAAGGTACCTCTGAACTGATTTTCTAGTAAGGTAATGGCTGACTGGCCCAATCAAACTAGACCCCCCCCCCCGCCGCCGCCCCCGTCACTGAGAGTTTGTTCTTTCGCTCTTTGCTTTATATTTAATTTTATTATTTTTCATGACAGTTCACACTATAAACCAAGATTAAAAGCATATAAAATGGAAACATGCCGTACACAGCACCATGGGACTACCATAAAGACCTTTTAATACAAATGAGCTGCTAGGTTCGGTAACCGAAATTATACTTCTGGAAATTTCTGTCGTACTTGAAGAAGAAAAAGGTTTTAGAGTCCGTAAAGAATTTATTCTGAGCCTAGCATTAGCTCTCCCTTGCTAGCAACTCATGGTCTAAAGGAGAGAGGGGCCAGGGAGCAACAGGTGGTTTCTGAGTACCTACTGTGTGCGGTGTTTCCTGCCCGTCTCGTTGTGTGGCAACGACAAAGGCCCAGGCGCAGGCAACCGGGATGATCCGGGCTCAGATTCTGCCCCTGCCACAGCCCAGCCTTGGGCTATGACCTTATCCCTTGAACCCTTGGGTCCATTTCCATGAGATGGGGAAGACCACTCTGGCCTTGTTCAGCTGCTCCTGGGAGGAATGATTGAAACAAAGTCTGCAGCGGGCGAGGACACACATATTCCAAGTGAAGTAAATAGTAATCACTCATAATCATGGCGTTATTAATCCTTGTATGATTCAGCCAGAAAAAACTATTTTGCCAAAGTGGATTGGAACAAATGAACAATTTGACTGAAAGGATCTGGTGGGAAGCTGAGAGGCTAACAGAACGACACAGCCAAAACCAGAATTTGGTTATAAATGAACATCTCCAATAGTTTGCATTTATTTATTTGTTTTTTTTTTAAAGAAATTCAGAATGTTTTTGTTTGTTTGATTTTAGTGTTTATTTTTGAGAGAGAGAGAGAGAGAGAGAGAGCAGGGGAGGGGAACAGAGGATTTGAAGTGGGCTCTGCACTGACAGCAGTGAGCCCGGTGTGGGGCTCGAACTCACAGACCGCAAGATCATGACCTGAGCCAAAGTCAGACGCTCAACCCACTGAGCCACCCAGGCGCCCCTCCAATTGTTAGCATTTACAAATCAGTTAGAAATTTGTCTCCCCCTATGCAAAGCATTTCTGCATTTTTTCCCCCATAGGATTTTCTATTTTTTCGTTCTGTTCCCACTTTATTTTCAGTAATTTATTCTTGCCCTTCATTGTAATAGGGAAACGTCGGGGCACAATCAATACTCACTAATAAGGGAACAAACTAAAGGGTCAAGAAAAGGGGAAATCGTTGAGACAAATTCTTCTACTAACGGGATTTAAGTGAACTATGGGATGTTACAAAATAGTACGTATGGCAAGAGCTCGTTTTTGTAGAAAAATATTGTATCCGCACAAAAGGGCGTGGTCACCTCTATCAAGGGGTGGGGAGTAGGTGGGGAAGGCAGTGAGGCTATGGGGGCTTTTTATGCTTTTAATTTGCTTCTTTCCCCCTGTATTTTTCTATTCCTGAGATGAGAATGCATTACATTCATACCATATATATATATATATATATATATTTTTTTTTTTTTTTTTTTTTTTTTTTTTTTTTTTTGACTTAAAACAATTTTATTTGCTTGAAGCCAATTCTGCCCTTTCTGGCTCTGTGATATATTTCAGTGCCGGTGCCCGCTGAGGTCAATGTTCCTCTTCCATCTTTGCAGTGGGGATAATAGTATCTACCTTGAAGGGTGATTAGAAGGGTGATTAGATTAAGTTAGGGGCACCTGGGGGTGGCTCAGTCGGTTGAGCGTCCGACATCGGCTCAGGTCATGATCTCGCGGTCCGTGAGTTCGAGCCCCGCGTCGGGCTCTGTGCTGACAGCTCGGAGCCTGGAGCCTGCTTCGGATTCTGTGTCTCCCTCTCTCTGACCCTCCCCCGTTCATGCTGTCTCTCCCTGTCTCAAAAATAAATAAATATTTAAAACAAAAAAGAAGGATTAAGTTAGATGTTTTATGTAAAATGTCGTGCAGAGTCCTAGGCACATAGTAGGTCCTCAACATGCACCGATCAATGGTATCTTTCTTACGGACATTTGATGTGTCCTAACAGGTCTTTGTTTCTCGCATTTAGTTCGTTTCTTTTTCTGGAGATCGTTGCGATGAATTCCTCTGGGTAGACGTAGAGAGTGTTCTCCCACTACCCTTGCTTGCGTGACTGTGATGCCCTCCTAACTGGGTGTCACAGTCCTAATCCTCCGCTCTTGGCCGCTCCCCACTCTAGGCTATTTTGTGCTCAGCAGCCAGAGCTGCACCTTTTAAAATTTGAACGGATCACATTGGTTCTCAGACCTCCAAAGATTTCCCATTATATATAGATTGAAACTGAGGCCTGACTGTGGTCTGCAAACCCATTAGGCCCTGATTGCTCCTTCAGGCTCATTTCCTACCTTATTCTCTGTGGGCCAGCCACTCTGGTCTCCTTGCTATTGTCAAACCCAACAAGGCTGTTCTGCCCCAGGGCCTTTGAACGTCTCACCTCCTTTGCTGAGTGTTCTTGCCTTGGATGCACACGTGGCTCCCTCTCAGTGCACTGATGTCTCTGCTAACTGTCACTCCTTTAGCGAGGCCTTTCCGGATCCCTTTCCCTCTCTTTCTTCATGGCATTTACACGCAATATTTAATATTTACACGTTTGTTTATTTGAAGCTTCCCTTTCCCACTGAGATGTGTGCTGCCTAATGGAATGGACTTTATCAGCTTTGCTGGCACTCGAAGGGACACCCAGACCTTCGAGGAATACCTGACTGCCATTGGACTGCCATTAAGCATTTGTTGAATGGATGACTTAAATAAATGAGCTAAGTGTGACCTTAATATTTGTCACAAATAGCATAAGTGCAAACGATCTCCTGAGAAAGGATTAGAAGTAAACATACCCTTCCCTCACAAAAGAGAAAACAAACCCTCTAGCGCAGTTGAAATTCTTGTGGAATCTCAACCAGGTGCCAAACCACCCAATTTTGCACCAGAATGAATACTTGGCAGATGGCAAATGAGAATATTCATGTACCAACCAATCAACATTCTGCCCAGTTATCAGATTGAACCAACCTGCTAACGGCCATTTTTTTTTTTCCCAACCGAGTCCCCGGGGATCAGTGTGGTGGGCATGGTGGAGACATAGGACACATTCAGGGTCCCTGGGACAGCCTAACTCCGCTTGTCCTCCACTAGAGGGGCAGACCCTCGTTCTCCAGTTCTGGGCGTGTCAGGCTGTGTTTCTCTAGGAAAATCCCCCTCTCCTCCCCACCTCCAACTTGGAAGCGTGTGTGCAAGGGTGTGTGTGTGCGCGTGTGCCACAGAGACAGACACAGAAACAGACCAAGAGAGATGGAGAGAGAGGGAGATGATCTGTGTGTGTATGCATAAGAATCACGTGTATTTCTGTCTGGTTCTGTGCATCTAATGGCCGTTTATTATCTAAGTACCTCTGTGTGTGGTTGTGTCTGTGAGTTTGCGTCTGTCTGTCTGCTTGCTTGGGCGTCCCCTTTGCTCGGCTCTGCCTCTCTCATTCTGTGTACCGTGTACGATTCTCTCCCTGTATGCAAGACGCACAGATGTGAGTGCAGCCTTCTCCTCTGCACGCTGGGACCCTTCAGGGAGCTTCTGCTGGTTTCGAATGAAGCTGGGAAGAAGGACAAGGCATCCCACGACCCTGAGGAAGAAAGTTGGGCCTGAGTCACAGCCACCGAAACCAGATGAAATGAAATATCTAAACCCTTAGCCAGGTCTAACCGGAGCCCTGCAGGTAGGGATCTAGGCTTCTGAGCACAGCCCCTAAGGCCTCTCAGTTGACCCCTGGGGATCTCTCACTGCCCTCCCTGTGCTTTCCACATTTCCCAGACACCCTTGCTCTTCCTGCCTCGGACCTTTGCTCTGGCCGTTCTTTCTTCCTTCAGGACTTTACTGGGACATCTCCAGGAAGCCTCCCTTGGCTATCAGCTAGCTTCCCTCTCCTCCGTCCCCATGCGGCCTCCACTGAGCACTCCCATATGGCCTCACTCTCACCTCCAACAGGCCTAGAAACTTTCAGAACACAGGCACCTGGCTTATGTGGTGTTTTGCACCCAGCACAACCCATGGCTCATACAGGACCTCAGTTCATGCTTCTCGCTATTGTACGTATAACTTAAACATAATACGCGTTTCTCTCTCTCTCTCTCTCAACTACGCCTCAGAAAAGAGGGGGCCGTCTTTCCTATTGAGCTCTTACAAAGTATCTCATTTGATGGGAAACTCTCTCAATTGCTTTATTTTCAACAACAAAAGAAACGTTTGGGGAATGTACATTAGCCTAAAATCACCTCAAACAAAATAGGTTTAGAATTCTTAAAGAGATAATCTGACAGAATCTGTAAGGAAAGGAGTCAGAGACATTTTACACAGATTTAGCAATTCTTCCTCGGGGTATGACCTCAAATTACAAGTGCTGGATGTCATGGCAAATAAGCCTTTTAAAGCTCGGCCTGAAAAAGCAATGCTGAGTGGTTCTTTTGTGCAGTGCACGAACTTACACACACCCAGAGAAAGAATAGAAATCCCGACTGTGCTCGTGTCACATGGACGGGAGGCAGGCTCTTGGTCCCAGTGCCGCCCGGCGTCGGATGCAGAACCAGAGAGCGCTGATCTCGGGGCGGTGACACTGAGGTGAAGAGAAAGATCTGGAAAATCGGGCGGGATGACGCATAAGGTGCCTGGGTGGGGGTGGGGGGGTGGCGCAGACACTCTCGGAAGAGTGCAGCCAGGGTCGGAGCCAGGCCGTTTCGTGTCACGTGGATGTGGAGAAAAGGGAGGTTTCTGAACGAATAGTTTTCATTCTGAAGAACAGTCACGACACGGGCCACTCTTATTTTGAGATGTGACAGGATCATGGTGGCTGCCATCTATTGGACACGCACCACGAAGTGAGCAGTGTGCCGGGCACATTGCCTCGATTATTGTATTTTCCCTCTCCTCGTACTTGGGAAGTGGGTATTGTCATTTTTTTTTTTTTTCACTTTGAAGATGAGGAGGCAGGGGTTTGAGAACTGGCCCCAAGTCCCGCGAGGAGGGCTCCCGGCCGGGGTTCAACCCCAGGCCCGACCTCTTCACCAGGGCCTTGTCGAAGCTCTTATAAACATTTCCTACCGTTTGCACGAAACGATCGTATCGGGATGGCAGGAGAGTGTTCTAGCAAGGAGTTGTAACTTAATTCCTCTGGTCACTCCCTGCTTGCGGGGGGACTCCGTGAGTCTTCGGGCTTACTTCATTAATGGAGAGATGAGATCTCAAAGCCGAATGCACGGAGAGGCCAAGAATATAATGCAGAGGATAAGCATTACCCTCCTGGGGTAATCACTAGGGACAGGTGGGGGCTGTGGAAAAACAGAGAGCCCCGTGCTTCTCTGAAGGGGATGGAACTATTACCCCAGCTCATTGTTGCCATTAAAAACATGGTCCTGGGGCGCCTGGGTGGCTCAGTCAGTTGAGCGTCCGACTTCGGCTCAGGTCACGATCTCACAGTTTGTGAGTTCGAGCCCCGCGTCGGGCTCTGGGCTGACCGCTTGGAGCCTGGAGCCTGCTTCAGATTCTGTGTCTCCCTCTCTCTGCTCCTCCCCTGCTCACGCTCTGTCTCTCTCAAAAATGAAGAAATGTTAAAAAAAAAAAATAAGCAAGCAAACAAAGAAACAAACATGGTCCTGCCATCACCAGATCTTTAAATATTTTCAGAAGCCGCAGAGCCCGATGTTGGGGAGAAGTCTGATCTTGAAGAGTTGATCACTGGCTCAAATTAATTTTTCAGAACCTATGTAAGAGCAAATAAAACACATCTGGGTGCTGGAGTTTCAACCTCTGTCTGTGAACACCACCGCGGCCTGGGGCGGCCGTGGTAGTGCTGACTTTGGCATCCTGAAATACGATTCACATCCCAATTCTACCCCTTAGCACCTGGGAGCCTCCCGGAGCCTCAGTTTTCCCGTCTGTAAGCTGGGACGCACCACCAATGTTTACCTCATGGGTTCGTTGAGAGCCACACGAAGACATTTGAGGGTCTAACTGACATTGCAAATCTAACATAGCCCACACTGAACTCCCGTTTCCCAGCCCCTGCCGCCTTTATTGTTCTCCGTGTTTCTCGTATCAGAGCACCGTTACCTTCCTGCTGCCCCCGCTGACAGAAGCGTTCTTCTTCGAGTCCTGTTGTGACAAAAAAGGCTCTGCTTCCAGAACTTTCCATCGGTTGCTGCCCTCTTGTCATTCAGGTCTCAGCTCCTGTGTCATCTCCCCAGAGACACCCTCCCTGTCCACCCTATCTAGTGTTTGACATCTGCCTCTATATCAGGTCACCGTGACACTGCCTCCATGTTTCCTTCTCATTAACCTCATCACGGTCTCGTGTTTTTACTTCATTCAGGGTTTATGGGCCATCTCTGCAGGTAGAACAAGGACCCCACGTGTCTTGGTTCACTGTTACACTGTCAGTACCCGGATCAAGGCCCGGCACGTAGTAGGCACTTAGGGGATGTCTGCCGAATGAACGAATCAATGAGTGAATGGCAATGAGGTTTATAATACGATGCGATGGTTATTAGAAGCTGGTCTTTCCAGAGAGCAGAACAGAGGGAGGCTGGCGTCTGGACTACTTAGAGAGAAGCCAGAGTCTGTTTGGAATCTTGCTACGAATCAGCACCGGGTCCTGCTCGTTCTTTGGTCTTTTCCCCAGTAAAATGTTACTGCTTGAGAAGCTATTAGGGAGGTAGAGATAATGCTTTCTGGAGCACAGATAGAATCAGAAATATAGAGCTAGTCTCTCAGCCAGCTGACCAGCTCACAGATCAGGCAAGCCAGTCGGAGAAAGGTGGGGAGGCTAATCTAGCTTTTGACCCAATGCACAGGGGCACAGGGTCTGCTGCTGGGAGTGTCTGATGGGACTTAAGCGTTGTTTATTTTAACAATTAGTCTCTCCGCATGGCAGGTAGATTTCCATCTCCGTCAGTGATTAAAACAAAATTCCTTTTAGAATAGATGTCCTTTGGGGCGCCTGGGTGGCTCGGTTGGTTGAGCGTCCGACTCCGGCTCCGGTCATGATCTCGCGGTTCGTGGGTTCGAGCCCCGCGTCGGGCTCTGGGCTGACGGCTCGGAGCCTGGAGCCTGCTTCAGAGTCTGGGTCTGTCTCTCTGTGTTCCTCCCCCACTCATGCTCTCTCTGTCTCTCAAAAAGTAAATAAACATTAAAAAAAAATTAGACTAGATGTCCCTTAATTTTTTTTTTTTAATAGCAGGATTTATCTTAGAGAAAAACACTAAGTAAATACTTTTGCAGGTGGCACGTGGGTGTGGCCATCTGAGGCAGTAGAGCCTACGCGACCAAAGGTCAACAGGTTTTGAACCGGGCAGGTGGGTGCCGTCCCCTTGGAACTGCCCTCGGAGATCGCAAAGACGTGGTCTTGTTCCAACTTGCCGACTGTTTCATTTTACTCCCCGTCATTTGGAAACTTTGCCCCGGACTTAACGGCCCCCTGCCTTATCCATGCCTCCGCTTCTGGGCGCAGATCACCCTTCGCCCTGCTGGCGAGCCCTGCTTGCCCCCTATAAGATGCCCGCATCCTGTAAGATGCCCCTTCTGCCATGAACCTCCTCTAAGTCGTTGTTTGTGCTTCTCGGACACTGACGGCCGCTATCCAAGCGCTTTCTGGGGCCGGGCGCTACGGGTACACCCGTATTTAAGGCCCCAGGGATTCTGGGGAGTTTGTTCTCATGATCGCCATTTCACTGACGGGTGAAATGCTCTGGCCAAGATCCCCCAGCTGGAGGGGGCCCGGGACAGATTCTCACCCAGAGCCCTGACCCCACAACCCAGGCGCTTAACCACCCCCTCCCCCCAAGACACCCTTGGCACTTTTTACTTACTCATAGAGTTACCTGGCTCTGTTCTTCTGCCCCCAGCACTCGTGAGCTCCCCGAGGGCATATTCATGAGTCAGTCTTCAGTTTGGTTGCCTGTTGAGGATTCTGTAAACCTTGTGTGAACTTTGAGCCCGATTAGGTTGACATTCTCCTGATGGGGTTTCAGGCTGGGCGGGGCTTCGAATCTTCCCTGGGAATCTGGACAGAGAGACAAGAGGCAAGAGGAGTGAGTATTGCACTTCAGGGGAGAAGGCGCTATCTTTCAAATCCTTCTAAAAATGAGGGTCCCATTTGGAGCAGTGTCCTAGGGTAGTGGAGAGGACAGAGGGTGGGTTTGGCTCCATTTATTTCCTCGTGGGTCCCTGGGCAAACCTCCCCACCTCCCCGAGCCCCTGTTTCCTTACCTGTAAAACAGGGCGGCTGGGAGGCTTCAGTGAAATAAAGACCATACGACGCCTGACACTGGGCCTGGCACGTAGGAGGTCCTCCTACATCACAGTTGGCTTTCTGCCCACCTATTCTCCTCTCCCCTGCCCTCTGCTTGCATTAGACACGCCTGCGTGAAAGGGCCATTTGCGTGTAAAACTTGATCACTTAGTAGGACATCCTTGGGCAGCAAGTGACTCTTGAAACCTCGATTTCCTAATCTGTGAAAGGGGGATGATAATTGATTTACTACAGGCTTGTTAGGAGGGTTAATGAGATAACTTTCAGAAACAGCACCCGACACGTAGAAAATGCGGATTTGTGAAAGGCGCCTGTATATGGCCTGTTCCTCGGTCAGGTCCAAATCATCTCATCCCTTCTTGTGGCATTGCTTTCTTTCCCTTCTTGTTTGTCGCCACGGAAACATTTCAAATTCCACAGCAAGTACTGGGTAGGAAGATGCAGAGATAGAACAAGAAAGCACAAAGTGCAGAGTACTGTTTTTGTACTTTTTAGTACAAAGCCGAATACTCCTGACAGGGATGTAGCCTGAAATACCAAACCGAGGACAAAGACCTGGAAAATATGAGTGAAATTTAGAATCAATATGAAGATCTCTTCAAAGTCCCTCCCCCCCCCCTTTTTTTAACTTTCTCTAAATGTTATCAAGATAAATAATGATCTTAACCTGGAGAAAATCCAGGTTACGGTGAGGTCCAGTTTGGCATCATGCACCTGTTCAGCAGCACCCACTGAGGCCCAGCAGATCCTCCTCGTGTTCCCAGTCTTCATGTGAAGACAGGCAGGGGAGTAAAGACAAGACACCGGGGCTGTCTGGTGATGAGACAGAGGTGGGAGAGACATTGCTGCAGAAATAGAAAGGGGACAGCTCAGAAGAATTCCAGAAAAGGCAATCGAGGAGGTTAAGTGGGCATTTCTGGTCACATCCCCAATGCTAAAATGGGAAACCATGCTCTGGGATGTCACTGAGGGTTCGTTCTTGGCAAGCACAGAAACAGACACTCGCTGACTGAGGCAGAGAAGGAACGCGTCGGAAGGGTGCGGAGCAGTTCGGGAGCAGTTCGCAAAATGCAGAGGAAGGTCGACTTGGAAACAGACAGGAAGTGTGGTTGCTTTGCGGGTCCCGAGAGCCAGAGCTGCTGGGCTGCCTCATCATCGGTGATGGGAAGGAACGTGCTCCAACTCTTTCTTTGTTTTTCCTTTTTCTATGTCACTTAGCTTACGATTCCAAGTTCAGGAAGAGAGAACTTGATTGTCATAGCCAAGGTCACTTGTCACCCGAGACTATGAGGCAAGAGAGGCAAGCTCTTTGGGTGACAGCCACATCATGGCCACAGTGACCGGGGGAGCAGTGATTCCCCAAGTAGAAATGAAAGTGACCTGGGGATGAAAGACTGTGCCATTCACGACACCGGCCACTACGGTGAGTACGTGAACAAGAGTAGAGACAATGACGCTCTAGTCCCATTCAGGTGTTCATGTATGAGTGCTTAGTCTGCCAAGCCCTACATCAGGTGCCGGAGGACTGGGGAGTAGGACTGGTTTGGAAGGAACTGAGCCCCGGTTGGGAGCACAGATTCTCTGATGCCAAATCCCTGCCTCTAGGAGTGAATGGTCTACAGGTGGGAGGCACATAAGCGGAGACAATTGGAGGAAAGGACAGAGCACCGGGTGCCTTGGGAGGTGGGCAATGGGGTAGATCCACGCTGATGTTCCCTGAAGGAATGGAGGTCAGAGATACAACAACAAGGAGAGCCTCACACAGCACCTGAAACGTCAGGAAGTCTTCCCCTCCTCCCCAAGCCATTTTGCTTCCCTCACCAAGCCAATCTCAAGACTCGCTTGGTCAAGATGTCTTCAGAACCAGATTATCCAAGCATAGAACGTCAAGCCAAGAGTGGGATGAATCAGGCATGGGAAGCTGAGTCCAACAGCCCCATCTGAAGAGGGTTAACATGGATGAGGCGTTCTCCTATCTTCTTCCCCAGAAGCCATCTGTCAGGAGCCCCATGGCCTGCCGTCATGGTGGCCAGGCCAACAGTAGGTGCTCAGTAAATGGTCATAGAAGCGGGGAAGAGGCAAAAGGATAGAAAGCAGGGGTGGAAAAAACCATAACAAATGGGAGGGGGAAGTTTTAAGTGAACAAGGAATGGGCAAGTGGAAAATTGAATGAGTAAATGAATTCTACGAGGAGAAGGGAAGCAGGGAGGAATGGATCCATGAAGGTTTCAGAAAATCTACACTGCCATTTAGTAGCTATGGAATCCTGGGTCAATTACTTAATCTCTTGGGGCCTCAGTTTCCTCATCTGTAAAATGGGGCTAATTCTGGCCCCTCTCCCACAGGGTCATTGTGAGGATCAAATGGGAAGGTGAACGCAAAGCGTTTAGCTCAGAGCGAGTGACCATTGCTGCCCAGCTACGGTCACTCGTGGGCTAAAGGTCCAAGTGAGTGAATGGAGGAGTGAATGAACGAATAAAGAAAATGAAGAGAAGGCAGGAAAGAGCATGAGAAGACAGTGGAAGGTCTTCCTGGGGCCCCCTGTTCATCCTTTGGTGGCCGGCGAGGGCTGGGGACTGTCTGCCTTGCAGACAGGCTCACTCTCTCTCTCTCTCCCTGCGCAGGCTCAGCCTGTTTGATTTCAGGAGGAAGATAAGATGCCCGGGCTGCTTTTTCATCTTCTGTGTCTCCAGGCCCTCCCCCAGCTCACCACCCCCTTGGCAATTGGGGCCTTCAAAGTTCCTGCTGGCTCCAGATCTACAGATAATCGTTTACTGTAATCCTACCCAGGAAAGAAGCTGATAAAGTCCAGATGGGTGTGAGGTCTTCCAACTCACTTTCTCTGGCCAGATAACACTGGGGCCTTGCAGGAGACCCCTCTCTCGGGGACAGAGGCAGAGTGGCCGGTGTTGCGTAAGCTCATGCATTTGGGAATGGGCTGTCATTTATTAGGGGAGCTCCTTTCTTTCTTGGGAGAGTGGGGGAGGTGGAGAAGGAGCACTAGATTTGGAGTCACAGCAGATTGAATCCCAATTCTAGCTCTGTACTAATCAGGATGCCAGCACGAATCCCCATTTTCCAGGGTAGTGTGTGAGTGCTCGGCGATGTGCTATGTGCGGAAAAACTGGGGTCGGGGGAAGGTTCAGGTCCTGTCTCGTTTCTATGAGGGCCTGGCTCGTTGGCCAGACTTCCCCATACGGCCCAGGAAGGCTCCCCCAGCAGCTGAACCCCAGGATGAAGACCGGCCCTCGGGAAAGACACCGAGCCCTGCCTGGGTTTGAATTAAACTATCTCATTCACGGGCTGTGTGACTTTTCGCAGGTTGCCAGACCTCTCTGGGTTTCCATGTCCTCGTCTGCAAAGGGCATGCTAATAATCTCCCCATCATTGTCTGGCCGCAAAGACTCAAATGAAATAGCAGACAAGACAGGGTGCTGCGATCAGAAAAATATGCAAAAGTGAGATGTCACTTCTCTTCGGGCCATACTGGGTTCGTGCTCCCTGAAAGTGGAGAGGCCACACGGTTCGACCTGGCCCCGGGCATGCTGGGACTGCCTACCCTAGTGCCGCATTCAGAGAGGACCGACTCATTTGTGAGGGGTGACTCTCGGACCCATTTGCTCAAGATGTGACGCTGCGGGACGCTCTCACCACCCATCTACAGGTCTGGTCTCGGAGCTTCTGGGTCTGATGAGGGCCCGAGGTCCCAAGGCCTGACTGCCCAGCCTGGGTGTAGCCCCAGGGGCGCGGGCAGGACTCACAGGGGCAGGGGAGGCTCTGAACACACCCCACAAAAGGGCAGGGATAAGGGACGTGCTGGGGCCCTGAGGGGGGAGGCCTGATTTGGCAGTGATTCCCCAGCTCTGACTTATTTTCACATCCCTTTCAGAGACCCATTATGTAAATCCATCCAGATTCAAGATCTGACCCTACCTACTTCTAAGAGGATTTAGGGTATTTTAAGATTCAAGCCCAGAGCAAAAGAAGACTTTTAAAGAGATCGTCAGCTGCTCAATCTCATAATGAGAAAAACACAATCGAAATTACAAGAGATGCCCTTTTCACCTCTCAGATTGGCAGATTTGAAGCCAGAAAATACCCGGTGCAGGTAAGTTTGTAAGGAAACAGGCACGCTCCCTGCTGTTGGAGGAAATAAAACCTGTGTCTCACCACTAAGGAGGGCCATCGGGTTCTAGTTGTTGACATTAAAATGTGCTGTCCTTCGGCCCGGCGATCCTAGGGATTTCTCTCCCACTTACACTTACAAACACGAACAAAGGCATTAATCCAAGAATATTGATTGCAGGATCATATGTTGAGAAGAAAATGGAAACCATCTAAATGCCCATTAATCGGGAACAGGTTAAGCAAATCATACTGTAGCTATTCAAAAACCAGTAACACAAGCTAGGGCAGAGCCGTGGGTCTAGAATGTTCCTCAGGGCGTGTGCGTGAAGGATCATACAGATTTGTATATGCACAAACTAGCTTGGGGACGATCGCAGATGTTGCCTCTGGGGAGGGAAACTTGAGCCTGAGGCTCAAAGAAGAGAGGAAGATTTACCCTTCCCGGTACTTTAAAACTGTGATTTTTTTTTTTACTAGATGCGCGTATGAGTTATTAAACCAAACGGAGATCGAAAGACCCCGCACGTAAAAAGCAAACAAGGTGATATCAACAACCGCAAAACAGTCCCCACAGAGAACCCATCTGAAATTCACCATAGAACAAGCATGGCAGTTTGCCTGGCCAGACCCTCAACAAACATTGAAAGAAATAAATTGGAATTGTCACAGGAAACCAGCAGAGTAAATGCTCTCTGGTACTTGAGCCAAACGGTTTTACGACGCTTGTGCAATATATTTTGCCGTCAACTTGCTGATGCAAAGACAAAATGGCAAACGGGCTGTGCCGCATAGTTTGCATTTTCTGACATCACAAAGGCCCTGTGTCGGTCTCCGGAGATAACATTTCTTCTGAACCAACAAACAATGAGCAGTTTCCCCCCTCGTTCTCTGGGACTCTCGCTGAGAATCGGTAACGCCTATGCTCACTCCACTCCAGGTAAACTCAGCCCTTGTGTGCACGTGCCTTACGGCCGCTTGTGGGTGAATTTCACAGAGGTGCCGTATTCCCCCCCCCCCCCACAAGGGAGAAGGGGACCGCTCGGTGATGCCAGGGACACTGGAATAAGAGACCAGAGTTTGAATCCATCCCGGCCCAACCTGCCATGAATGGCTGGGTGGCTTTGAACAAGTGACATAACATTGCCGACCGTCAATTATCCAATCTTTGAAATGGACCTGCTGACAACAAATGGGATATGGTGCCTGGATGGGATCTCTGAGCTTCAATGGCTTTTAGATACCCAGGAAGCAGATTCAAGATCTCTTGGCCACAGGTAAAGTGGAACCCTCTTGCTCCCCCCCGGGTCTTGGCAGCATTAACCAGAATAAACCATTCTGGGCTAATCATGTCTACAACAGAGCAGCAAATTCTAAAAGGAACAACAACAAAAAAATGTCTGCAGAAGGAAAGTACTCACTGATGTGTGTGATGTCATCTCCGAGCCTCCGTTCCCTCATCAGCAAAATAGGCAGAATAACCTTTGTCTAGTGTCAGGATTAACTGGAAGTCTATGGTCCCAGAACATAGTAGGTGCTTTGTAGGCATTCAATAAGCATTAATTTCTCTTCCTCATTTTTTTTTTTTTTTTAAGAATGGAGAAGAGATGCTGGGCCGATGACTTTCACCTTCACGTGCTGCTCAATACAGTAAATATCCAGAGCAGTTACAATGACTATCCTGCCTCTGGATTAATGGAGAATATCCAGCTCCATTCAGACACGAGAGTGCACTTTCCCTGGGAGCCGTGGGCCAAGCCCGATTACATGCAGCAGCTATGAATTATACACCGTAGAGTCCCGGCACTATTTTCCATTTTCTGCCCGTACAACATCCAGTAAAAACTCAGCCACGTTAACCTATCACTCACTGATGGAACCGAGGATCTTCCATGCGAATGGCACCATGGGTCCCAGGTTGTTTTGCCCTGGGTGAGTCGTATTATACCAAGATGTGTTTGGCTGCAAGTAACCTTACTCAAGGGGTAACTGGTACAGGATGGGCTTTAGAGATGGTTGATTCGGCGGCCAAATGATGACGTCGGAGACTCGGGCTCTTTTCATCGTTCCAGCCTGCCATCTGTCCAACTAGCTTCACCCTCCAGCTGGTAGCAAGGTGGCTGCTGCAGACCCAAGGTGCTGTCTCAACACTGAAACGTCCTGAGGAATAAAAGAGAGACCATCACTCTCTCTAGTTCTGTTTTGGGAGCAAGGAAATTCGCCACAGAATTTGTGGGCTTTGCACACCATCGTCGCCAGAACCGGGTCACATGCTCTCCGCCGAACGGATAGAGGCAAAGGGTTATCTTTGGACCAGTCCGGCTCACCCCTGGAAGTGGGAGCTGCAACGGATGCCCAGGACAACCAATGGTGTCTCTTACATTGCCGTGTGCAGACAGACCTCAAGGTGGCTCCCCACGAGCCCTTCCTTCCCTACACCTTTGCAGTGAGGACAGAGCCTGTGACCTAGCTTCGATCAGCAGAATATGATGAAGGTAATGAAACATCGCTCCTGTGATTATGTCATACTATGTAAGATGCCATTTTGCTGGCACGCTCGTTCTAGAGACTCTCCTTGCTGGCAGCCGTGTTGGAAAGCCTACGTGTCCAGGAACCGCGGGCAGCCTCGAGAAGCTGAGGACACTTCCCAGCTGACCACCAACTGCCAGCAAGAAGCTGGGGCCCTCCGTCTTCTAATCACAAGCCAAAGCCAAGTTTGAAAGCGGATTCTTCCCCAGCAAGCCAGCAGGTGAAATCACAGCGTGGCTCCAACCTCAACTGCAGCCTTGGGAGGCCTGAAGTAGGACACCCAGCTAAAATACACATCTGTGCTGTTTTAAGCTGATATGTTTGTGACAATTTGCTACACAGCAGTAGAAGACTAATACGGTCGGGGTCCTTCTTGTTTTAATGAGATTGAAAACAATTCATTTTCTTTCTTTTTTTTTTTTTTAATTTTTTTTAATGTTTATTTTTGAGACAGAGAGAGACAGAGCATGAACTGGGGAGGGTCAGAGAGAGAGGGAGACACAGAATCTGAAACAGGCTCCAGGCTCTGAGCGGTCAGCACAGAGCCTGACGCGGGGCTTGAACTCATGGACAGTGAGATCGTGACCTGAGCCGAAGTCGGATGCTTAACCGACTGAGCCACCCAGGGGCCCCTTAATTTTCTTTTTTTATTTTTATTTTTTATTTATTTTTTTTATTTATTTTTTAATTTTTTTTAACATTTATTTATTTTTGAGACAGAGAGAGACAGAGCATGAATGGGGGAGGGTCAGAGAGAGGGAGACACAGAATATGAAACAGGCTCCAGGCTCTGAGCTGTCAGCACAGAGCCCGACGTGGGGCTCGAACCCACGGACCGTGAGATCATGACTTGAGCCGAAGTCGGCCGCTTAACCGACTGAGCTACCCAGGCGCCCCAATTTTCTTTTTTTAAAAAAGTTTATCTATTTATTTTGAGAGAGAGAGAGAGAGAGAGAGAGAGAGAGAGAGAGAGAGAGTCCCAAGCAGGTTCCACACTGACAGTGCGGAGCCCGACGTGGGGCTTGAACTCACGAACTGTGAGATCGTGACCTGAGCCAAAGTCGGACGCTTAACCGACTGAGCCACCCAGGTGCTCCCCACTCGGTTAATTTTCTTAATGGCTTGTCAGGGAGAAAATAGCTTTGCCTGGAGAAGCGTGTTTAAAAGAACTTGGGAAGAAGCTTTCTTTTTCTCGAGGATCTGGGTGGCATCGGGGGCCAAGTCCTCAGAGGAGGCGGGGAGCTGCTCCATGACAAATGTAGAAAAGAATTTGAGCTTTCGGGACACTTTGGGGGAGGCATTCATAGGGGCAAAAGCTCCCTGAACCCCAAATCCTGAGTCGGGGAGGAGCGGGGTGATGTAATTTGCTACAGCTGTCATAACCAAGTACCACAAACTGTGTGGTCTAAACGACAAAACGTAGTGTCCCACAGCTCTGGAGGCTGGAAGTCTGGGTTCAAGGTGTCAGCAGGGTGGGCTCCATGTGAGGCCGTGAGGGAGAATCTGTTCCACACCCTTCTCCTGGTTTCCCGGTGAAGCATCACCCCAATCTCTGCCTTCGTTATCACGTGCCACCTTCCCGAAGAGTGTGAGCCTGTCTCCAAATTGCTCCTTTTTTTTTTTTTTTTTTTTTTAAATTTTTTTTTTAACGTTTATTTATTTTTGGGACAGAGAGAGACAGAGCATGAACGGGGGAGGGGCAGAGAGAGAGGGAGACACAGAATCGGAAGCAGGCTCCAGGCTCTGAGCCATCGGCCCAGAGCCCGACGCGGGGCTCGAACTCACGGACCGCGAGATCGTGACCTGAGCTGAAGTCGGACGCTTAACCGACGGAGCCACCCAGGCGCCCCTCCAAATTGCTCCTTTTAATAAGAACACCGGTCACACCGAATTAGCATATTGGAGTAGGAGCCAACCCTGCTTCAGTATGGCCTAATTATTTTGCCTCATGCCTACTCCCAAATAAGGTCACCTTCTGGGACAGACACTGAGGATTAGAATTTCAACATGAATTTTGCAGAGGACACACTTCTTGGCGGTTAGTAGAAATCTGGGGGTAGAACTAGATTTTCACCAGCTGCGGGACTCAGGTGTACAAAGGTAACCTTAACTTTGTCTGAAGAGGTTGGTAGGGCCCCCACTGACATCCATGAGAAGAACTCCCTGGGATCTATCCAGCAATTGCTCCGAAGTGACAGGTGTTCCTAGGAGAGGTCGACTCCTCCAGAACAGTCTGCAAAAATCTCCCTGCTCGTTTCCGTGGGAATCCTGATTCTCGCTACTATTTCACGGCCCTGCAACACCATGATTTAACGATCCATCCGCTGGCAAGGAGAAAGGCCTCTGAACTTTGCTCCTCTTGATGAGAAAAGAACCTTGCAGATTAGGTCAGTGGTGAGCACTGGCTTTCCCGGAGAAGACGCTGGATGCTGGGATCCTCCCGGGTACCACCATCAAAAGCTTTCTTTTAGAGTTGAGGAACCTGCAGGCATTTCCCCATCCTTCTATCTGGAAATCCAAGCCAACAGGTATGGTCTTAATTAATTAAGTCTATAATTAATAGTCTTTATGTCCTTTCAAAAAGCACTCATATACGAGATATCACCTCACACCTGTCAGAATGGCTAAAAGGAACAACACAGGAAACAACAGATGTTGATGAGGATGTGAAGAAAGGGGAACCCTCTTGCACCGTTGATGGGAATGCAAACTGGCACAGTCACTCTGGAGAACAGTATGGAGGTTCCTCAAAAGAGTGAAAAATAGAAATACCCTATGACCCAGCAATTGCACTCCTAGGTATTTACCCAAAGGGTACAAAAATATAGATTTGAAGGGGGTACATGTACCCCGATGTTTATAGCAGCATTATCAACAATAGGCAAGCTATGGAGAGAGCCCAAATGTCCATCAACTGATGAATGGGTGTGTGTGTGTGTGTGTGTGTGTGTGTGTGTGTGTGTGTGTGATGGAATATTACTCAGCCATCAAAAATAGTGAAATCTTGGGGCGCCTGGGTGGCTCAGTCGGTTAAGCGGCCGACTTCGGCTCAGGTCATGATCTCACGGTCCGTGAGTTCGAGCCCCTCGTCGGGCTCTGTGCTGACAGCTCAGAGCCTGGAGCCTGTTTCAGATTCTGTGTCTCCCTCTCTCTCTGGCCCTCCCCCGTTCATGCTCTGTCTCTCCTTGTCTCAAAAATAAATAAATGTTAAAAAAAAAAATAGTGAAATCTTGCCATTTGCAATAACATGGAAGGAGCTAGAGTGAATGATGCTAAGTGAAATAAGTCAGCCAGAAGAAGACAGCTACCATATGATTTCACTCAGATGTGGAACTTAAGAAACAAAGATGATGAACATATTGGAGGGGGAGACAAACCATAGGACAAACCGTCTTAGAGATGGAGAACAAACTGAGGGTTGATGGGCGGAGGTGGGTCGGAGAAGGGCACTTGTTGGGATGAGCACCGGGTGTTGTACGTAATCGATGAATCACTGAATTCTACTCCTGAAACCAACAGTGTGCGGTAGGTTAACTAACTAAAATTTAAATAAAAATGTGAAGAAGAAAAAAAAGCACTTAACTCTTAAGCTCCTCTAATTGACTCTCTTTTTTTTTTTTTTTTTTTTTTTTGACAACGCAGGCTAGAACATGGTGTTTCAATGCGAGAGTGAGACAGGGCTCATTGAACGATCAACAATTCCACTCAGAGTATATCCTCTGGAGAGAGGTGGCGTCCCTGGAGGTAGAAAGGGCAGTGGTAGAAAACGCTGATGTTTGTCTCCATGAAAAATAGCTTGTGCATGGGTTGATGTCTTCCTCCCCTTTCCCTTCCTTCCGTTAGTGTAGACTCACAGAATGTTAAAGCTAGAATGGTCTTAGAGGCTAACAACAGAGCTGTGGGGAAAACAAAATTGGCTCCACTCCAGCCTGGGGGGTTACTTCACCACCGTCCCGTGCCATCCTGCTCAGTTGGGGACGCGACAACCCATATTGATTCCCACGATGAAAAAGAGCTATGAAAGTCGTTCTGGCTGGCTACCACCAGCCCCTCCTGCTGTCTCTCCCAATGATGAGCTGGTCAACAGGTTGGCTTCCGGCTCAGTTTTTTTCTTTCTTTCTTTTTTTTTTTTTAGTTTATTTATTTATTTTGAGAGAGGGGAGAGTACGAGTAGGGGAGAGGGAGAGAAAGAGAGAGAGAGAACCCAAAGCAGCCTCCGAGCTGTTGGCACAGAGCCTGACGTGGGGCTCGATCCCACAAAACGTGGGAGACTCAGATGCTTAACCGACTGAGCTACACAGGCACTCCCTTCCCCCACCCCCACCACCCCAACTTAGCTTTTTTTTTTTTTTTTATTTTTTATTTTGTTACTGTTTATTTTTTATTTTTGAGACAGAGACAGAGCATGAACAGGGGAGGGGCAGAGAGAGAGAGAGGGGGAGACACAGAATCTGAAACAGGCTCCAGACTCTGAGTGGTCAGCACAGAGCCTGACGCGGGGCTCGAACCCACGAACTGTGAGATGGTGACCTGAGCCGAAGTCGGACGCTTAACCAACTGAGCCACCCAGGGGCCCCACCCTGACTTAGCTTTTTAAGACTCCAGTTAGTCTTGTTTGTTTGTTGTTCGTCTATCTTATTGGAATCAAGATGCTTTTCTAAGGGTCACCAACTTTTGTGGTCTACGGGGTGCGGACCTGGATAGAGGCAGAGGAAGTGTCCGTGGCAAAGAGGCCCATCACACAATGACAGCAAGACAACCAAGCAAAGAAGCGGCAGCAGCAGCAAAAGCAAAACCTTTGAGTTGGGTAGCAAAAGCCGATGCATCTCAGTTTCTGATCTCAGAGTCTCTGGTCAAGTGCTTCCGCTTCTGTGAATCTGGAAGGTAGCTGCCCGAAGCCAGCCACAGGCCAGCGAGGAGGGCCCTGCTACTGCGACCGTGTCACGAACAACTTTGCCAAAACTTGAGGTCACATGGCACTGGACAGTACTCCCCAGAGCCGTGAGTCTGGCAGGCTCCAGGATGATTCTGGAACACAATGTGATCTAGGCTCGCCGCTCTGTCCCGACTTACAACTGCACAGATA
This sequence comes from Panthera leo, assembly GCF_018350215.1. Classification (NCBI taxonomy): domain Eukaryota; kingdom Metazoa; phylum Chordata; class Mammalia; order Carnivora; family Felidae; genus Panthera; species Panthera leo. The sequence goes on from NC_056679.1 coordinate 174,921,924, forward strand.
TTTCCCTATTACCTGTCGGTGCAAACATCGCTCCCCTACCACCCCCACCCCCGGTTTGCTCTCAGTCACGATTCCCTTTCTTGGTCCCAGCGGGAAAGGAAGCTATTAGCAGCCGTGTTCTTATGCAATAACTTTGGAGTCCGGTCCAAGTGTGGATTCCAACCCTGCCACTTCCAGCCATGTGATTTAGCACACATTTCTTGACCTCCTTCTGCTTCAGTTTCGCCACCTGTTGAATGAGGGCAATAATAGTATCAGCTTCCGGGGTTGTTGTGTGGTTGGAAAGAAACGATGGATGGATAGGGCTTGGGGCAGGGCCTGGAAGACGGGGGCGGCTCATGCCTGGGTCCCTTTCTCCAGGCCCCACTGAGTGCATTGGGTTCAGCGTCTCACAGCTGCAAATCACCACAGAGTATAGTGCTTCGAGAAAGCTTTAATGTGGCTGAGAGGCCCCCCTGGGGAGCCCTAAAGATGCTGCTTGGGTTTCTTTTCTTTTCTTGTCTTTTCTTTTTTTTTTTTTTTTTGGAACTTAGGTTTCTTGACAAGATGGCTGCTAGGACTCATCCCCTGCCAATGTCTGCCATATTGGACACGGTCCAGTGGTGCCACATTTTCCACGTTTTGCAAAGGAATCCAAAAATGTAGAAATCAGTATCAAATCTCCTGAGTTTTAGAAGTTGGGTAACTGTGTAACGGTTAAAAACACTTGTTACACTCACGTTGGCCAAACAAAACGTGTCTACACCCCCGTGGTGCCCCGTGGACTGCCGGCTGGGCATCTTAAGGCTGATGCCACCTTCTCATTTGACGGATGGAGTAACCGGGGACCTGAGCAGGGAGGGGAGTTGTCAAGGACTGGGCAGCCAGGGGAGTCTTGGAACCAGGGCTGGACTCCACTTCTGCTCTGTCGTGATCAGTGCTCTTCCCCAGGTATGGAGAGCAGGACGATGCTCTGGAAACATCGCAGGCTTCCTCCCAGGCAGCTCTCCAGGCTCTGTGTGCTGAGCCCCCCGATCTGGCTCCACGACTGGCTGGGAGATCCGGAGAGGGCCCCTGGGCCGAGGCAAAGCCTGGAACTAAGCTTACTCATCCCTCCGCTGCCACCTTCTTCTTTGATGTCTTGATGTTCCAGTTCTGGCACCCGTGAGGCACCGGCACCAGGCTGCCTGCCCCAGCAGCCTCCTCACACCAGAACAGCTCTTGGCAGGGCTTTCCGGGGACTTCAAAGGTGGAAAATTGCCCTGGGATAGCTTCTCGAAGGCGCCTTCCCAGTGTGAGCACTGCGAAGGGAGAATAGAGATCAAAGCAGGGCCAAGGTTCGGTTATAGGGAAAATGGCGGCAGGCCTGCTCTCTGCTGGGTGGAGGGTGTGGAGGGCCACGGGGGCCGTCCAGAGTCAGTGCGGTCAGAATCAGAGAATGACTTCCCTCCGGTCCCCCTCTGGGTCTGACCAGGGACTATTCAGGGTAAGTTTTCTCACTCCGTCTCCTGAGCCCGTGGCTTTTTCTTTGGTTCTCCTGGGCCTCCTCAGGCACAGCCCTGAGTCTGAGGAGGAGGAACCCCTCGGTCCCACCTGCTGGAAGCCTGTGACTGCTGGAAGGCAGGGCAGCAGGCCAAGTGCTGATAAATCTCTTCCTCCTGGGAAGCGCCAGGCAGTGCCCCCAAAGGGGAAGTGATCTGTGGGCCAATCTGCTAATGATTTATGGCTGGGTCCTTAGGCCTGGCACCCGTGGCACCGGCTGCAGCCGGGCTGTCTGGAGAATCTTCCCGGCGGGCATCAGGGAGCGCGAGGTAGGAAACCAAGCTCCCAGCTGCCAGCCGCCGGTCATTGCTACCCTCACAGCCCCCAGAGGACTGCTTTTGTGTGTTTGTTTTGTTTTCACAGCAGGCAGGCTATGAGGCTGTGGTCCATAAAGGCTGGGGGAAGCGCTGAGACTGGGGGAATATGCGGAGGGCGTGCTGGCGCTCAGCTCCGGGGCCTGTGCGGGGCTGTCCGAATGATCTGGAGGTTCCGCGCCCAGCACCTGGACGCAGAGGAGGAGCTCAACTCCGCTCGGGCTCCTGCACTGCCCCCTGCCTGGTGTTCGACATGAACGAATGAATTATTTGTAAACGTAATAAGGGCCCCCGGTAAAAATTTCAAACCAGCTTGAAATGACAAAGTGAATCCCTTCCCCATGGCCAATCGCACCCCCCCAAGAGAGAAACAACGCCGGAAGTTTCCTGTTCTGGAGAACACGTATTTTTTAAACGAAGTAGGTACGCTCTTGTCCAACTTCATTTCTCTTTCACATCGCTCTCCGTGGCGAGCAGCTACATCATTTTAGGCAACTGCACAGTACTCTATTGTATGAACGTGCTGTGATTTATTAATCAGCTCTCTGTGGATGATCTTTCTGACTGCGTCTAGTTTTTCACTCTTATAATCAACTGACAATGGGCATTTGTGTATCATACAGTGGTTTACTTGTCCGAGTGTGTCTCTGGATGTCTTTTAAAGTTTGTACCGAGCACATGCAAAAATTGTTTTCCCAGCAACACTTTGAGGGAGGGATGATGGCACCCATTTTACAGATGGAGAAACTAAACAAGCGACTTTCCCTGGGTCGAATTTCTAGCATTTAGGGCAATCATTCATTCAACAGATGTTGACTGAGTGTGACTAGTGTGCTTTCCAGGCACAGTGCCAGACCCTGGATGAGCCAACAGCCGAAATCTGGCCCTCTTGGTGTTAACTGTGCAGTGGGGGAGCTTGTGTATATACGAACTATGTGAAACACTTTGAAGAAAAAGTCAGGGTGTTACAAAAGAAAATGACAGGGGCGCCTGGGTGGCTCAGTCACTTAAGCGTCCGACTTCGGCTCAGGTCATGATCTCACGGTTCGTGGGCTCGAGCCCCGTGTCGGGGTCTGTGCTGATGGCTCAGAGCCTGGAGCCTGCTTCGGAGGCTGGGTCTCCCTCTCTCTCTGCCCCTCCCCTGCTTGTGCTCTCGTTCTCTCTCAAAAATAAATTTATTTTTTTTTTAATTATTTTTTTTTTTTTTAAATTTTTTTAACGTTTATTTATTTTTGAGACAGAGAGAGACAGAGCATGAACGGGGGAGGGTCAGAGAGAGAGGGAGACACAGAATCGGAAGCAGGCTCCAGGCTCTGAGACATCAGCCCAGAGCCCAACGCGGGGCTCGAACTCACAGACTGCGAGATCGTGACCTGAGCTGAAGTCGGCGCTTAACCGACTGAGCCACCCAGGCGCCCCTCAAAAATAAATTTAAAAAAACATTAAAAATATTTAAAAGAGAATGACAGGTGGACTGCATAGAGATTGTACAGTCAGAGAAGGCTACGTTTAAGTCAAGATGTTGACTGGATTGAATGTTTACGTACTGAATGTTTCAGCAAATGAACATGCTGAAACTTAATGCCCTATGTGCTGGTATTTGGGAGAGGGGCCTCTGGGAGGTGACTGGGGATTAGTACCCTTATGAAAGAGCTCCCTTGGCCCTTCTGCCATGTGAGGCAGAAATGTAAAGATGTCCATCGATGCATCAGGAGGTGGGCCCTCACCAGACATCGAGTCTGCCAGAGCCCATGACCTTGGCTTCCTAGCCTCCAGAGCTATGAGAAATAAATTTCTGTTGTTTACGAGTCACCTAGTCTACCATATTTTTATTTCTTATTTTATTTTATTTATTTATTATTACTTATTTATTATATTTTTATTATTTATTATCATTTCTTATTTCTTATTTTATTTTTTTTAGTGTTCTGTTACAGCAGCCTGAATGGACCAAACCAGATGGGAAGGAGGAGCAGGAGTTCGCTGGGTGAGATTGTGAGAATGATAAGGCTCTAGGGCGAGGCACGGGGCCTCAAGGACCATGGAGAGGGACTCTGGGTTTGATAAAAATGCAGTGGGAGGACACTGGGGCCAGAGAAGCTCTTTTAGTGGGGGGCCCTACGGCTACCCTGACAGAGCCTGGAATAAAACTAAACCAGACTCTAGTGAAATCTGACCTTTCACGTTAGAACAGTCATGATAACAATGAGTTAGCATTTGTCGAATATGCGCTACGTGCCTGCCACCGTGTTTAGTATTTTTCACATGCTATGTATTTTGGTATTTATAACAACCCTTTGAGGTAAGTACTATTGCCAACCTTCCCCTTCTATAGATGAGAAAACTGAGACCAGCGAGACGAAGTAATCATCCAACTGGTTGAGTACACATGGTACATTTGTCAAGATAGGCCACGTCTTGGGCCATAAAACAAGTCTCAATAAAAGGATCAAAGGCATACAAAGTGTTTTCGGACCGCAGCGGAATTAAACGAGAAACCAATAATAATCAGATATCTGGAAAAAAACCCCAAATACGTGGACATTAAATGACACATCACCAAGTAATTCATGGACTGAAGGCACCCTCACAAGGCAAATTAGGAAATATTTTACCTAAAATACAACAAAAATCTTACATATTAAAATGTGAGCGAAGCAGCTAAAGTAGTGTTTAGAGGAAAAGTTATAGCTTTAAATGCTTATATGAGAAACAAATATCTAAAGTCGATGACTTAAGCTTCCACCTTAAGAAATTAGGAATACAGAACAAAGTAAACTAAAAGTAAATCTAAAAAAGGAAATAACAAGACAGAAAATACAAAAAAAACTAGCAAAGTCTAAATTTTGTTCTCTAAAAATAGTCAACAAAATTGACAAACCTCTAACTAGACTAGTCCAAGAAAAAAAAGTAATTCAATCATCAGTATCAGAAACACAAAAGGGATTATCATGACAGATAATATAGACATTAAAAGGACAATAAGAAAATACTATGAACAGCTTTATGCTAACAAATTTGAAAAATTCAATGAAATAGATGAATGTTTTGAAAAATAAAACCAACCAAAATTAATACAGTAGGAAATTTAAATAGCCCCAGGTCTATTAACAAAAATTGAATTTGTTATTAAAAACTTTCCTAAAAAGAAATATCAGGTCTAAATGGTTTCACTGGTGAAGGCTATCAAACATTCAAAGAAGTAACAGCACCAACATTGCACAAATGTTTTTAAAATATAGAGAAGGAAGGATCACTGCCTGACTGTTTTGTGAGTCCAGTATACCATCAATACCAAAACCTGGCAAAGACTTAAAAATAAGAGAAAGAAAGAAGGAGAGAGAGAGAGAGAGAGAGAGAGAGAGAGAGAGAAAGAAAGAAAGAGAGGGAGGGAAGGAGGAAGGAAGGAAGAAAGAAAGAGAAAGAAACAAAGAGGAAAGGAAAGAAAGAAAGGAAGGAAGAAAGAAAGAGAAAGAAAGAAAAAGGAAAGAAAGAAAGAAAGAAAGAAAGAAAGAAAGAAAGAGAAAGAAGGAGAGGGAGGGAAGGAGGAAGGAAGGAAGAAAGAAAGAGAAAGAAAGAAAAAGGAAAGAAAGAAAGAAAGAGAAAGAAAGAGAGGGAGGGAAGGAGGGAGGAAGGAAGGAAGGAAGGAAGGAAGGAAGGAAGAAAGAGAGAAAGAAAGAGAGAGAGAGAAAGAAAGAAAGAAAGAAAGAAAGAAAGAAAGAAAGAAAGAAAGAAAGAAAGGTGTGCCTGGGTGGTTCAGTTGGTTAAGTGTCTGACTCTTAATTTCAGCTCAGCTCAGGTCATGATCTCACAATTGTGCAATGGAGCCCCACGTTGGGCTCTGTGCTGTCAGGCATCCTGCTTGGGATTCTCTCATTCTTTCTCTGCCCCCTCACTCTCAAGATAAATATTTAAAAAAATTAAAAGCAAGAAAATTATAATTCCTCATAAATATAGACACCAAAATCTAACAAAATGATAATAAACCGAATCTAACAATATATAAAAATGATAATACATTGTGACCAAGTAGCCTTTATCCACAAAATGAAAGTTTGGTTTTAATATTTGAAAATCGATCTTTCAATGTAATTCAGCAAAGTAATGGAATACAGGAGAAAAACCATGTCATGATTTCAGTAGATGCAAATAAAGCATTTGAAAAAAAAAATTCACCCATTCCAGATAAAAACTCATCGTAAACTAGAAATAGCAGGGAACTTTCTCAAACTACTAAAAAGCATATATATAAAAAAGCCTATAGCTAATACTGTACCTAATGATGGAAGATTCGATTGTTTTCCCTTGAGATCTGGAACAAGGCAGAGATGCCTGCCTTCACCACTTCTGTTCAACATTGTTCTAGAGGCTCTGACCACTGCAATAAGGCAAGAAAAAGAAACAAAAGCCATTAAATTCAGAAAGGAAAAAATAACTCTCCCTACTTGCAGGTGCTATGATAATTTGTGGAGAAAAATCCAGGGGTGTCTAAAATACGACTATGAGAACTATTAAGTGAATTTAGCAGGGTTGCAGCATACAAGGTTAGTATACAAAAATTAATTGTATCCTTATATACTAGCATCAAACAATGGATGAAATTAAGGATGCAATCTCATGTACAAGAAGCAACAAAAAAGTACTGAAAAATCTAACATAAGACATCCGGGACTTCTGTACTGAAAACGACAAAGCTTTGCTGAGAGAAATTAAGAAAAACTTAAATAAGTGGGAATGTGTAATGTTTACCGTCTGCAAGCCTCAATATTAATTAAGATAGCACTTTTCCCTAGCGTGGGCTATGCAATCCCAATAAAAATTCCAGAAGTTTCATGGTGGAAATTGACAAATTCTAACATTTATGCAGAAAGGCAAAGGGCGCGGAATAACAGGCACAGTTTTTTAAGAAGAGCTCGATAACTTACCCTGTTTGCTTTCGAGACTTATTACAAAGTTACAGCAATCAAGATAGTTTTGGTATTAGTCAAAATATAAGCATATAGATCAATGGAACAGATTAGAGAGCCCATAAATAGACCCACATGTCTTCGGTCAATTGTTTTGACATGGGTGCCAAGGCAATTTTGCAAGGGAAGAAAAGTCTTTTCAACAAATGGTACTAGATGTCCATGTGGGGGAAAAGCGAACACTGACACTTAACCCAGCCATACATGAAAAATTGATTCAAAATGGATTACAGAACCAAATGTAAAACTTGAAATTATAAAACCTCTACAGGAAACCATAAACCATTTTTGCAGCCCTTAGGTAGGCAAAGGTTCCTTAGTTCGAACACAACACGTACAAACCATAAAAGAAAAAAAAAAAAAAGGCACCAAGTTAGACATTGATTAAAATAAGAACCTTTTGTTCTTTGAAGAACATGGTGAAGAAAGTACAAAGACAAGTCACAGAGGAAGAGGGGAAATGTTTACAACGTATATGTCAGAAAAGAGATCTGGATTTAGAATAAAAACCAACTCTGACAACTCAGGAGTAAGGAAACAAACAACCCAGTGAGAAAATGGGCAAAAGATCTGACAGAGTCGTCTCAAAACAAGATGCGAGAAAAAGTCCTCGTGGGGGGGGCATGCAAATGAAATGACAGTGAGATACCCCTGGATCCCCAGTAGAATGGCTGAAATCAGTGGTAAACGTTTAACAATTACCTGTGGGTGGGGTAGGGGTGCAGAAGGCCTAATTGGGAGTGCTTGTCGATTCCAATGCTGTAAGGACTCCCCCCATGGTCAATTTTAAGCTAACCACAAGCAGCCGTCACTGAACCCGGAGTCGGGAAGACAGGCATACGACTGGTTCCCACAAGCTGGCGCAAACTGGCTTTAGCACCCCACTGGCTGAAATGTTTAAAACTGACCATATTAAGTGTGGGTGGGGTTGTGGGCCAGCTGAAACTCTCATGCCCTGCCGTTGCGCATGCAAGATGGTAAAGCCACTCAACGAAAATGGTTTTGCAGATCTTTAAAGGGCTAAACACCGCTTGCAATTAAACGTCACACTCATTCAACAGCCAAGCATACACAAGTGCACAGCAGCTTGGTTTGGAATAGCCCCAAACTGGAAACCACCCAAATTGTCCATCAGCAGATGACGGACTGTGGCATATTTATACTATGGAATATTAATCGGCAACAGAAAGGAATGAACTGTTGCTACGTGAACCATATGGATGAATCTTAAAATTATAGTGAGTGAAAGAAGTCAGACCAAAAAGCCTACATGCTGTAGGATTCCATATAAAGCACGTAAAACAAAAACAAAAACAAAAAAACCTCCACCTAATCTACAGTGACAGAAAACACATCAATAGTTGTCTAGTGAGAGGGTGGAAGGAAGGCTGAATTACCATGGGTACAAAGTAATCTCTGATGGTCAAGGAAATGTTTCTAATTCTGATAATGGGGATAGATTCGCGGGTGTAAACATATGTCAAAACTGATCAAACTGTACATTAAAAAAAATTTTTTTATGTTTATTCATTTTTTTGAAAGACAGACTGAGAGTACGAGCAGGAGAGGGGCAGAGAGAGAAGGAGACCCAGAGTCCGAAGCAGGCTCCAGGCTCTGAGCTGTCAGCACAGAGCCTGATGCGGGGCTTGAACTCACGAACCGTGAGATCATGACCTGAGCCGAAGTCGGACGCTCAACCGACTGAGCCACCCAGGTGCCCCTCAAACTGCACATTTTAAATATGTGCTATTCCGTGTACTTCAGTTGTATCTCAGTAAAGTTGAAAAAAATCTTTTACAAGTTCAGCCTTCAGACGTGATCCCAAAGCTTGGGGATGGGGAAACTGAGGGGGGAGCTGGGTTTGCCATTTAACAACCTCCTCCAATGATTCTTCTAAAGTATGAGACCTACTGAAGAAGAGCCGCTGCCATGTTTGGAAGAAGTTTAATTCTCAGGATGGATAAAGACAGGTGTGTTTTTACGCATCAAAATGGAGCCCGACAGGTCATGATCTCACGGTCTGTGAGTTCGAGCCCCGCATCGGGCTCTGGGCTGATGGCTCAGAGCCTGGAGCCTGCTTCCAATTCTGTGTCTCCCTCTCTCTCTGCCCCTTCCCTGCTCATGCTCCGTCTCTCTCTGTCTCAAAAATAAATAAAAACATTAAGAAAAAAAATTAAAACAAAACAACAACAACAAAAAAAAACAAAATGGAGCCCGAGTTGCTGTAAAACCCTGGCACTTTCTAGCTGTGCTGGCTTGTGCCACGTGCTGTCCTGTGCACGGAGATTTGCCTGACATTGGCCCTCTGGGAGGTGGCAAGGATGCGGTGACTGACTCTCAGTGCAGCTGGAAACCCCAGGACTAGGTTCAAATCTCCGCTCCACCTTTTCCTAGTTGGGTGACCTGTGCACACATCTGTCTCTGTCAATTATCTCCTGTTGTGCATCCAAGGCACTCCAGGAAATCGTAGCTTAAAGCAATTGCAATCAGGGTTTGCTCGTGATTTCCTGCAATTGGGGCAGGGCTCAGTGGGGATGACTAGGTTTTCTCCACGTCGGGTCAGCTGGGGTGCTCCAGGGGGCTAAACGATCTAGCTCCGGGCCACTTGGATGCTGGCATCCCCTGGGAGCTTACCCAGCTGTAGGCTGAGGCCCCTGCCCCTCTCCCTATAGATCTTTCCACGCGCTGCTCTTTGGGGCTTTCTTACAGCACACGTCTGGTTTTCAGGAGGGAGTGTGAAAGAGAACCAGGCAGAAGGTGTACCTCCTTTGATGATCTAGCCTCAAGTCACAGAGTGTCCCTTGGCTCAGCTGACCAACTTCATCCTTTAATGCCCTCCCCCCTGTTCACCCTCTTCCAGCCGCACTGGTTTTCCGACCTCAGTCCCAGTGCGTTCCCGTTCCAGTGTGTTCGCTGTTTCTTCAACCTGGGACACCTCCCCTGCTCCTAGATCTGCACAAGACTGTCCCCTTGTCATCATTGGGGGCTCAGCCGAGCGTCATCCCCTCAGAGAGGCCTTGCCTTCGGACCCTCTTCCCTTCCTACCCCTGCAACTCCTGCCAGCGCTATCCGATAGAACCTTCTGCCAGGATGAAAATGTCCTCTATCTGCATTGTTCAGTATGGTAGACACTGCCCACGAGACGACTGAGCACTTGACACGTGGCAAGTCTGACTGCAAGGCTGGATTTGAATTTTTCGTTCATTTTAAGAAGCTTGCAATTAAATTTACGTAGCTATACATACAGCGAGTAGCTATTGTATCGGCAAGCTCAGCTCCGTCCCATTATCGCGCTCAAGAACGTTAACACCGACACGGTATTATTATCTAATATTGATGCCATACCCTTGCCTAATACACGGTCTACGTTCAGGCTTCACAATTTGCTCTGGTAATGTCTTCTGTGGCACCGTTTTCTCCCGACCCAGGACACAGTCCAGAGGCACGGACTGTGTTTGTCTTGTCTTCTCATTCTCCTTTCCTCTGGAACAGTTCTTAGCCTTTCTTGGTCTTTCACGACCTTGGCTTTGTTGAAGAGCACAAATCAGTTGTTTTGAGAAGCGGTCGCACCCTTTAGATTTGTTTGCTTGCTTCCTTATGATTAGACTCAGGTCATGCATTTTCGGCAGGAGTGCCATTCGGTGACGTGGTCTCAGTGCACTGCATCGGGAGGCACATGCTTATTACTGAGGATACTTATTTTGACCGCTTGTTAAAGGTCGTATGTTCTGCAGAGTTCTCCATTGTGCGTGTACCATTTTTTCCTCTTGGCAATCCGTAAACTCATCTGTAGGGGCATCCTCTGAGACCATGGGAATGTCCTGTTTCTCACCAAATTTTTATACTATGGTTTTAACATTGAGAGTCATGCCTGGGTCAAGTATTGTTAAGGGAATTGCCAAAATAATATGTTTCTCCTTGTTTTCTTCTATATTTACTAGTTGGTATGCTACTGCGAGGAAAAGGTTTCTTTTTCTTTGCACACTTATGTAGTTGTTTGTTTGAATCAATATGAACTCACGGATTTCATTCAAGGTACTATCATCCTTTACTGTCATTATTCATTTTGACGCTGTAATTGATCCAGATCAGACCAGTAGGGAGTCGGTTAAGCCGTCTCGAGGTTCTCTTGATGTGGCCCTATCAATCTTCGAGCTTTTCTTATTTCCTGGCATGATAAGATGCTCCAGGTTTATCTTAATTTGCTTATGTGTTTGTTTGTTTGTTTATTTATTTATTTATTTAAAAAATTTTTGGTGCGCCTGGGTGGCTCAGTCGGTTAAGCGTCCGACTTCGACTCAGGTCACGATCTCGCAGTCCGTGAGTTCGAGCCCCGTGTTGGGCTCTGGGCTGATGGCTCGGAGCCTGGAGCCTGCTTCCGATTCTGTGTCTCCCTCTCTCTCTGCCCCTCCCCCGTTCATGCTCTGTCTCTCTCTGTCTAAAAATAAATAAACGTTAAAAAAAATTTTTTTTAAAATAAAAAAAAAATTTTTATTACGTTTTATTTATTATTGAGAGACAGAGAGACACAGAGAGTGAGCAGGGGAGGAGCAGAGAGAGGGGGAGACGCAGAATCCAAAGCAGGCTCCAGGCTCTGAGCCGTCAGCGCAGAGCCCGACGCGGGGCTCCAACACGCAAACCACGAGATCGTGACCTGAGCCGAAGTTGGAGGCTTAACTGACTGAGCCACCCAGGAGCCCCTGTTTATTTATTTAAATGTTTATTAGCTGCCCCTGTCTCCTCCCCGCCCCGCCCCCCCCACTAGAAGATAAGCTCTCTCTCTTTACCACATTCTTAGCACTTAAATCCTCAGGTATAAGTTGGTCGAGAGAAGTCCTAGTAATATACTTCTAGAACTAATACGAATTATTCTGCATGAACAGCAGGAAGGCTTGAGTTTCATGCATTTGCATCATCACAGTAGAGCATGGGGCCAGTGAGGTTGCATAAATGGTTAAGAACCATTATGGGCCATGGCGGTAGACCTTCCCAGGTTCCTCCTTCATTCCTTCATAAGCTTTATTACCTCCTAATGAATGTAAGACGCACTGTTGACCTCGGACTCGTCACTTCTCTCCGAGCCTCAGTTCCATCATTATCAAATTGGGCTATCACTAATCATACCTAGTCACATGGGTTTTTTCTAATCAAAAAAAAAATTTTTTTTTCAGGAGTAGAGTTTAGTGATCCATCACTTACATATAACGCTCGGTGCTCATCCCAGCAAGTGTTCTCCTTCATGGCTTTTCTAGTTTAGTGAAGGGTGAGAGCTGGCCCAGGTGAAGCAGGGCCCTTTCACACCTGGCCTGGCCGTGCAGACATCCCTCCTCCGACAGCACAGTGTAGGCAGGGGACATCACTGCTCATTCTGCAGCGGGAAGTGCCCAGTGCCTGACAAAAGAGTGATAGTGTTTTTACTACCAGAGGCTCATCAGAAGCCACAGACCAAGAAAGACGGGCAGAACAGTGGTTAGACCCGAGTCACGGGTCAGTGACTCGAACCCGAGTTAGACCTGCTTTTTCATCTTGGGTGGGAGGTCTTGGGTCAATTACCTGACCTCGCTGGGTTTTCGTTTAGCTATAAAACTTCAAGGCGTTTGCACTGGCTGTTCCCTCTGCCTGCAATGCTTTCCCCCCCAACCCACATAATTAGCTGCGTTATCGCCCTTCATATCTTTATGCCAATCCTTGAGGCCTACCTTGATCAACCTTACATGAAAATGAAATCTATCCCCTTTTCCACGCTCTATTCTTCCCAAGGCATTTATCACCATCTAACGCTGTATCATTTATTATTTTCATTGTTCATTGCCTCTCCCAACTCCCGGGAATGTCACCTCTACAAGAGCAAGGGTTTTGTTCTGTCCGGGTCGTAGCTGCATGGCCAGCACTGAGAAAAGTGCCTGGAAATAGTAGTATCTTGGGAAATATTCCTGGTTGTTGTCACTGTAAACAAATCACATGGCTGCGCTAAATTTTTAGGAAATGCTCAAAACAAGCAATGTTATCAAGTCACGCTGATGTTTAAGACCCTCTGGAATTTGATCATGGTTTTAATGCTAAATTCCTACCATTTTTTTCCTGTAGCCGAAGGCCTCCAAATATGCCTAGGATTTTCCAATGTGACCAGCCGCTCCCAGTCACCTGGGAGCTCATAGAAATACAGAATTTAGGGGCGCCTGGATAGCTCAGATGGTTAAGCGTCCGACTTCAACTCTGGTCATGATCTCGCAGTTCATAAGTTCAAGCCCCCAATCGGGCTCTCTGCTGTGAGCACGAGGCCCGGTACGAGTCCTCTGTCCCCCTCTCTCTCTGCCCCTCCCCTGCTCTCTCTCTCAAAATAAAATAAACATTAAAAAAAGACACAGAATCTAGGGCCAACCTGACTGAGAATAAGCAGTGGAACAAAACCCGCAGGTGATTATCGTGCATGGCCAAGTTGGAGACATGCTAACTCACACAGCTTTCTTTTTTTTCCCCCCGGAATCTCTCTTCCCACTTTCCAAATCTTCATTCATTGTTCCCTCCCCAGCTTCCAACTTGCTCAAAGGCTCTTTGCTCTGAGGGAACTTCCCACATTCCTCTGTCCTTTCTAGAAGATATCTGTCTACATACTTGGTCTCCTTGTGGCTCCCTTCATCAAAAGGTAAGCTTTTTGAAGGCAGAGCCTTCCCCTACTTACAGATCCCACTGCCTCCGCCTGCCTTAACTTAATTAGGATCTGTCCTATGAGCAAATGAATCATTTGATGTCTCTGTCTCCTTTGTTTATTCTAAGGATTTAAAGATGTTTAACACAGCATTACTTTCATGGATTCTTAGGTCTTAAACTGCCTGCTTCCTAAGGGCGGGACCATTCGGTCTTACCAGGGACCCAAACCGAATTTTGCTTTATTCAGCGAACATCGACTACAGCCCCAGTGCCGGTCCCCAGATAAAGTGGCTGCCAGGGGAATAAACGTGATCGAGACCCAATTTTTGGAAATAAGCCCCCAGTCGTGTGAAGGGGACACACTCAGAGGGGTCTTCTACGTCTCATCATGCAAATCAGTTGAAAACAATTTAAACGTCCTCCTGCAGGAATAAAAAGGCCACGGTGCAATTATGGTGTAAAATTCGATGTAGCGGTTTTTGAAGAGAACGAGATAAATAAAGGATTACTACCCAGGAAAAGTCTCCAGGACGTGACGAACGAACACAAAACATCTTGCGGAATACATGCCATTTGATAACAACGATACCTTAAACATAAGCTTGTTTATATCCAACACGGACAAAAGGGTTGGAAGGATACAAGCAAATTAATAACAGCGGTCAAAGGCGACTTCAGCCTTATCTGCGTGTTTTTAACTACAGAGAATGCACGTAGGTCCCATTTGTGAAATTATAAAATTCATAATGATTTTAAAATGTAATAATATTAAATTCAAATTAACAAAATAAAATGGGGCAAGAGCAATCGACGTAACCAGGACTGGGAGGTGGGAAGATAGCAAGGGCTTTGGACGCTACCTGCAGCCAAGTCACCCATTTTACGGATGGCTCATCTGAAGCCCAGCAGAAGTTAAGTGACTCGTTCGAGTCCCACGGTTACTAGATGACGTCAGTCAACTGGAGCACAGGGTGCTTTGTACTGAACGTGGAGAGGTCTCCAAGTGGAGGATTAGGAGGATGGCCCCTCTCCCCCACAGGTTAAGGTTAGATGTGGTCAGCCCCATCTGCCCCAACATGCCTGAGTCTGATCTCCATTAATTCTTTTTTTTTTTTTTTTTTAGTTTATTTATTTATTTAGCGAGAGAAACAGAGTGCCCCAGGAGGGGACGGGCAGAGAGAGAGGGAGGGAGAGAATCCCAAGAGGCTTTGCGTTGTCAGCACAGGGCTCTCGATCCCACGAACCACGAGATCATGACCTGAGCTGAAATCAGGAGTCGGATGCTTAACCGACTGAGCCAACCAGGAGCCCCTCTATCCATTCTCTTTAAAATGAAGACCTTTGTCTCTTGTTCAGTGCCTCCCTTCCCTAACAGGATGGAGCCTTGGAGGTTTCTTCTTTCCCTGAGGGCAACCACCTCCCCCTTGCTCCTTTTTATCTGCTTCCTGCAAACTTAGATCTTTGCCTCTGACATCAGCTGCAATGTTACAAAAGGAACTCTACAAATTACTCCTCCTCTCCCAATATTCTGGGCCGTCGCCCAGAGGCCTAGATTCCCAACTCCCTCTCCCAAGTTCTCCAGGTCACCCTGAACCCCTAACCTGGTCATCGCACACGTGGGCAAGGCTGGTCTCCTCGGCACAGGTCTGCTAGGCTTTACCTTCAGGGAGCCGGAGTCTTTTATTTTTTACGCCACTCGCAGACTCCAAGGAAATTGCAAAGAATTCATCGGGAAGGCGAGCAGAGCACATGAAATTAAACATCAGCCACAACACAGACTTGATTTCAAAAGTGTCTACATGTTCGTTTCACGACTGTAGAGCGGAAGACCGCTTCCTGGGTGACAAACGTGCAGAAGTGATAGGACTACAGCAAGATGATGAGTATGACCTGGCTCGCAGAGTGAGTGTTGAGGACGAGGCTCTGAAACACACAAAGCATGGTCTGCAGAGGTGCCCTGGGTATATGCTGAAATGAATCGCAGTGGATTGAATGGAAGGAAGTTTTAGGGTTTCTCTAACCAAGGGCATCTAGCACTGGGAGAAATGATGAAACATCTGAATGTCATTAAAGGCTGAACATGTAAATCAATCCTGCATTGCACGTTTATGACCAAGAGTGAGTGTAGCAGACACGGAAGAACCAGATCTGGAAACGGCATCTCTGGTTCTGTCTGGCCAAATTTGCCAAGCATAATAGATTAGGAGCCATTATGGGTGTACCCAAGTAATTGCACTTAATTGTTTGTGCAAATCAGAAGATCTATCAGCAACAAGCCCAATTAATTAAATGTAGACACACGAGTCAGATTGAGAGGGAAGGAGGAGGGCTGGGTTTGTTTCAGAATTCAGCCTGTGTTGTTTTACTTTATTTTGGAACGCCATAGAGACAACACGCCTAATAACAGCAGCTTGTGTGGAACATTCCATCGAGACATGGTGGGGGATATTTACCAGACTTCCTGGGACCCTGTCAGAGTGCTAAGGTTCACAATGCTAGAGAGGGAACAGGAGAGGAAAGAAACTCTCTTAGCAGGAGCAGTGCTGGTCTTCACCAGCACGGCCGAGGAGACAGAAGGCAGGTGGAGGACAGGTCTGGGGTGATTTGAAAATCAAGTGAAAATCAAGTACAAGGCATTCCTAAAGTGGAATTTTATCTAGTCTTTATCTAAGAGACCTCAAATCCCATTATGCTGGACCGAAGGAATGGATAATTTCTAAAGACAATCCTTCCCACATTTTTGCCCTTCGTGGACACCTTCACAAGTTTTAGAATATTCAAGTGTCCCTTGTCCTACTGTTTACACGTTTCCTTTAAATTGGTAAACTGGTTTCCAAAAGGGTTGTGCCATTTCAGATTACCACCACCACTTCATATCTGAGTGTTTTCACCACCTACACACCAGGATCATCTACCAGATCCACCAGCCCACACGCAAGAACCCATGCGGTGGGTTCCCATTCTTTCGAACAAACCACAGGAGGCGCAATGGCCCTCATTTTCTCATTGGCCAGTTTTAAAACACCCCCCTTCCTTTTCGGCCCATGCAACCCGATTTCCCGAATGATATCCCGGACTTGTTATTTGCAAAGTCAGTTTGCAATTTACAAACACTTTCTCCTCTACTGTCCTCCTTATTCATTGCTGAAATTCAGTTCAGCTCTCTCACCGGAAGCAGGGGAGAGATTGCTAGCGGGAAAGGGGAAACAGAGATAGTGCATGGTTCAGAATACATACATTTTGGATGCCCTGGCAGGTTTCAAGGTAGATTGGTGCAGGCTTTCTTGATTAAGTCAGGACAAGCAGCCTTTGATGCGAAGGCTTATTTCTGTAATCGCCACGAGAGGCTGCCTTGATTGCCTCTCGGAACTTTTGCCATTTAACTTAGACTGCAGCAGGTCCCTACCCCAGCCCAGCCTCAGAACTGGTGCTAAAGCCACCTGCCACAGAGGCCTGCCTGCGGGTTAGTGATGGGTGCGCGTAGAGTGCTTTAAGGTCTCTTGGTAAAAGATGGGAGATTTCTCAGTTATATTGGCCCAATGTGTCCAGTGACAGAACAAAGGCAGCCCAATCAGAGCAGATGGAGGCAGTAAAAAGCTGGACTGGGTGGGAGCAGAGAGATTAACATTGTCAAAGACCACACGGGGGATAAAGATCCCTTTGACACCCATTTCCATATGTTCTACCCACTCCCAACCCGGAAACAACTTCTTCCCTAGTTCCCAAATGAGTTTGGGCCTAGAACCCATTTCCTTTCTTTTTTTTTTTTTCCTTTACTATTATTTTTTTAATGATTATTTATTTCTGAGAGACAGAGAGAGACAGAGTGTGAGCAGGGGAGGGGCAGAGAGAGAGGGAGACACAGAATCCGAAACAGGCTCCAGTCTCTGAGCGGTCAGCACAGAGCCTGACGCGGGGCTCAATCCCATGAACCGCGAGATCATGACCTGAGCCTAAGTCGGACGCTCAACCGACTGAGCCACCCAGGTGCCCCGAACCCATTTTCTGTATCAAGAACCAAAGGGAGGGATGGCAAAGCTAAGACCCAAATGAAAGGGATTAATTATGTCATGACACCAGATGGAAAGGCAGCTTTATGAATCAAGCCCTAATGAAGACACAGTATCTGAGGGCTCTTGACACCTTGATTGGCTGCTTATTTGTTTTAACAAGAGTTTCTTTCTAAAACCAGTGTCTCTTGTTCATCGTAGCTGGAATCTGCCTGAGGCAGGCCAGCCGTTCTGACTTCCCCCTCAAAATGGCGGCCAATTTTCAAGGGCCTGGAATGAGCCAGGCTGTGTGCTAGTCATGAACCCAGATGGATGTGAGTTTAACCTCTGCCCAGTGTTTTCGAACGCTGACACTATACCCACCGTCTTCTGCATTATGGAGACCTAAAGGTAATCACGACGGGCTTTATCGCTTTGTTCCCGTCAAGGCCTAGAGGTCAGGTCTATCTGGTCATGTGAAGAAGATGACCCCGTGGCCATGTGCTTCTAACCACAGGGCACCTCAGAACAAACCGCCACCTTAGAAGATCTTGGCTATTACATTCACCGTGTGTAAACATGCGTAGTGTGGAAGGGGAATAAACAAAAGCCTTGGGGAGAGAAAGTTCTCATTCCAAAGTTCCAGTTCTGCCACTACGAGCTTTGCTTTTGATCAGATAATGGGAATAATAACTACTAAGTGTCCCGAACGTTTACTGTGCATGTTTTTTTGGTGTATTATTTCAGTTTGTCCCCCCAAGACCCTATGAAGTAGGTACTATTTTTAGCCTCAACTGATAAACGAGAAAACTGAGAAAAGAACCCACCCTAAGATTTTTGTGAATGTACTTTACCACGAGCACCTGGTTCATCTGTAGGTATTTGGTGTGTATCATTTTATTAACCATAGCTTTGAGTTTCCTTCATTGAATTCCATCCTGTTCCTCATATTTTCTTTCTCTTTTTCGTCTTTTTTTTTTTTTTTAAGTTTTACGTTTTCATTTAGTTTCGAGAGACAGAATCCCCAGAAGGCTCCACACTCTTAGCCGACTGTGAGGTCGTGCCCGGAGCCAAAATTAAGAGGCAGGTGCTTAACCGACTGAGCCACCCAGGTGCCTCGCTTCCTTGTATTGTCCCAGTCTCAACTCTGGTGGGTATAGGTTTAGGTGCCAAGTTTAATTTGTATAGGATTTTTCTCCTGGTGGTATTCGTCATGATTTGGATTTAAAACATGATTTGTAGTTATTTTTTGGCTCATGTGTGGCAAAACCACGTAGAGCTCTCATCCTTGATTCCAAGATTTTATTGCTCATCACATGAATAATCTGATTATTGTATAAACCTGTCACAACCTTGCCCACTAACTGGTTACACCATTGACAGTGGATAGAGCAAAGAGCATAGTCCAAACAGTACAGGTAAACTCACCTATGGTCAAAATAGATCAAGACGATAGAGAGGGAATCTGACTTCGCAAAGAGGAAAGCTTCGCATATTTGGAGTGTTCTATTGTTCTAACATTCAACAAGTATTATGAATTTCCTACTTTGTGCCTTGTACTCTACAAGATGCTAGGATCCAGGGGTGAACAAGACATGGTCCTTGCCCTCATAGACCAGCAGAGTGAATTTTACCAACTAATTATCCAGCTAATTATCTGATTTCAGGGATGATCCAGACTACATAGGAGAAGGATGGGGACTTGCAGGACAAGTGGACAGGGGCACTTGGACAGCCAGATGGCGACTTCAGGCAACTCAAAGATAAAATCGGAACTCTGTGCCTGCCTCAGGGATGGGGTCTTCAACTGTGATATTCTATTCGGGGGACCACTGCCTTTGGTCAAGGTGAGGACAGAATGGGCCTCCTCCGTCCTGCCTCTAGTTTTCCTAAGGCTTGTGATGAGGGCGGAGGTGAATCGTGCTGGCAGAAAAGCAGTTGTAGAACTGGGGAGGGCTGAGGCATGGCATAAAGCCTGGCTATGAACCCCAATGTCTCCTAACATTACCACGAGTTGGAAAAGCGTGGCTGCTGTGAAGTCCCCTGGGAAACGAACCTCGTGCGACCCCATCTTGGGCAGTAAACCCCCACCCAAGTGAGGATATGTATTTGTGTATATTTAGGCGCTAGGCATTTTTATATTATCCTCATTACAATCTTCCCCCGTTAGGTTGATTACCACAGTTTGTTTGGCACATGAAGAAACTGAGGATCAGAGGGAGGGAAGCAAGAAAATCACTCTGCTAGAAAATAGCAAAACCACATACTAGAAACAGCATGAACATTAAGGTCGTTCATCCCAGACACCCTCAAACATTGAGACCTCCAGTTTTTCCGAGACGGGAATAATAATCCCTTTCCATTAGGATCGTGCCAATGGGGGTAAAAAAAAAAAAGTCAGATCACTAATAGGTCTTAAAGCACAGAATATATGCTCGAGATAGAGCAGTTTTCTGCTCACTGTCTTGCCTCTTCTCTACCGTAGTTGTTTCCCTAGTATGATCTTATTCTTAATAATCTCTGAGCTGTAATCTTTGATGGAGCGGAACAAGCACAATCTGGCTGGGTTTCCCCTGGAGGCACAGAAAGGGGGCCTCTCCCAGAACCCCAAGCTCACTGCTCAAGTCTTAAAGGATGCAGGAATCAAGAGGGAGCGCCTGTTGGGGGCTGGGTGATCGGGAAAACCTTCCCCAGGAGGTGAAAGAGAACTCAGGGCAGTAACATCATTCCCTGACCAACTTGCTCTAACAGGAGGTAACATGGGATTTGTAAAGCATGCCGGAAAAATGTACACATATGACATTTCCCGCATGGGGAAAACATTTAAGCGTCTTCCCTTGGCTGATTTTTTTCAAAACGGAACAACAACAATATAAGAAAATAGTACTTAATATTAAAGCATTGTAAACACACACACTCACACACACACACACACACACACACACACGCACGCACACCCTCAACTAAAACCCAAATCAAAACAAAAACTAGCCTTTGGCATGGGTTTGGATCTTGGCTTCTCCATCTCCAAGCTGTGGAACTTGAGGCAAGACCCCTTATTTGCTCAGCCTCAGTTTCCTTCTTTATAGACCAAGAATCGTAATACTTACTTTCAGGGCTGCTAGGACCGAGTGAGCGAACACACGGAAAGCACATAGCTCAACGTGGCATATGGTAAACACTCATTATCTGATGTTTAATATCTTGAGCATTGTGCCTGGCATGGGAACATTATTAGTTCAGCATTCTCTGAGTAAAAGCCCTTTATGAACTCCTAAGTTATTTGTTCAAATTCTTTTTATTGTGGAAAATTGGAAACATATAAAGAATGAGAGAGAATAGTATAATGAATCCCCATATGCCCACCACCCAGCTCCAACTTTTATCATCTTGCTGGCCAACCTTGTTTCATTCGTACCCCTTTCCCTGGTCCCCCAACTTGGTATATTTTGAAGCGAATTTCAGACATTTTATCCACAGATACTGGAAGCCGTTTTTATTTATTTATTTATTTTTTTAAAATCAACATTAAGAAAAAAATTTTTTTAACCTTTATTTATTTTTGAGACAGAGAGAGACAGAGCATGAACAGGGGAGGGGCAGAGAGAGAGGGAGACACAGAATCGGAAACAGGCTCCAGGCTCTGAGCGGTCAGCACGGACCCCGACGTGGGGCTCGAACTCACGGACCGTGAGATCGTGACCTGAGCCGAAGTCGGACGCTTAACCGACCAAGCCACCCAGGTGCCCCTGGAAGCCGTTTTTAAGTCAACTCCTTAGTTCTTTCTTTGTCAGGGAACAAAATTCAAATTCCTTTTTTATAGAGGAAGTTTACTAAGGTAAAATTTACATATAAGTGAACACTTTTTAGGGTATAGTTCTGAGCTTTGACAGACTCAAATTCTTTTGACAATTCTTCACTGTTGCTGTCTCAGCTTTTAAAAGTCTGTATCACAACAGGAAGGAAATGAAGGAATGCACAAAGTATTTGGCTGTCTATATTGGCCTTGACATAGAAGAAGAAATAGCCTCCCTCAGTTGTCTCCTTAATCACAGTTTATTATGACTTGGAAACTCAACGCGTTTGATTGGCCAGAACATAAGCCACCCAGGAATAGATTTATTAGCATCAAGTATAGTTTAGAGCAACCGAGTTTATGTTGATGCTTTCATTCCAAATGGCCCTAATAAAAGGTTTCTAGGAAGCTTGATTATTATTGGGTTTATTAATAACAAACCCTAGGCATGCCCCTATTCGGACTGTGATCAATCCAAATAAAAATAACTTTGTTAATTGAAAAGAGATGTTTTTCTGGTAACTGCTATATGCTCAACAACATGGAAACAAAGAACCAAACAAAAAACAAGTGCGGATGCCAGGAGTAATACAGCTTCCTTCTTTCTGGATCCCACTGGCAGCCTGGGGATGTATACCCGCAAGAGCGCCCTCTATCGTTTCCCCGGTTAACTCTGCCATTTCTTCGTCTCTGGTTGGAATTTGGATGACTGTAGGCGTGCCATTCGGAGTTCCCTCTTTTTAATGCCTTTTACAAAAAGACAATCTTACTACAGCGCTTGCCGAGGGGCTATAATAGACTCATTTCTGTTTGCTTATTACTGTCTTTGTTTTATGCTTGTTTTCAGTTCTGAGGGTCTTTGTTCTACTCTTGGGCAGAAAGAACGATGGTTTCACTGAGATTGCCTTGACCAGCCTCATTCACAGATGCCCCTGATTTCGAAACTGGAAAACGTGAGCTCCTCCCTGCTGGGCTCAGTCCTCCCGCACTGAGTCCCCCAGTAACGATCTGCTCTCAACGTGTGGCTGTGTCCTTCCCATCCTCACGGAGTTTCCTGGGTTTAATCCAGGTGGTGGGACCGTACCCTCGACCAGCTTTGTCTTTTTGGCCGGCAGTCTCCTGCGAGATGCGCTTTGGACTCTGGACGGTTCAGCCACAGTTCGTAGCCTTGGTTTGTCTACTGTTTGTCTGGAGAAGAGAAGCAAATACTGCCTTTCTTAAGCAGTCTTTTGGCCAAGGAAGGAATCCCTTCTATGTCTGTTTTCTGTTAAACATATAGACTGCCGAGTTCAAAAACAGTTAATACATCTGCCCCCACCCCCCAAGCTCCCAACATAAACGATTTCAATTCCACAATGGTCAGACTTGCTGTTGGCTGTAAACTCTGTTCTTAATGCCACACTCCAGCATATCTGGTCCAGATAGGAGGAAGTGAATGAATCAGATTACAAATTCTGCAGTTCTATGGGAGCCCTTAACTTAATTGGTTTATAGAGACTTGAAAGAACATCTACAAATTTAGCAGAGAACTCAAAGGTTTCTGAAAGGCAAAACAAGTTCATTGCTAATGCTCTAAATATTTTAGCTCTTTTGAGACATACTCTCCTGGTGAGGCTGCGTCTCTGACAGAGAGTTTCCTGTGAGCTGCAATCTTGGTTAGCAGGTAAACACGTTAAGATGGCAATGTGGTGCGTTCAGTGCTTTTGAACAATCTGAAGTGTTAACTGTTCCTACCTAATGTGAAATAAGAGAAATATTTACAATCAAGGTGAATCCTGGAAAATTAGCCTATTGGGATGACTTCTCTTTGATGTAATCACAGTGTGAAAGTAATGTTAGCATGCTTTTCTAGTTCATGCTAGAATGCCTATTTAATCTGGATTTTCTGAATTTCCTACAGTTGTCTTAAGCTAACATTGTTCTCCTAAGTGTTTAAAATGACAAACATGTGGGGCGCCTGGGTGGCTCAGTCGGTTGAGCGTCCGACTTCAGCTCAGGTCATGATCTCGCAGTCTGTGAGTTCGAGCCCCGCGTCGGGCTCTGGGCTGACAGCTCAGAGCCTGGAGCCTGCTTCGGATTCTGTGTCTCCCTCTCTCTCTGCCCCTCCCCTGCTCAAGCTCTGCCTCTCTCTGTCTCAAAAATGAAGAAATGTTAAAAAAAAACATTAAAATGATAAACACGTAAATGTATGTGTTCAAGTAGCATGAATCATAATTAACCAATGTCTTCATAACAAGAGTTGAGTTTTACAACTTCAGTCATGCCGCAAATTACATGAATCTACAGAATTATTTACTGAGACTTCTAAAATGGTATCTTCTGATATTTCAATATCATGCGTATTGCATTGTTTTTAAAGGGTGACTTTAGTTTTTAAGATCTCTAATGGATTTGAAACCTTAAGGGTCAGCAATGAATACTTTTTATTTCCAATTCCTAAAGCAGAGAGGAAACTAGGTGCAAGAGTGTAGTGTTGTATTGTTGCTGTAATGAATATCTACAAACTTAATGTCTTCAGAAAACTTTACTGTCTTACAGTTCCGGAGGTCAGACATCTAAAATCAAGGGCAGATCTGCCCGCCTTCTGGAGTCTTTAGTAGGGGAGACTATGCTTCTTTGCTGTTTTCAGCTTTCAGAGGCCACCTGTACTCCTTGGTTCCTTCCTCCAATCTTCAAAGCTAGCAGCTAAGCATCTCTGCTCCTCTCTGACCTCCTCCCTGCTTCTTATAAGAACCCTGTGATTATAGGAGGCACTCCCAAATAATACAGGATAATCTTAGCATCCTCAGTTTAATCACATTTGCCAAGGCCCTATTGCCCTGTGCCTTACATAGCCACAGGTTCCTGAATTGGAATGTGGAGATCTTTTTTTTTTTTTTTTAATGTCTATTTTATTAGAGAGAGAGAGAGAGAGTGTGTGTGTGTGTGTGTGTGTGTGTGTGCATGAGCAGGGGAGAGGCGGAGAGAGGGGCACAGAGGATGAGAAGCAGGCTCTGCACTGACAGCCCAGGGCCCAATGAGGGGCTCAAACTCTTGAACTGTGAGTTCATGACCTGAGCCGAAGTCGGATGCTTAACCTCCTGAGCTACCCAGGCGCCCCGGGATGTGGAGATCTGTAAGGGGATTTTAATCAGCCTGCCATACATGTGATCATTTAAACTTATGTTCTTGCCTGTACACGCACACGTTGGCCTTTTTATAACATTTAAATCAGAATGGTAAAATCAACATAACATATATACTGTCTTAATGTTAATCAGATTCATCATGTAAAAGATTGCGTCGTATGCCTATTTATATATGTTTTAATATCTAAACATAATGGTACGACAAATCAGTAAAAACATTATATATGACAGAAAAGAAAGGTCTGATAAAGGAAAATTATGACCTTGCACTTGTTTACATTTTCTTTCTACACGAGGAAATAAAGAATCACTTTTGTCTGATGCAGATTCAATTCTTAGGAGTTTTGTTGTTGTTGTTTTGTGTGTCTGGGGGGGGGAGGGGTTTGTTTATTTTTTGTTTTGTTTTGCTGTTTTACTCCCTTTTGCCATAGGTTGTTTTAAATGAAACCGTGAGGTTCTGCATTGACGTCCTAATGATTCTTATGTCACCTCCCATCAATTTGTCTCTTTTTTTAATGAGGTGGCCTGGCAGGTGACCTCCCCTTGCTCTCCTCTAACGACCGTCTCTACTAACGACTCTTTTTGATAGTGTTTTCCCCAAAACCAGGCACCAAATTTAGACTCGAACCTCTAAGGATGTCTCTTTGAAGATGCAAATTATCTTTGGGTTTTGCTGGCTGGCCATTGGGTAAACACAAAGGTTTGCTTTTTCACCTTGTAAAAAGAAAACATAACAAACATAAATAGATTTGTCTAGCATTCTTCAGATTCTAAGTAACTCAAAATTATTGTGAGAGCTTGTTTTTTTTTTTTTTTAATTTTTTTTTTTTTTAACGTTTATTTATTTTTGAGACAGAGAGAGACAGAGCATGAACGGGGGAGGGGCAGAGAGAGAGGGAGACACAGAATCGGAAGCAGGCTCCAGGCTCCGAGCCATCAGCCCAGAGCCTGACGCGGGGCTCGAACTCACGGACCGCGAGATCGTGACCTGGCTGAAGTCGGACGCTTAACCGACTGAGCCACCCAGGCGCCCCTGTGAGAGCTTGTTTTTATTCACCAGACTGTGATCTTTCTTATGGAGTGCTTCTATCTTTTTTTTTTTTTTTAATTTTTTTTTTAACGTTTTATTTATTTTTGAGACAGGGAGAGACAGAGCATGAACAGGGGAGGGTCAGAGAGAGGGAGACACAGAATCTGAAGCAGGCTCCAGGCTCTGAGCTGTCAGCACAGAGCCCGACGCTGGGCTCGAACTCACAGACCGCGAGATCATGACCTGAGCCGAAGTCGGCCGCCCAACCGACTGAGCCACCCAGGCGCCCCTGGAGTGCTTCTATCAAGGTGCTTTGTTGAAAGTGTTACTAGCTGCAATTACGATAAGACATATCCATGGAAATTTATTTGTTTCTGATTGGCCTGCCATTAATACCCTTACGTGTAAGAATGATATCTTTCTGGTTAATATTCGGCAACCAATTTTCGGAACGACGGCGTTAGCGCTAATGGTCAAACATTTTTCAAGCAGTATAACGCATGATTGTGCTGATGGTAAATTATTAATGCACAGGAAATAATTTAACAAACTTTTTTTTTTTTTAACGTTTATTTATTTTTGAGACAGAGAGAGACAGAGCATGAACGGGGGAGGGTCACAGAAAGAGGGAGACACAGAATCCGAAACAGGCTCCAGGCTCTGAGCTGTCAGCACAGAGCCCGACGCGGGGCTCGAACCCACGGACCGTGAGATCATGACCCGAGCCGAAGTCGGACACTTAACCGACCGAGCCACCCAGGCGCCCCAACCTTTTTTTTTTCTAACTTAACTCTTTTTGAGGGATCAAAGAAAATGTCCTTATTGAACTTGTTGAACTTACTACACTATTTTCTGTTAAACTTTAGGTCTGTTTGGTTACAATGGCTTAGATGCCTGAGAAGTTTACTTACAATATTTACCAAAGCGTCAAATGATGTCCTTCGTGACTTGTGTAATTAGTCCGCTAAGATAATATTGCCACCCGACGGGGCCCTTGGGGAGACGGAAGAGTCTACCACCTTGGTGGGGACGGTTGGGTTTGTACCCATGCCGGATTTCACCCAAGAACCTGCCTGCACAAGGGCAAATGTCCCAGAGGAGGGAGAGATATGGGCTCTATCCCCTTGTGCATGGGCTTCTTTCTTGGTTTTGGGCTTCCTGATGAGAACACTGCTTTAGAAATCATCCCTAAAAATGGTAATCGCACCCAAGGAAATTGCCCACAAGGTGTCTGTTGGTCAAGCTCCATGGTGAAAGCCTGATTCACTTGCAATGACATTGAGCAATCAATTCACTTTGGGTTATTTACTGACCAAACAAGGCGGCTTTTGTGTGCTGGCGAACACCTCCTGTGGCATTTGGATCAATGTTTCAGGATAAGTCAAGAGGTTCCTATATAAAATTCAAGAACAAGAGATTCCTTGTCCAAGGTGGGACGAACCGACCAATGGAATCTTTCCTCATGACCCATCTGTGTAAAGGCCTGATTAAAGGGCACTTTAATGTTGGTTATGTTGTGCCTAATTGTAGCTGTTGTCAAGAATATTGTTAACAAGGTCTTAAACACTGTTGCCCAGCCACCCTCCTGTTGGTTCGTACATCAGATGATTCTAGGTGCAAAGGAGGCTTAAGTGAGTTAAACAAACACCGTGGGAATGGCGCTGAAACCATGATGGCGGTGTGGACCTGAAAACACGATAACTTTCCTATTCTTTTATACTCTTGCCCATCATTTCAGGACGAGGGAGTACCAAGAGGAGGGGCACTTCCATTTGGAGCAGGATTTGCCTGGGCTTACAACCGAATACTGTGTGCCATCACGGTTGGCTCTAAACAGTTAAATCTGATGGATTTTGAGGGACCCTTGGGTCTCAGACCCTTTGTCGACAGGACTGGAGACTTCCTGAAACATGACAAGAGGACTTGCTTTAACCAACCCTCTTCAGACCTGTGGCCTAACTCCATCATCTCCAGAGAGCCAGTCTTCAGGGCTACATCAGACTCGCTGCGAGGAGAAGCCTACTTCCGGAACCGACTGAGCCCGGGGTTGTTTTCCCACAGAGAACTACCCACTGTATCTCATCACTGTCCTGTGCTCCCTTGACGGGCAAGTCTATATAATTTTCTATTTCACTTGTGGTGTTTCTGTTTCGTTTTTGATACAACAATAGCATTTATGGTTTCTGAATCTAACATATCCATCAAGACGCCGATTCTGCTTCCTTACGAAAATGAAATTTAAAGAGAGAGAGAGAGAGAGAGAGAGAGAGGGAAGTCACCCTCCAGACAGTTAAGGTTAAAATTCTCCCAAACCTACATACCTGGGTACGTGGAAATGGGAAATTTTCATCTTGGTTTATCCAGATCTAACTCAACAGAGGTCAGGTTCCATCTGCTGTGTTACGGAGTAATAAACAGAGCTATGCAGTTTCTTAAATGTCACTTATTTTTTTATGTCACATTTGTGATTCTTGCCATTTTTATGTAGGCTTTTCTTCTTTAAATTGACTGATTTTTCCTTAGCTTTCCTGATGTAAGAAAACAAGCTTCTATTACTGTTGTAAATTGAGTGCAATATCACAGCATAAAGATCATTTAAAAACGTACGTATTTTTTGATAAAGATTTGCCTTTGTACCACCAGCGACGTGCTGATCACAATTTGTGGAAAACTGTTGTGATCTACTAGGCAAGGCCCTCCGAGTTCTCTAAACCAGGCCAACCCATTACAACACCAGACGTTCAGAAGTAAATTAAAAACCTAGCCTCCAGCTGCCCAGCCTACTTCCTGCATTGCCCGCAAGCTTCTTTTTCCACTAGCATTTGCCTTTCACGCCTTCACAAATTCTGATCCCTCTGGCTTGTCCCTCTCTCTTTGATCTGTGTTCCCTTTGGACTTGACCTTACGGTTTGCTTTCCCGGCTTCAATCTTTGATACTCACTATATTCGCTGTATCGGATTCTTTGGTTGCAAGCGACAGAAACCCAATTCTGGCTAAGTTAAACCAAAAATATGTATCGGAAGGACTGGGGGTGCTTGTGGAATTGAATGAGAGACTGAACAATCAGATTCTCGTAAAGGGCAAGAACCAGGGAACCTGGAGAGATCCCCTCTGGGGAAGGAAGCGAGAGGGAGAGGGAGAGAGAGAGAGAGGAGGATCAAGGACACAGCAACGTGTGGACAATGTCTTTAGGAGCCGCTCACTGTCTTCCTGCTTCGACCCTTCCTGTTTTTTGTTTGCCGTCAACATCAAGATAGGATCCACGTTGGCTTTCGGAACATCGGGCCCAGCCCTTTTGGGGGGAGTAGTGCAGAATTCCAGCCTCAGCACACAAGGGTTGAGCCACTTTGGGTGACTCTCTTCACTTCTCTCAGCCTCCGTTGCCTCATCTGTTACATCGTACCTCACGGGTTGTGGCGGAAATGGGTATGAAAAGCAAAAGCCACCTACATCCCTAGTGGAGTGGATACAAGCAAAGCCCCCGGGACTCATGAATCTGGAAATCCTGATTCAAGTATATACTAGCATCGTGTCTGTGCAGTGTATTGCATTTCAGTTCCCTCGCCTGTGAAGTGGCGATAATAGCAATATTTGCCTGATTATAATTAACCTTATATCTAGCACGTAACAGAGGCACAAATAATGTAAGCCGGGCAAGGGAAAGAGGTAACAGCTCAGACAATAACTTAGTGAGGTTAGTATCAATCATTCCTTCTTGAGAGTGGGTATTGAAACCACACCCCCTCCCATCATTAAATAAGACAGCAATGAGAAATCTCTACCTCGCAGTCAACTTTTCATATGAGAAAGGAAGCCCTTGGTATGAATGGTGGTGCTGGATCTTGCCTCTGCGTAATCAGCAAGGCTTTGCCTGCTCCAGGCTCCCATCTCTTCTGGAGCCTGGAGTGTTCTTGGCACATCTTTTATAAAAGTCAGCCTCGCTTTCTTCCTGTTGCAAATTGCATGCACATTTCTGCTCCCTGCGACCAGCCTCCATTTCTCAGCCGCTCTTTTCCAGCTTCCCCCTCTCCCTCTCCTAATGAGAACGAGTTGACTTATAATTAAGGTCATATTTTATCTGCCGGGGAAAGGCAGTGGCTGGCCAGGCTGGGGTGCCACAGCCCCGTTGCAGTGTTCCTCTGGTGGATTACCCCTGCATTGATGGCCATCAGTTGTTGTTTTGGGCTAAAGATACAAGAACAGTTTGGATGGCTTGAAATTAACAACCGGATTTATAGCTTGTAAATAGTTCTTGCGGTGAGATTTCCTTCTCTGCTCTAATCCCCTCTTCCCCTTCAGACCTCGTTTACGAATCCCTCGCCGGGAGTATTCTTCTCAGACTGGAAAAACAAGGGTTTGTCTAGGGTACAAGCTGCTTCTGCTGAGAAGTCCGTCTGTGGCCCGAGTGGGTCTTTG
This sequence comes from Panthera leo, assembly GCF_018350215.1. Classification (NCBI taxonomy): domain Eukaryota; kingdom Metazoa; phylum Chordata; class Mammalia; order Carnivora; family Felidae; genus Panthera; species Panthera leo. Next base: position 174,951,737 of record NC_056679.1, read on the forward strand.
ATGAGCACCAATTCCGCTCTCGGGGACGGAACAACAGCTCCACTGGCCCTCTGCAGCCCGGCTGCCTGCATCCGCCCAGGATGTCGGGCAGTCATCTTGCTCTCTTTCTTTCCCTGGCTCAGAGCAAGAAAGCTTCTGACCCCTTCTTATGATTTTTAATCTGTCTCTTAACATAATGGCCCCTGCAAAATAGGCAGGCAGTTTTCCCAGACACCCTGGCTGTTATGGTGATGGAGGAGCTGGTTTGGAAAAATGTGAATTTCCTCCAAACCACTAAAGTCAATCTAGGCTATTAGAGGGTTGCTGAGAAGCCTGGCCGACTTTGCACGTTTTCAAGTTGCACTTGCTTCTCTGGCTCGGACAACACTGCAGTGAGAAGTAAGCAGAAGTCGCCGGAGAGATCCCCTCTGGGGAAGGAAGTTTCCTATTAGAAGCAAAAGAGAGAACAATCCATGTCCAAGCAGCTTTCCGGTTATTTGGCTCCGACACTGGCAGATGGGCCGGTGCTCGGGAGCAGACTGGACCAGCTGCAAAGGAGGGACCCCGGGTTCGCTTCGTCCAACTCACGCAGCCGCTGTGCAGTTGGCAGAATGGCTCGCCCCCCAACCAGCGCCCCAGGGGTCGAAGCATGGGAGACGCTCAGTCCCTACTTGTCATCGACAGGAACGTCAGAGTCCTCCACTTACTGCCCTTCCGTCTCCCCCGATGTCAAACCAAAACGTTTCAGATTAACATCAAGGTTGTAAATGTGAGCGGCATGTCAGCAAGCCCCCCAGACAACATTATCGAGTCTCCAAATGCCAAACGTTTGCGGTGACCGTACATTGTCCCCGCACCTTCCTCAGAGTGACGTTGACATCACTGTGCTCCAGTAAGTTAATTTTCCCATCATGGACTGATTCATTGGGCAGAAACCACAGGTTCACGAGCCAGTGCAGGGGCTGAACTCGGTGACCCCTCCCCCGCCGAACTGAAAGTATAGCGTTGTGTTTTCATGCGAACAAGCAGCGGAAAGCAGTTAGCTTTCCTTTGGTTAGATTTTTTTTTTTTTTAAATTTTTCCTTTTTGTGGCAACACGACATTTTCAGGACACTGGACTACAATTTGCCCTTTTTGTGGCATTCTCACGCTGGCATTTGCCTGTTGCAGCCAATATTTATCGAGCTCATTAATGTGTTGGACCGGGCCGAGCAATTTCTACACAGGACCGGGCCGAGCCATTTCTGTACGACATTTTACTTAACTTTAGGGCAACTTAATGGAGCAGGTGGCATGGTCCCCATGGTGCCACGGGAGAAACGGACGTGCAGATAGACTAGGTAACTGTCCAACTCATAGACGAGCTAAAAAAAAAAAATATTGGCCATAAAAGGCAGACTCCAACAGGTCACGTAAAGGCCGATCGAATGTTCTTTCTAGCCTCCTTGCCTAAGCAAAGATCCCCCTTCATTTCCTTCCCGGAAAAATCTCTGAGGAGCTTGTTCAGGAGAAAGATCCCTGAGGCTTGAGACACCTTGGCAGGACAGAGGCCGTGCTGATTCCTCGGGGTCAATGCCGCCAGCCGGCTGAGACTCACTCAGGCTTTAGCACAGCGGGCCTGCCGTTTGTTCTTGAGCGTCTTCCTTGAGTTCAAAAGGAAGAGATGGCCAAGCAGGCCCGGCACCAGGGAGCAATGAATGGGCTTCGACAAACGCACACCCACCCGCCAGGCCTTCCACTGATGATTTAAGCCCAGCCCAAACCAAATGCTGCTCTTTGTAGCCTGCAAACTCTTCCTCATTACTCATCCCTTCTGATTTCCAGCCAAGTTTCCACCATGGCAAGACCCAAGGACCACAAGAAAAGCGCCTTCGTATCCTCGGGGAGGAAGTATCCTGGAGAGTTGTAAAAACGCCTCTCAGGAGATCCCCCTGCTGGCTTTTCAGATCCACCAGCTTGAATCCTTAGGGAAACATCCAAGAATTCTAGGCTCTCCTCCAAATGGAAACTGAATCCCGAATCTTTGCAACCGTGTCCCCATGCAGTTCAGACCGCTCGCTGTGAATTTGGTTGTGCTGTGGCGTGACGTTTTGGACTGGTAGTCCATCATAATTCTTCAGTAAAATATGAGATTTCATGCTTTCAGATTACAGTTTCCAGAGAGTTTCTACCTCCCAGATGCCCTTGTCTTTCGGCAAGTCTTTGTGAAAACTGTTCCGCGGAATCAGCAACATCAGAGCCCTGGTTCAACCGCCTGCACCCAGTAAGTACGTCTCTGTCCCAAACGCAACTCAAAAAGGGCTTTAAAAAACAAAGAAGAATTATTGACTGGGGAAGCTGAAAGGTTCAGAAGTAGTTGGCCTCAGGTGAGGCTTGATCCAGGCGCTCGCAGTCTATCGTCAAGGCTCACGTGGCTATGTTACTTGGCTCTGTCTTTTAAGATGTCAGCTTCGTCTTCAGGTCCCACAAGGTGGCCTACAGGAGTGGTAGGATCCTCCCCTGCTATAGCTTCTGGTGCAGAAGGGGCGTTTCATTCCAAACTATGCAGGAGAAGAGTTTCTCTTGGTAGTTCCTGTGGAAGAGAGAGCCTCACACCCTGGAAGTCCATAGCCAAGGTCACCTCTCACCTCATCTGTGTCGACCGTGTCTTGTGACCATCATCGCATTAATTCCTATGGTTAAGAAGAGGGCATATATTCATTGGCTTGCAGCAACGAGGGACTTTCTGAAGCTGGTGCGGGACCAATCCCAGCCAGGCCTCTTGGCTGAGGAGACGGGAGGGGTAGATTGCCAAGGGAAATTCGAGGCACTGTGTCCAGGAAGAAAAGAAAGAGACGAATGCTGGGAAGGCAAAGGACAAGGGTATAGAGTACGCTCCCTCATGCTGCCGTTGCCTGGATTGAGAAACAGAGAACGGAAGAAAACTGCCCAAGACGTTTGAAGCCATTCAGTGGCCTCCCACCGTTCCAGGGATGGACAGACGACAAGCAACAGAAAGGACCCTGTATGATCTGCCCCTCTAGCCCCTCACATGCTCAGAGCTCCCGCCTCGCCGACCCTCTCCGTTCCTTGAATTTGCCGGCCTCCTGCCTGCCTGCCGTCAGCTCTCCCCGTGTTGGTTCACTCAGTCTTCCCTCTCTGACTCATTAACTCCTGCTCATTTCTTCTCCCAAGGCGGTGGCCCCAAGGCCTCCCCACCAAGTGTTCTCAGCGCCCTCCCCCCATGTGCCTGCCCCTAGATGAGCCCATTCATTCGTTCCTTCTAGCAAATGTTAAGTGAGCGTCTCCAGTGTGTCAGGCCCCATTCATGAACAAGAACGGCTTGGAGCTTACAGGGTATGTCCCACATTGTGAGTCTCCCGCAGGACGCTGGGCTCACGAGCGCGCCTTATATGGCGGGCGCCGAAGGGCAAAACCCAGAGTAATATGTGGAAGAGGACGTTTGAGGCTCAACCCTCTGATAGGGATCCCGGGCGCTGTTACCAGACCTAGAAGCCGCTTTGTTCTGGGCTTGTATGAAAAAAATGCGCGATCCTGAGGTCAGGCCTTTTGTGCCGCCGGACAATTACCCTCGACTTTCCTCTTGTCCCACCCTCAGCACCCAGAGCCGGTCTTACTCACCAAGGCGTCACCCCTCATCGGCTCCTGAACTCATTCCCATCCAGCCATGCCACGGCACCAGCTGCAGCCTCCCCAGCCCTCTCCTGGGCAACCGGAAAAGATTTGTGAGCTCCTGGGGGGCAAGGGCTCCTACTCGCCTCTGAATCCCCAGCGCTCCGCGAGGGTTGTGCAGGTAGTAGGTGCCCCAGAAACACTCGCTCGGTGCATAAGCCCTTTCCCGGCCTCCTTCCGCTTCCCCATCTGGTCCGCTGCCCACGGCGACTTGGAGCCATCTTGTCCTCAATGACAGGGCCACCTGGCCAAGGAGATGCTAATATCTATTTTTACAGCAGAGGAAACCCAGGCTCCGGGAGGCGAGGCCTGAGGTCACAGATGTAAGGCCACGCCACGGAAGAGCCGGGACACGACTGGGGCTGTCTAGGGCCACCGTCAGCCTCTTTTTACTACACACTTTGACCCATAGCAGAGGTCCTTAATCCGGGCCGGGGGGAGGGGGTGGGGGGCTCTGTGGCTGAGCATCAGGAAGCCAGTGTGAGCACTCCGGATTCCAAGCAAAACGTGGGTATGTGTGCACACGTCTGCAGAAGAGAGGTCCCAGCTTTCATCAGACTTTCAAAGCGATCCGGAACCAAAAACCATTAAGAGTAACTGGCCTGGGGATATTTTCTTTCTTTCTTTTTCTTTTGACGGACACAAATGCTGACACACCACTGCCCCGCACCAAATCGTCTTAATAGCGGGTTTCACGCGGAGCAGGGGGGCCTCTCTCTTCCTGGGGCACCGCCCGGCCGACCGCCGTTGGCATCCTGTGCCAGTCCAAACAGCGGCGGCGGCCCCTGTCACATTCCTGAAGAATCTGAATATTAGAAGGACTCGAGGATACAATGAGGTAAATTTCCAGACAAGATAAATACAGACAGTAATATAATCCTTACGCGAAGAATAAGGCTACTGTTGGAATCTCTGTGCTAAAAAGATTGACTGAATTACAGGGGCACGCCCAGTTGGAATTCTGGTTTTCACAGTCTCTTTGCTTGTCAAACTTAATATCAAGGAAAATAAGCTAATTTGATTTGGCAAAGGCTCATGCAATATGGAATTGATATCTGTGGCAGCGACCTTTGATGTTTTGTATAAACAGTGTTTTCCCTGCTGTGGAAGCTGGAGTTGAATAATAAACAGCGTTTTCCCTCCTCTACTCACCCTCCATCCCCGCCCCCCACCCCGTCACCAGTACTGCAAAAAAAAAAAAAAAAAAAAAGGTAAGGAAATAAATCTTTTCTGAGGCTCACAAAACTCGTGGAGGCCATATTTGTTGGTTGATGGCTCAACTTTGGCACTGATGTTTTGGGTTGGGTAATTCTTTGAGGGGGGCGAGGGTGCTGTCCTTCGCATGGTAGGGTGTTGAGCGGCATCCCTGGCCTCTACCCAGCAATGCAAGTAGCCTCCCCCACTGCCCCCTTCCAGGGTGGATAAGCAGAGATGTCTCCTGACGTCGCCTTTTGTTCCCCGGAGGCAGGACCATCCCAGGTGAGAACCACTGCCCTAAAAGTAGGGAAGGAGATCGTACAAGGAAGTTTCTTCCTTTTCTCTCAGTTTCAGGCATTGGTTGCCTTATCAGGGCCTTCTGCCTTGAGGCTCTGATTCATGGTCCTTCAGCTTCGTAGGGGTCCCCGAGGAAGAACCTACAGGCTGTCTCTTCTTGCAACCCCTTTTGTCCTCAAGGGGCTTCAGGCCCGTCTGCCGTACATCCTCCTGGAAAGGGGCAGCTCGCGGTTTTGTCTGATGGCTAATACACGTGGAACATCTGACCTCGTGCTGGTCTCTCTGCCTCCACGGATTTCTGAAGTTCAAGAATTGCGTGGTCCCTAGACACCCACTTGGTGCTCTCTTCCCTGTGGCCCAAGGCGTTTGGAAAAGCATCATGGGAGCGAGCGTTTAGCCGGAGTCAGGCAGATTCAAGTCAATGAGGTTCTGGAACCGGCTCGCACCAGCTCGTGAAAGCTGATCGGTCTTCAGGACTTCCGTGAGCCCTTGGCGGTCACGTTTGTAGCGTTACATGCCCCAAGAGGAGAGTATGGACACCACAGAAATTGGCGAATGCCCCACATCAGAGCTCCTTAGTCCCCTCACCTGCCCCCCGCCCTCTGCCCCCAGTCAGTCAAGTCCGGGCTTGAAAGTAGGATAGCAGACGTCACTCACTACTCACCCAATATCCACGTTCCTTGTTTCTTACTCGACGAATTCCAGCTCTGTTTACCCTGGCAATGAGTCCATTTATATAACTGCATTTCCTGTCTCCCTTGCACTTAAGAGTTCTCAGATGACATGGCCTTGGCCAATGGCGTGTAGATGGGGTTTATTGGTAGGGTTTCCCAGAAACTCTTTGAAAGGGGGCAGACTCACTGCCTAAGACTTTTCTACCTTGTCCTTTCCCTACTCCCAATTTAGATCACAGATGCTAGGCCGGGTGTGGGTCTGACATCTTGCAGCCACAAGGTGACAAGCGAGAGGAGAAAGGTCCCACACTGAGAATGGCTGGATGGAGGTGCCTGGTCTTTGGTGCCACAGCCTGGGACTCCCTGCCCCCCGGCTGCGGGTTGGTGGGCTTCAACGATATGCCCCTGAAGACCATCCCTATCTGCGACCCAAGGCAAGGCTGCTCAACCTTTATTATATAGAATAGACTATTCTATATTCTATAGAATAGAAATAAGGGGAACCTAACCCATGGGATTGGTCTGAGGGTTGAATAAGATACTGCATGGAAGGAGCCCCCCACAGCACTGACACATGGGAAGTACCAAGGGAATGCAAGCTGGTACTGTTCCTTTTTTTCCCCCCATGTTTATTTAGTTTGGAGAGAGAGAGAGAGAGAGTGCAAACTGGGGAGTGGCAGAAAGAGAGGGAGACACAGAATCTGAAACAAGCTCCAGGCTCCGAGCTGTCAGCCCAGAGCCCAATGCAGGGTTTGAACTCACGGACTATGAGATCACGACCTGAGCCGAAGTTGGACACTTGGCTGGCTGAGCCACCCTGGCGCTCCCCCGAGCTGGTACTGTTGTTACCTCTGTGGCTGTGCTTGTCGCCCTGGCAGTATGTGCTTGGGTGTTTGTCCCTCCCTCTAGCCTTTGTCTCTTCAAGCACAAGGGTCATGTCTCACTCACCCTCTATCCTTGGTTTCCACTACGTGGTCCAATAATCGTGACTTGAATTCAGTTGATGCTGAAGGGTAGGGTGGAGATCTGAGTTATATAGTCAAACAAAGGATAATTAATTTATTTTTTAGCATTTGAGTACAACCCGTATCTCTGACCTGCCCTTTAGAACCAACTGAATTCAAGGCATGATTGAGCCCTGTGTGTGTCCCTGGGAAGGGAGGAGAGAATTTATTGGACAAATGCTGCACGCCGAGACACTGAGCCAAGGGCTTTCCCTGCATTATCTCATTTACTCCTCGCAAGAACCCTGAGAGTGGTAAGCATATCCTAGTAACTCAGAAAGCAGCCAGGTTACCCTGCCTCCTCTGTCATGAGTCACTCTGAGGCCTAGGGGACAATCCAGGCTCCACGTTTTCATATCCAGCTGTCCTTGGGCGTACGACTTAGCTTTTCTGTGCCTCAGCCCCCTTATTTGTAAGGAGGTCTCCCAAAGCCTTACTTGTCTTGCACAGGAACTGAAAAACTAAAATGAAATAATGCATTTAATTAAAGTATGGTCCTTCTGAGGTCAATAATGTCAGCTCTTAATAGAATGATACACCCTGCAGAAATCCAAAGCCATTTCTAAAAGTTGTATGAATTTGAAGGGGGGGCCCAGTATGCGAGTGCTACTTTGTCCTGAATTCAATTTTTAAAATTACCTCACTCTTAAAAACTTCAGTAAGCCTATTTTAGAAGGACTTCAGACAGCTGCAGCCGTGGAAATGCAGTGCCGCCCTGGATGTCAAGAATAAATACAATAAAGACAAGACAAAAAGTTGGCATCCTAGCTGGATCCGGCTGCCGGCGGAAGGCTGTGCACCTGTGCCCCCTTGTTATCGATGAGGGGTTTACGGCTGGCAGGGAGCCGTCCCAGCGTAGTAGCACCAGATTGAAACCGAATCGAGAAGGGAGTAGCTTCTCTATTTTGTGAGCCAGTGTCGTTTAATGCTATGCTAGATCCTACCTGGAATCCACCTCCCCCTCCCCCCACCTCTGCAGTTTGGGAAACACTGCACCACGCTTTCCAGCTTCCAGGACCTTCTCCAATAGCGAACCATTCCCCCAGGTCGTGGTAACAACGCATGCGGTCAGGCAAAGCTATCAGGTGCCCACGTCTTTACTCTTCTCCCTTTCCTCTCTCTAACCTTATGTGCGAGCGAGAAAAGCAGCCTGTTCCTTTAATCTGTTGCATCGTGGAGGAATATATTTCTTAACTCTATAGTTCTCTTTTCATCTCTATTACCCATTTTAACTACTTAATTTGCCAAGTTCCTGTGAGCTGCCTATTGATAATTGATAGATTGTTCCTTCCTTGCCAATTTCCTCTATTAGTTATCCCAGGAAGTTCATTTGTGCTTTGTATGTAACCCAATAGGCCCGACGAGTGCCTGGCTTGTTTGTAGGCCTGTGTAAATTAATACTGTCCAGAAGTGCAGAGAGGAGGCCAGTAGGCCCTTGGACCAGGAAGCTCTCCAGTTACACTCTGGCGGGTTCCTCTTCATTGAAACAACCTATAGCAGAGGCACGAGGCCTTCCCCTTGCTCTAATGGCTTTGAACGTCCATCTAGGGGGACCCTGGATGTCAAGCCTGGCTTCTCCCTTCAGATCACAACCCCAGCCTCCTCCCCTGGGGTTTTTACGAGGTGGGGGTGGGCATGTCTTACTAAGAACATCCTATTTAAAAGTTCTCATTTCTCAGCCTTCCCCAGTAGTTACTGTTTTTTTGTTTCTTTGTTTCTATTAACCATTTTTTTTTTCCTTTTCTCTTCTGGGTTTATTCAGACAAGAGGCATTAGCTATAAAGGAGTGTCTCCGGGGGGATTTCGATTTGAGGCGGGATCAGCACCAGAAGCTGGTGGTGATTAGCCACAGACTATCTTTATGGTATCTAGCCATTTGAAACAACTGAAGTATTGAAAATCTGGGGGTTGAACGTGGAGCCAAAACTTTGGGAAAGTTTTGAAGATTTAGAGAAAGACTTAACATCTTTGGCTTCCGTTGAGAAACTGGGAAAGACTTGGTTCACGTTCCTACGGAGAGACAAGTGAATCGGCTGAGAAGGAAAGCTTCACGTCTCCCGGTGTTCACTCTCCTGTTGGCCGCAGCCTCCGGAAATGGGCCGTAGAAGACAATGGCCTTGGACCTGAAATAAGTCACACATGCATGTGACCTTCCGGCTCCCTGTAGGCGACTGAGTTTTAGGACCCTGGTCTACACAACACAAATCACTCTTCCAGGGAATTTTGGATCCAGTTAGACAACTGTCAGATTTCTACCGGAGTTTATTTCTTTCCACGGTGACGTGGTAGCATCCAATCTGTAGCCCAAAAGAAAGGGGATTCCTGGCCTTCTCGTCTGTTCACTGTATGCACTTAACGAGGAACCACTCTCCATCAAGCCCTCTGCTAAAGTATGGGCATCTGAAAGTGAGTTAATTTCCGTCTGCCTCCCCCAAGGGGAACGTGAGCGCCACGAAGACAGGACAGGACAAGAGCTTGTCTGTAAAGGAACCGTTGCTAAACCCTAGCATCTAGCAGAGTGCTGGGCCCATCGAAGACTAAATGAATGAATGGCTCGATCTCTGCCCTGAAGGAGCTCACCCTCTGTAAACACACCATTGCAATGCCCTGTGATAAGGACTAAGGAAAGGGAAGAACAAGGGACTGTAGAAATTACAGGAAGGAGTTCCTGACACAGCTAGGTGGGAGAAAGGTCAGAAGAGGCTTTGAAGAGGAAGCAGTGAGGTATGAGCAGGGACTTGAAGGGTGAGTGTAGCTGGTCAGCCACAAACAAAGGGGCAGGTATTGAGAAGCAGAGGGCACAGTATGTGCAGATAGGAGAGCGAGATACTCATGTTAGCTGCAGGATGAGGGCAGCCCCCTCACGAGACTCCGTGTTATTTGCCCTGTATCCCCAGAACCTAGAAGAGTAGTTAGCATGGAGTATGTTTATTTATCATTGACAAACAGAGAGAGACAGAGCATGAGCATGGGAGGGACAGAGAGAGAGGGAGACACAGAATCTGAAGCAGGCTCCGGGCTCTGAGCTGTCAGTACAGAGTCCGACGTGGGGCTCGAACTCACTCACCGACAGCGAGATCATGACCTGGGCCGAAGTCGGACGCTCAACCGACTGAGCCATCCAGACGGCCCTAGCAGCCCAACTTTAGTTGTCAGGGGCAGAGGGGATCAATTGATATCTACCATAGTATTCTTTCCCACTTGCTAGGAATGATTTTATTAATTTTGCTCAGTGCGGGAGGTTAGGGGTGGGAAGAAGAGGGAGAGGAAACATTCTTTGCTCTACTGAAATCCCTGAACGCATCTCTCATTTACTCCGTAAGTTCTATGGGACAGGTATTGCCCCCAAATGCTTTCCCTGCATTTTCCCACTTATCACATCTCTGTAAGGCAAGTGCCATGGTGATGGTCCCGCTCTACTGTACCCTGTAAACCAACCCTATGAGCGCCCACAGATCCCGCTGGCTTCTGAGGCCACAACCGGGGCAGAGAGAAGAGGCACTTCTGGAGAAGTGACCTTCCCTGTCTCTTTTTGTCAGAAACCTGCCTCTTCCTGAGAGACTCTGTCCCAGGTCAGCGCCTTAGCGGCCTAGCCTGAGATGGAGCTTCTGGTGCAGGTGATTGATGTAGGAAGTGTTCCCTCCTGAGACCTGGAAGGGGCAAGGGCAGCAGTAGAGGGCAGGGAAGGATCCCCAAGGGTGTGGTTTCTAGAGAGGTCTAGTTGGGTCCGGACCATGAGGAGCTCCGGAGCATGAGTGGCACCACAGAGGCTACCCCACCCAAAGGCAAGGGGACAGGACGGTAAGGCTTCCTCATCAGTCATGGCTGAGAGTGGACACAGGACCGCCGAGCTAGCTGGAGGGGGTGGGCTGGGGCTGGAACTCCGAGGCAGCTCTGATTAGCCCAGGGTGCAGCAGTAGGCACGGGCATCTGCTGTATGCATGTTTACGGTCAACGGGAGGCAGGTAGCTTGAAGGTTACGTGCCAGCAGATAGACCCGCCTCCAAATTCCAGCTCCTCCAGACACAGCGAGGTGACCTCAGGCGAGCCGCGTCGCCTCACGCGGCCTTGATTTTCTCTGCTGTAAAATGGGGATAATAGTAGCTTTTCTCTTCCAGAATTGTTGTCAGGATTTAACAAGACAATACAAGTGAAAGGGCTTCGTGCGATGCCTGGCCCGGAGTGAGTCCTCATGTCGGCTGTTATGCATTATAGTTCTTGCCCCCGCCGTTTCTGTCCTGACAGGTCCAAAGCTGGGAAAGCTTCTGTCCAACTGGTCCGATCTTTTGAAGGGTTGTTTATTCCTCTAAAGCACAAGGGGGTGTTTCCTCACAAGGTAACACTAAGACATGTATATATATATATATATATATATATATATATATATATAATATATGTATATATATTATATATATTATACATATATATAATATGTATAATATTACATATTATATATACATATATTACATATATACATATATACATACATATTACATACATACATATTACATACATATATACATATATTATATATATACATAATATATACATATATATAATATGTGTGTATATATATACACATATGTAATATGTATATAGTGTGTGTGTGTGTATATATATACTATATATATGTGTGTATATAGAAGAGCCTAGTTACAAACCTAATTAGCATTTGGCAGGTCGTGGCTCATCCTTGGGGTCTGGATGCTCCTGAGAGCTGTTTGGAAGGGAATGAGAAAGGGTGGCGACCGTCAACGCCTTCTTTTCCATGTGAACATCATGCAAATACACAGCCATAAACTGCCTGCAAATTGCTCTGTTGTCAGTTGCCAGAGTAATGTTAGGGTAAGCCTTCCTCCCCAAGTGTTTAGCAAGCTTTGGAAATGAGATGTAAAGGTCGTTATTATTAAATTAAGAATTAGGAACTTAACAACAACAACAACAAAAAAGGAAAAGCTCCTTCCAGAAGAATCTATTCCACCTTGTCTTTATTGGTTATTCCCCCAATGGCCCCTCTGCCTCCGTTCCTTCAGATCAACCCGAGATCTGAAAGTGAGTCAAACGAAGAATTTTCTAAATAACCTCGTGGAGCCCCGTTGCACAAGGGAGAGCTTATTAAGTCCACGGTCGAACCCACATTTTCACTGGGATCATTAGCACACAGAAACCAACGTGGTACCCTTGCTCCCCATCAATGCTTACTGGGCTTCAGACCCATCAGGAGAAGCTGGTGGGCTACCTTACTGTTGCCCAAAGAAGGAAGACTGTAGGCCAACAGGTGCACTACCTTTGCTCCTTCCTATCGCATTCTTTGAAAAGAGAGAGCAGGGGGGAGGAGGGCTTCTAGAAAATACTAATCAAGAAATAGACATTGCAATTTAAAAAAAAAACACAAATTAATCTGTGGTGGCAGAAAGCAGATCAGTGATTGTGCACAGCGGGGGGAAGAGAAGGGACGTGTGAAGGGACGTGAAGAAACTTTGGGGGGTGGTGGGTATGTTCATTGTCATGATATTGGTGGTTTCACGGGTATAACATATGTCAAAACGTGTCAAGTTGCACTCTTTAAGTATGTGTAGTTTATTAGCTGTCAGTTATGCCTCGGTAAAGTTGTAAAACAAAATATTTGCTTTGTTTTTTAATAATACCTTTTTAAAGCGTTTATTCATCTTTGAGAGACAGAGAGAGAGAGACAGAGCATGAGCGGGGAAGGGGCAGAGAAAGTGGGACACAGAATCCGAAGCAGGCTCCAGGCTCTGAGCTGTCAGCACAGAGCCCGACGCACGGCTCGAACTCACGACCTGCGAGATCATGACCTGAGCCGAAGTCGGCCGCTTAACCGACTGAGCACCCCCAGGCACCTCTAATAATACATTTTTAGATGAAATGGCTTCAGGGTTCCCCAGTTTGACATGTAGGAGTATGAGATAGGCCTTTAGCTGAGAAGACAAAACAGCCAGGCGTTGTGCTTAAAACCTCCTGGAGGAGGGGGGCGGATAAATACACTGTAGTGCATCCTGACAATGGAATATTCCTGAGCGCTAAAAAGAAAGGAGCCATCAGGCCATGAAAAGACACGGAGGAGACCTACATGCATCTTACTAAGTGAAAGAAATCAGTCTGAAGAGGCTATGTACTGTGTATTCCAACTATAGGACATTCTGGAAAAGGCAAAACTATAAAGGCGGGAAAAAGATCAGGGGTTTCCAGACACGGAGGAGAGGAAAAGATAAATAGGCAGAGCACAGAGGACTATCAAGGCAGGGAAAATACTCTGTATGGTACTATAATGATGGAGACATGTCATTATGCATTTGTCAAAACTCATAAACTGTATACCACCACGAGCAAACCCAAGGCAAACCATGGACTTCGGGTGATAATGCCGTGTTACTGTAGGTTCATCGACTGTAACAAATGTACTGCTCTGGTGGGGGATGTTGATGGTGGGGAAGGCTGTGTGTGTGTGAGGGCCAGAGGTATAGGGGATCTTCCAGTGCTTTCCTCTCAATTTTGCAGTGAATCGGAAACTACTCTAAAAAATAGAGTCTTAAAACCAAGCAACTGAACAAAAAAAAATCCCAAGGTGTCTCCATCATTCCAAGTCTAGGGATTCTTGTCTGCTGGAAGGCCCTTGGCGATAAGTACGTGGGCAAGCTAGTTATTTTCTAACTCAGCCTGAAGTTGAAGGCAAACATGTTGGGGTTCTCCCAAAACCTCTTCAGCTCTCACTCGGTGGCTGGTCGGAGGAACTGGGATCGACATTGGGGTAGTTCCATGTGGATGGACCTCACGGCCAGATGCAGAGACTGAGGTGTCCTCCAGAATCCTGCCTTCTCTCTGCTGTCCCCCGGTGTCACCATCCCTACATCCTTGCCCGTGTCCCCCTTTCCAACTTGATGTTACAAACATGTGAGACACGCACATATACACACACTGATACATACACACAGCCATGAGTTTTTATTAGAAGCAAAACCTTGCTATCCTTCATCCATCCATCCATTCATGTACCCAGGACCTCTTTGCTGAGCACCTGTTCTAGGGAAAGGGCAAGGAACTGGGTTGGTGGTCAGAACAGACATAGAGACCGCCCTCAGGGACCTTACATTCTAAGTGGGATAGATGCAGTCATCAAATAGCTAAACATGGAGGGCGGAACTACAGCTGGGGTAAGTGCTATAAAGCAGAGATAAAGACCTGTAAGAACAAATAACAGGGAAATTCAGCTTATTCATAGATACAGGGGAGGAAGGCTTCCCTGGAGAAGTGACAAGGGAGGTAATTTGAAAGAAGTATAGGGATTAACCAGGTAAAGAAGGTCAGCAGGATTTCAGAAAGAAGGAATGATATGTGCAAAGGCCCTGTGGTTGGAGGGAGCATGGCATGATCAAAGAAATGATCAAAGGCCTTTGTGGCTGGAGCTCAGAGACCAAGAGGGAGAGAAGCCAGTGGGGTAACTAGAGGCTAGATGGCAGGTGACTTTATAGGCCATGGCAATGAAATGTCTCCCATCAATTCCCCCAGAAAAACATACCCCAGGTCCCTTAACAAAACAAAAAACCACACTGATTAGACAAAGGTAAGTTTTTAGAGCTACTTTATTAATAATAAAGGAGAACATAACCTTGACAGAATTTTAGGAATGTCTCAGAAAGTGGAGGTCAGGGGAGTCTATTTACAGAGTTGTAGGGCCCCGGCTTGGTGATTTTAAAGCTGGTTTTCCCAGGCCGAGAATGAGTTGGGATTAGGCAAAGCGTATGACCCCGACTTGATTGTACCTCTGATTTGTGAACACAGTGAAGAGAGGGCCTGAAAGTGGGTCTCACTGTTCATGTTCACATATAATCTATTCCAGCTGGTTCACAGATCTATCTTCCAGCAGAAGGTGTTTTTTAGAACACATAGCGAAGTTATCTTTGCTCATTCTCAGTTTTGCTTAAAAAATGGACAGAGAAGCATGCCCCGATCGATACAAGAACAGGGAATTATGTCGTTTTCAGTCCCGAGGCTTGTGAGGACCTTGCCAATGGGTTTTCTGATCCCTCTGACCTGCTGACCCGGCCGCGGGGCAACAGGATGGGCCCCCGTCACCACGTCACCTGGCCGAGTGACTCTCGCTGTGGAGCGTAGCTTTCATCTGTGCGCTGGGACCATAGGAAGAGGTAACTCACAAGGCTGTTGCCCATGGTGGAGTTTTTATCTGCGCATGCTCCTCGCTGTCAGGCATGGTCGAGAGGAGGCACGCGGAGCACAGCAGACCTGTATTCCTTGCCCAGCTCTGCTGCTGCCCGTTTCTGAACCCCCCTGCCCATTGCCCAACCCCCAGGCAGCTTCCTGATCTGCCAAGGGAGGATAATAACAGCGTGGACTTTATGAGGGCAGTTCTGGGGGGTAAACGAGACGTGCATGTACATTCTTAGCCCTGCTTGGCGCGTGACACGTGCTCGCCTGCTCGTTACTGCTGTTGCTTTCACGACTTGACTGCAGCGCTGAGGTCTCCAGAAGCCCCTGTGCTCATTCCATGACCCTCTCAGGGTCAGTCTACCTTGCTCTGTCATCCAGGTGACTGCTCTCATTCTGGTCCTGAATTTCTATCGTTGTGTTTGGCACACAGCACTGCCTCTCGATCCTCACATCTAGGACCTTCGCTACTTTTGCGTTCCCTCTGGGGGTGAGTCTTAACTCTCCACTGCGCCTGTCTTCCCTGTAGGTCAAGGCTGCAAACCACTCCAGGGCAGGGAACGTGCTTCTGGTGCTTCCTTTCTTCGCCCCGTTAAGAGCGCAAGGGCTCAGTTCATTCCAGCGACTTGTACTAAGACCCGCGCTGGCCCGAGCTAGGTGCTGTGCACAGAGCAACGAGGCAGACACAGAACTCTTGGGGGTGGGGGGCTCTGGAATGGAGGGAAAGAGTCCGGATAGAGTCTCAGGAGGCGCTTACCGGTAAATGGATGCCCGAGGTATGGACGAGGGAGGGATTGATTCTAGCCTGGGGCATTAAAGAAAACTTCTCAGAGAAACCAAAGCCTAGACAGGCTTTATCATTTTTTTTTTTTTAATAAGGAAAATGTGCAAATAGAAAAAAAAAATGGAAACAGTTTCAAAATAGTTTAGAGTGAAGATAAGTCCACCTCCCAATCCTTCAGCTTCCCTCTCAGAGGCCCCTACCTTTTTCACATTCTACCTGCCCATGTGAGCAGGTGTAAGCTTATCTGCATAGCATAGCCTACACCGTTGTACTTAATCATATAGCTTGAGGATCGTGTTATATCAGTGCGTGTTGATCTCCTTTATTGTTATTCTTATAATTAATTGTATGTAGTCAGCCCCCTGTTGAGGGACAGAATGGTTGTTTCTTCTTTCTTTCTTTCTTTCTTTCTTTCTTTCTTTCTTTCTTTCTTTCTTTTTTCCTTGCTATATTGAATAATGCCTCCATGAATATCTTTTGTAAAATTTCTTTGAGTACTTGTGTGAGGAGTGCACAATAAATATATAGCAAATTCCAGAAGCGCACTTTGCTAGGGCAATTTTTTTTTTTTAATTTTAATGTTTATTTATTTTTGACAGAGAGAGGACAGAGTGGGGGAGGGGCAGAGAGAGAGGGAGACACAGAATCCGAAGCAGGCTCCAGGCTCCGAGCTGTCCGCACAGAGCCCCATGTGGGGCTCGAACCCACGGAACGCGAGATCATGACCCCGGGCCGAAGTCGGAAGCTCAACCGACTGAGCCACCCAGGCGCCCCCCTAGGGCAATTTTGATAGGCATTTTCAAGTTGCCTTTCCAAGAAGGCATCTCCACCTGTGACTCTCCAGCAGTGACTGAGAGTTGAACCGGAGTTCCCAGGAGGACTTCAGGGAGTGCAGGCGGGAGGAGGGACAGTGCAGGTGCCAGGGCAGAGGAGCCCGGAAAGGGTTACAGCCTGTGCTGGAGCATGGAGGCTGGGGAGGGAAATGGGGAGGAATGTAATGAGTGCTGGGGGCAAGAAAGGAAACACAGTGATACTTGACGTCTATGAGACATCATGCAGACTAATAGCTTCAGATAGTTCCCAGTTCCAGCATCCGAATGTGCCATATTCCTTGTGATGATGTCGTGGCTTTGGTTTTCAGCAGCTACTATAATAAAATACAAGTACAGCACGGAAATCTGTGTGGGGTAGAAAGTGAAGGTGGCAGTGTCTCCTCTGAGAAGGTGTGCAGGACCCAACAGGTGAATCCCATTCACAGGTGACTATGGCCACTTAAGGATGAATTTCTGGGGCGCCTGGGTGGCTCAGTCGGTTGAGTGTCCAACTCTTGATTTTGGCTCAGGTCATGATCCCAAGGTTGTGGGACTGGGCCCTGTGTTGGGCTCTGCACTGAGCGTTGAACACGGAACGTGCTTGGGGTTCTCTCTCTCCCTCTGCCCTCTCCCCCACTTGCGCACTCTTTCCCTCCAAAAAAAAAAAAAGACGCTATTTTTTTCAAGCAACTACTAAGTTCTTAGAACAGATACTTACCAAATTATTGGCGCTAACTGCTTAATTAATGAAACGGGTAGGTATTTCTTGGTGCTGAGGGCACCATGAAAAAACTCCTGAGATACCCAAGGCACTTTGAACAGGGAAAGTTTGGGAACTTCTGGATTACTCTGTTCTTGCAACATTTAATTCTATTTAATTTCATTCTTGCAGCTACACTATGAGGTACCATTATGCATTCCCTTTCGCTCCGGAGAGAGCCAGAGATCAGTAAAGACCAACATCCCGCAGCAAGTTAGCGATAGAGGAGGGAATGAATTTGAATCCGTATGACAGAATATCTCTGTTTTTAGCTACTATGCTGAGATCTCAGATACTTAGCATGTGCAATTAGCCAGTGCACCCTGAGCGTTCGGAAAGCTTAGTTTTACTGTATTACTAACAAGGCCACGTTATTCTTTCATCCTATTAAACGAACACTGCCTCATCCTCTAATTTGAAATCCCTTAATGTCTGGGCAGTGCAGCCCCATGAGTCAGATGGCTGGCTCCACAGCTGTGCTCATGGACAGGAATAGGTCCTCAGGACCCAGGAGTAATATGCCCCCTAACCATGGGCCTGGCCGGGCCCTGTTCCAGGCACCAGGAGGTGTGGGAAGGTGGACAACTTGGACAGAGTTCAGAAAGAAGCAGCCCTCGTGACCACAAGGTAGGAATCAAAGGACATGCCGGTGTTAGGAGCTAGCTAATCGACGCTCTAACCCCATGACATAAAAGAGAAAACAGACCCAGGAGGGTTAGGACAGTTGTCTAAGATCACACAGCGAGCTGGTGGTGAGCGGGGCTGAGATCCAGCACTCTTGACATAAGCCGTTGGGTGAAAATAGGATTCAGGAAGAAAACTGTGGAAGCCTCCATTGACTCGTGAGACGTTCTATGCTCACCTCCAGCCAGACTCCAAGATGGCCTCCAAAAGCCTCCTTCAGGAGCTAACACTTATCTCGCCAAACCCTCTGTGCTACACTTTGCATCTCTTATCCTGCTCAGCCTGACTTAGTAGCTACATTTTAAAGGCCAGGCAACTGAGATTCAAAGCAAAGAACATTTGCAACTGAGACAGTAATGAAGTGGGACTCCAATCTAGGTCAGACAACTTCCTCTGACCCCATGATCCTTCCCTTGTACCTCTCTCGTGTTCAAGGTGGATGGGAGAGTATGTATATACAAACATTCGTTGCCATTACCGACCTCTTCCTCACTTGGAGACGTTGCAGTTCTCACTGGACTTCAACTCTGAACACACAGAACTTTCCGTTGCCAGATTGCAGATGGGACGTTCCTCCCGTGTTCGAACACCTATAATAGGAAGGCCTTTGAGTTCAAGAGGTTAAGAGGGCAGGTTCTGGAGGGAGGCCGCCTAGGTCCCTCCTCTGCCCCATTACTTACTTACCAGCTGTGTGAGCATAGGTGAACCTTGGTTTCCTTATCTATAAAATGACAACAATAATAATAAAAGGTGGAAGCAGTTAACCCTCACTTATGTAGCTGAATAGAGTTCAGGAGTCGGCAAGCCTTTTATATAAAGGGCCCAACAGTCAATTATCTTGGCTTTGTAGCCTCTAATGGCACCATGGATCTCTTCAGTTGTAGTGGGGGGGCAGCCGTAGATGATATGTTAACAAATGGATGTGGCTGTGCCCTGGTAAGATTTTAATTTTTTTAATTAATTAAGTAATGAATTGTGGGAGCCTGAGTGGCCCAGTCAATTGAGCGTCTGACTCTTGGTTTTGGCTCGGGTCATGATCTCACGGTTTGTGGGTTCGATCGGACTCTGTACTGACAGTGCGACGCCTGCTTGGGATTCTCTCTCTCTCCCTCTCTCTCTCTGCCCCTACCCTGCTTGTGCTCTCTCCCTCTTTCTCAAAATAAATAAATACACCTTAAAAAATTAACTAATTCATTGTTATATTAATTTCAGACGTACGATACCGTGATTCAACGTGTCCGTACAACAGCCGGTGCTCATCGCGAGTGCCCTCCTTAACCCCCATCACCTATTCCACCCATCCCGTCCCCCACCTCCCCCCTGGTAACCGTCAGTTTGTTCTCTCTAGTTAAGAGTCTGTTTCTTAGTTTGCCTCTCTCTCTCTTGTTTCCTTTGAGCATTTGTTTTGTTTCCTAAATTCCACACATGAGTGAAATCACATGGTATTTGTCTTTCTCTGACTGACTTATTTCACTTAGCATAACACTCTCTTAGCTCCGTCTGTGTTGTTGCAAATGGCAAGATTTCGTTCTTTTTTTATGGCTGAGTAATATTCCTGTGTGTGTGTGTGTGTGTGTGTGTGTGTGTGTGTGCGCTCACATGCATGAAGAGCATGCCCTCTTTATCCATTCATCTACTGATGGACGCTGGGTCAGTATGACTTTATTTGCAAAGCCAGGTGACGTGCCATGGCGTGCCGCCCTTTGGCTGTACTTAGCCTTATATCCAGCGAGCGGCGTTTTTCTGATGTAGTTTCAGTACATTCCGCACATTTGCCTGAAACACGTCTCGATGCTGAGGGCTTCATACTGATGTTTCTTACAGTTTGGCGAGGGGTGAGGGATGAAGAGAGGGAGTCCACTGAGAACCCACAAGGCTTCTCCTAAAGAAAACGCGAATGAGTGCATGGTTTTGCACACAATCGTAGGGGGTTTTGTAGACACAGGGTCTGTTTATCCTTCAGAACTCCAGCGATGCACCTTTTTCGAAGAACTCCAGAAACTGCAGCACTGGTTGAGAACATCAGAGCCTGAAGAAGATGTACTGGTTATTGTAGAGTTTTATGGCAGCACAAAGCCCCCTCGGCTAGTGAGCGTATGACCCATTTTCCCTGGTGGCTAAGTGTACCCGTGTGATCTTGTTGTGACCATTGGGATGAGATCAGAAATATAGGCACCAAGTCCAGGCCCCGTCTCTTCAGACTGGGTATGTGCTTCTCTGGTTTCTTTCTCCTGCCCGCTGACTAAAAGGTGGCGAGAACGGGACGGTCACTTGGACTCAAAGAGAGAAACCACACATTAAAGATGGAAAAGCCATCCTATTGTCTGAACTGCCTACTTCTGAGCTATTACGTAAGAGAGAAATGAACTTCAGTCTTATGTGAGTCCCTGTATTTCTGGATCGCTTTGTTACAGCAGCTAAACGGGTACAGGGTACTGGGTACGTAATTTGCAGAGCCCAGTACAAGTTGAAAACGTGGGGGTCCTTGTTCAGAAATTGGTAAGAATTTCAAGACATGGTCAGCAGAGTTTCAAATCAAAGTGCAGGACCCTTCGAAGCATAGGGATCTGTGCAAGTGCACAGGGTACGTGCCCGTGACGTTGACCCTGGCTGTGTCCCGGGACAGGTGGGAACTCAACTGAGGCCCAGAGATTGGGTCATCAAGACTGGGTCATTTTTGGTGGTTGAAAGCAGCCATGGTTCTGATCATTTTGGTGACGGATCACACGTACCACGATCAGGAAGGAACTAGACCAGGGACCGTGGCTGACCCTCCCTCTCATGGTAGGGCTCTGAGGCCTGTAGTCCCCTGGGAGCTTTTTAGAGTTCACTCCTTTCTACGTCTGGGGCAGAGAAAGAGAACGCAACTGCCTGGAGAACAAATCAGAGTTGACAAATGCCACATTTGTCACATTGCCATGGGTGGACCTCAGGCCAAATCTCAGTGTGGCGCCATCATCAGATGTGGCCGGACAAGTGGTTTGATTTGGTAGCTCCCTGAGATGTCCCTTCCCGATCCAGCAGTGATACTCTGTTCTCAGCAGTGCCACAAGGAGGGTACTATTATCGTTGCCTTTATCAACAGGGAAACTGAGGCTCTACTGGTTAGGGATGGCCCTGAGATTCAAGCCCCGACAGGTTCCCCCAGGAGTTTAGGGCCTTCATCGCCACATTAAGCTTGACCCTAAACAAGCTACACACTTTGCGGACAAGATGGCCCATCTCCCACCCTCGGCGGGGAGAGGGCTTATCCTCGGTTTCCAACACCTGTCGTGTGCGGGCCTTCGAAGGCCGGTTCCGGAGGGAGGCTGCCCGGGTCCCACCTCCAGCTCCATCACTCACTTACCACCTGTGTGAGCTGGGGCAAACCTCAGTTTCCTCATCTGTAAAATGGCAATACAATAAAAGATCCCGTCTCTTTGATTTGGTATGACGATAACTTAAGATAATGTAGGCAATGGACTTGACATTTAGTGAGTCCTTTGCAGACTTCGCTCCCATCGCTGATGTAGAACCCACAACAAACCAGACTTCCCCAAGTCCTACCGACATATCTGCCCCTGCTCTGCTCTCCCAAGCCCTTCCTGTCTCTGCCCTGGTCTGGGCATCCTCACTGATGCCCCCCGTCTCTTGCTGCAATGTTGCAGTAAGCCGGTGTTTGTTTTGTTTTGTTTTGAAATCAGGGCAAAATGGTTATATTTAACCGAGTCCAATTTATTAAAAATAATTGTCTTAATGAATACTAATTATTCAATGTTCATTTAGTTCTGTGCTTCCCTTTGCTGGTACCTGCATTTCATATTAGTCATTATGAAACAAGACGAGCGGCAAACTGTGTAATTACAGACAAAGCATTTAAGACACAAACCAATAAAAATCAAAGGTAGGAGAAAAAATGCTTTGAAGGGAGCTGGCAGAAGGTGGGGGTGGGGCGGGGTGTTGGGTGTTCGCCCCCCGGGGATCCGCCTGCCAGGACTCTCTCTCCAGATGGAGAGGAAATGAGACGCTGCTTCTGTCCAAGGAAAGGAGCCAGCGGGTCCTGTCTTTAAACAGGTCTGAAGAGAAACGCAGGCCGATGGAACCCTTCTCCTCAGGGAGGGCACACGCAAGCGAGGGTTCGGGAAGGGGTGCCGTGCGAAGTCAGGTTTGGGGTGGGTTCTGCCTTCTCCACACTACCAACCTGCTGGGCGACCACCACAGGTTGAATCGTGTCCCCTCGCCGTATCTGTATGGTAAAGCCCTTGCCCCCAAGACCTGAGAATGTGATCTTATGTAGAGATGGGAGTTTTTCAGAGGCAATCAAGTCAAACTGAAGACATCGGGGTGGGTCCTAATCTAAATTGACTATTGTCCTCACAAAAAAAGTACCACAAAGTGGGTGGCTGCTTAAATAGCAGAAATGTACTGTCTGGCGGTCTGGAGACCAGAAGTCCAAGGTCAAGGTGTTGGTAGGGTTGGTTCCTCCTGAGGCTGTGAGGGAGGGTCTGTTCCGTGCATCTCTCCTGGCTTCCGGTGGTGTTCCGGCAACCTTTGGCAGTCTCTGGCTCGTAGAAGCGTCACCTTGATCGCGGTGACCCCCTGAGTGCATGTCTGTGCCCACATTTCCACTTTTGATAAAGACGCCCACCATATTTGGATAAGAGCCCACCTTAATGTCCTCATTTTAACTTGATTACCGCTGTAAAGACCTTCCCTCTAGATAAGGTCGCATTCTGAGGTCCTGGGGGTTGGATTTCAACATAAAAATTTTTTTAATGTTTATTTATTTATTTGGAGAAAGAGAGATAGAAAGTGAGTGGTGGGAGGGACAGAGAGACAGACAGACAGACAGACTCCCAAGCAGGCTCCTCACCGTCAGCCCAGAGCCAGAGGGGCTCGAACCCACGAACCGTGAGAGTATGACCTGAGTCGAAACCAAGAGTTGGACACTTAACCAACTGAGTCACCCAGGGTCCCCTCAACATAATGAATTTTTCTGAGGGGGACACAATTCAACACATAACAGTAACCTTGGGCAGGTATCTTCCTGCCTCTGAGCTCAGTTTACCTATCTGCAAAATAAGATGTAACCAAATAACCTCCAAGGGCTTTTCAGCCCTGAAGTCCTCAGTAGGCCAAACAAATCTCAGCCCCTAGATCCAGGCTTGTCCCAAAGGCTGCAGAAACGGACACAGACTCCAATTTACAACCAGGCATGTGAGGCTGGAACCTGCCTTTGAAAGAGAATTACGGCGAAGGCATACTTCCCCAGGGGCGTCTTCGTGATTAGTTTGGGGAGGCCCCTCAGATAATTCTCCAGATCTCCGCGGCCAAGCACTCCGCCGAGTCGGGCACAGAGGATCCCCGCCTGGACTCAGTCCCTGGAGACCGGTCATCGGGCAGACCCGAGGCTAGGCAAGAGCCCCTGATATGTGGAATTAGGTCACCCACTCTTTCCATTAGGTCATCAAAAAGCTATGGGACAGGCAATAGCTTTAATCACCTGCACTCAGCTACACCCAGTTGAAGCCAGAGGCCCTGGGGGAAAGGTCTCCTATCTCACAGTCCTCTGATGCATCTGGTGCCTGAACTGATTCCTCTATCTTCTGTCTTGGTGATTTTATCTCTGGCTCTCTGAATACCAGCCATTACAATGGGAGAGGGGGCTCTTGGACCACTGGTGCCAGGTGCCAGCTATGACAAATTTGCACACCAAGCCCTCATCTACACTTGAAAAATCAATCGACTCCAATGGTTACAGATGCTGTCTTATGTAAACCTGGGCGGTAGGATGTGTAAGTAACCTGAGGGTATATAGGCAAGTCTCGGGTATTCTGGATGCTTCCTTTTGAAGATACGTAGTGTGGAATCACTGGGGGAATAGAGGCTGTGACTGCATCAGGCCACCTGATTTAGCCAAGCCAGGTCATTGGTCGACACCCCTCCCTGAGACGATCTCTGCCCAAACCCACATGCACTCTGCCTCTCTCTCCTGCCTCGCCTCTGGCCATATACCCGCCGCGCCTACCTGAGGGTGACCAGCTGTCCCAGTTGTAGCACTGAAAGTTTCTAATCCCAGGGACCCCGCCAGTCCTGGAAAAGTAGGACAGTTGGTCACCCTGTCCCCCTGCCAGCCCTCCTACCCCATGCATACCCAGCCAGCATGAAAACACCTGCAGCTTCTGAAACAGCCTGATTCCCTTCCTGACCACCTCCTCTGCCTTCAAGGTGATGCTTCACTCTTTCTGCAAAACTATCATCCGATCCCCTCTCCTCCTAGGTTACCAGCGCCTTGCTCTGAGGATTCTACTCTGCCCTGGCTCATAAGCTGCTCACCCCGCCTCCCTGTAACTGTCTCCTCCTTGCCTCTTGTCTGTCTTACCCGCTAGATTGGAAGCTCCTCCTGGGCAGGGATTTGGAGAAGCCTGGATGCCAAAGACTGCCAACCACAGGACGGAATAAAGAGGGCTGGTCATCAGAAATAGGTGAAGGGTATTAAGAGGTAAAAAGACCCATAGTCAATAATATTGTAATCATTGCCACCTTTGTACGGTGACAGATGGTGACTACCCTTACCCGGGTGAGCGTGGCGTAATGTGCAGAACTGTTGAATCGCTATGTTGTACGCCTGAAATTAATATAATATTGCGTGTCAACTGTACTTCAACAAGTCTCCTCCGGAAAAAAAAAAAGGAAAGAAAAGACTCCCTTCACTCGCAGTCACCTGCCTTGTCCTCTGGCCGCAACGCAGACAAGGTGTGCACGAACACAACCGGCTAGTTTACTGTCCTGAAATAAATAGAGTATGTATTAAGTGATACATAAAGCAAAAGTCAGTTTCCCTTCTACTTCTCACTCCATGTCTCCTTCTCAGACAAAACCACCGTTAACCAATTTCTTGTGTATCCTTCTAGAGATAGATCACACAAAGGCAAACATAACTTTAAACCCATATACACCTGCGCACACACAAATAGGAACATAGTGTATTGCTCTTCTTTCTTTGTTGAACATACATCTTGGCTGTTGTTCTGTTTCAGTTCATCATACAGATCTGCATGACCCTCATTTCTAACAACTCTCATTTCCTAAGAAGCATCTGTCCAAAAACTCCAGAGCCCGTCCGTCACCTTCCCCATTGACGTGCCCTTTTCAGCACACCCTGTGCTTGTCATTTCTGATCGTAGTTCTAATGGATTAAATTTTTTGTTTTGACATTTAATCAGGTACCTAAGCCTGGATTCTGCCCTAGACTGGTAGAATGTGCTTCAGAATCATCCGGAAGGTTGTCCGGATTGCTGGACAACCTGAAGAGTTCCTGATTCAGTAGCTCAGAGGTGGAGGTGGGGCTTGTGAATTCGCATTTGTAACAGGTTCTCAGGTGGTGCAGAAGCTGCTGGTCCAGGATCCCCACTTTGAGAACTGTGAGCTCTAAAAGGGAAGTCACAGGGATGACTTATTCGCTAAACTAAGCCCAGTGCCTGGCTCATAGCAGATAGGCGGTCAATAAATATTTGTCGAACAGAAAATAAATTAAAGCATGCTTGCACCCTGACTTTGACACTTTGTATGCATTGGTTTGGGGTGGAGCCTCGGCTGTCTTGCTAAAGAAAATTTGAAAAAGCTGCAGAGTAAACCAGAGCTGGAGCCTCCAGCTCAGCTAGTCAGACAGGTTGGCCCACCCTGTCCTCTCCCTGCCCCCCAGGATCTAACCTCTGATGCCACCAACGCTCCATATCTGATCCTGATCCCTGTTCTTAGAGATAGAGGGAGTTTAAAACATGACCGCTTCTGTCTTTCTTCCTCATCGTCCTGGTGAGCAAACTGGGGAGGCTGAGAGGTGAACTGGCTCGCCTAGTGTCACATTGCACATTTGATGGCAGAGCAGAGGCTCGCTCAGCCAGCCAGAGACTTGGCGGTCCTGAGGCATTCCATGCCACAGATAGAGCCAGAATGGCATTCTTCCTCCAGAGAAATCTTGTAGTCTTGCATGAAATTTCACACAGACTCATTGTTCGTTTATTTAAGAAAGAGAGAGAGAGAGGAAAGAAGGAAGGCAGGAAGGCAGGAAGGAAGGAAAGAAGGAAGGGTTAGATTTATTGCATACCTACCTGTCAGAGACTGTTTTGTGTACTGGGCATGCAGTGATTAACAGAACAAAGTTACTGCCTTCATATAACTTCCTTTTGAGGAAGGGTGCAGACAACAAACAAAAGTAAGTAAATAATTTTAGACAGTAAGGATTGAGTGCAAAGAAGAAGGAAAAACAGTCCAAAGTCAGAGGGCACATGTATGGGCCATTACCAATTGGTTCTGGGCAGAGCTGAAGGGTTTTTGCTCTGGTGAGTAGCTCTGCTGGCTTCTGGAAAGTTCCTAAGTAGAGATGCTTCAAGACGTGGAGTCTGATGATCAGGACAGAAATCAACAAGGCTAGACTATGAGGGAGGAGCTTCTGCTTTACCAGGTGTTCTTTTTCCTGGGTGTTGTATAAAGAGTGATGCCTCCAGAGCCAAAGAGCCCTGGGTTTAGATCCTGTCTGTCACCTTTCAGCTGCATGAACTGGAGACAGTCTTTTTTACCTTTGGAGCCTCAGTTTTTCCATCTGTAAAATGGGAAATAGTGGCAAGCACTAATGCTTGAAGCCAGAGGAGTAGGTTGGAGTCAAGGTTCTACTAGATCCAAATAGTGACACTGACTGAATGATTAGACTTGTGTGAGCCTCAGAAAATTCATTCATTCACTCAAACAAAAAAAAGGATCTACTTTTCTGAGCCTCAGCAAATTCATTTGAAGGAAGAGGAAGAAGAAGATGGAGGAGGAGGAGGAGGAGAAGAAGAAGAAGAGAAGAAGAAGAAGAAGAAGAAGAAGAAGAAGAAGAAGAAGAAGGGGAGGAGAAGAAGAAGAAGAAGAAGAAGAAGAAGAAGAAGAGGAAGGAGAAGGAGGAGGAGAAGGAGGAGGAGAAGGAGGAGGAGA
Source organism: Panthera leo (assembly GCF_018350215.1). Taxonomy (NCBI): domain Eukaryota; kingdom Metazoa; phylum Chordata; class Mammalia; order Carnivora; family Felidae; genus Panthera; species Panthera leo. The sequence continues at coordinate 174,978,736 of NC_056679.1, forward strand.
AGGAGGAGGAGAAGAAGAAGGAGAAGAAGAAGGAGAAGAAGAAGAAGAAGAAGAAGAAGAAGAAGAAGAAGAAGAAGAAGGAGGAGGAGGAGGAGGAGGAGGAGGAGAAGAAGAAGAAGAAGAAGAAGAAGAAGAAGAAGAAGAAGAAGAAGGAGAAGAAGGAGGAGAAGGAGGAGGAGAAGAAGGAGGAGAAGAAGAAGAAGAAGAAGGAGAAGGAGAAGAAGAAGAAGAAAAGGAGGAGGAGGAGGGGAAGGAGGAGGAGGAAGAGGAGGAGGAGAAGAAGAAGAAGAAGAAGAGGAAGAAGAAGAAGAAGAAGAGGAGGAGGAGGAAGAGGAGGAGGAGGAGAAGAAGAAGAAGAAGAAGAAGAAGAAGAAGAAGAAGAGGAGGAGGAGGAGGAGGAGGAGGAGGAGGAGGAGGAGGAGGAGAAGGAGAAGGAGAAGGAGAAGAAGAAGAAGAAGAAGAAGAAGAAGAAGAAGGAGGAGGAGGAGGAGGAGGAGGAGGAGGACGAGGAGGAGGAGGAGGAGAGGAAGGAGAATGATCTTTAAAATAGGCGTGCTAATTGACATTTCACTGGGATGTTGTAAAGGTTATGGAAATCTATACATGGGAAGTTCATTTATAGACTCTGCGTTCAGGAAATAGCCGCTTCCGTATTATATGTTCTCAAAAGTCGGAAGTGTCTCTCCTCTCCATTCCACCCCCCAAGTTTCCCAAAGTCTCTTATGTCTTTACATTTGCTTCTACTCCAGCCACCGGGCAGTGGACATTCAGAGTTGAAATTAGTCAAGTGAGACCTGAAAGTAGGAGGGCAAGTGCCTGAGTGAATTAGAAGAGAAATGGCATAGATCCACATCCAAGCCTGGTGTCGTGGAAATATCACACTGGCCTTGGAGTCAGACACACCTGGAGGGGAGTCCCAGGTCATCCCTCATTGGCCATGTGACCTTGGGACAGACCTATCACCCCTATGAGCCTCCACGTCCTCATCTGAAAAACAGAAAACCCGGTTCCTGAGTCCTAGCTGGCATTACTGTGTGCGCCCATTAGGGGAAATGATGAAGGTGGTAATGATGAGAAAGATGACGATAATGGTAACAGCAACAACTCACACACGTGTTGATTGCTTGCCCTGTACAGGCACTGATCTGTATGATGTATGTGCTTTATACTACTTAACCTTCATAATGACCTTATGAGATAATGACTATCGGCCCCATTTTGGGCAAGGAAACAGGCAAAAAGGAGCCAAAAAGCCTGCCAGAGCCACACAGCTGGCAGAGCGGGATTCCAGCTGTGACCGTCCGCTCTAGAGCCCATACTTTGAACCTACTGTTCTGTGTTGCATGAACGTAAAGCCCGGGATGTCCGAGGAATTCAGCACAGGGTAGCTATACTTACCATTCTCATTGGCGTTGTTCCTCAGCCCACGGGTCATTTTATCACATGCCTCGTTGCCACTGCTCTTGGGAGGGCCCCGGGACAATGCCTGGCCAGCGTGCTGGTGGCTAACAGCATCCTTGTCTCTGTGTGTCAGGCCTCAAGGGACAGCCTTTGCTTTTATTTTGGGACTTAGATTTTTAAGTCCAAGCCTCTGAGCAACGGGATTTTCTCGGGTATGTAGATTACAGCCTTTAACTAGCTTTATTGGAAGGGGGGACCTCGGGGCACCTGGGTGGCTCAGTGGGTTAAGTGTCCGGTTTCGGCTCAGGTCATGATTTCACAGTTTGTGGGTTCAAGCCCTGTGTCAGGCTCTGTGCTGACAGCTCAGAGCCTGGAGCCTGCTTCCGATTCTGTGTCTCCCTCCCCCTCCCCTGCTCATGCTCTGTCTCTGTCTCAAAAATAAAGAACCATAAAAAGAAATTAAAAATAAAAGTGGAACCTCATCTTAGGGATCAGGAGACCATGGTTTTTCCTACCGATTGTAAACTCTCAGATGTTTTTCCGTTTCTGGAAGGATGGAGTGAAGTAAGCGAATGCTTCTGTTATCTGTGACTGACATTACATGACCTTCCCACAACTCCCCATTACAGTTTTTGGATTGTTTGAATCAAATAAAATGATTTTAGCACAAAGGTATGCCTATTAATCCTACTCTGTTTCTGTATCTTTTATTTTATTTTATATCTTAGATTTTTATTTGGTGTGTTTACCAGGAAACTACTTCAACTTCTCACGAGTCAAGGAATCATGAGTCTTCCTTGGGCAGAGCAGCATGTGTTAAAAATGTTGAAATCTGGTATGGTACCCCTCAACTGCTTTGTTCACCCAGAAAAAGGCTTTTGAGGAAAGGACATGAGTGCTGTGGAAAGGGAACTTTGGAGCCCCACATACTTCAGACATCACTCACTTGCTACATGTTGATTCTCTTTCAAGCTCGGTGTCTTTGTATTAGCTAGCTATTGCTGCATAACAAACTACCCCAAAACTTAGTAGCCTAAAATGACAATATTTATTATTTATAGTTTCTGTGGGTCAGGAATCTGGGCACAGTTAAGCTCAGCCTTGCTTCAGGGTCTGGCCCAGGCTGTGATCAAGGTGTTGGTCAGGGCTATAGTCCCATTAACTTTTAACTGGAGAAGAATCTGTTTTTAACCTCCCCTATGTGGCCAGTGGAAGGATTCAGTTTCTTGCAGGATGTTGTATGGAGGGCCTCAATTCTTTGCTGGGCTGTTGGCTGGAGGCCACCCTCAGTTCCCTGCCACATGGACCTTTCCAACAGTGCAGCAAGCTTCCTCAGAGCAAGCAAGAGAGCATAAAATCAAAGACACACTCTTTTATAATCTGTATCTCAGAAATCACACCACATCACTTTGTTTGATTTTGTTTCGTTTTTGTTATCGTTGCTGTTGTTTCTGTGAATCTCTTCTTGTTCTGCTATCTTTTTTTATATTTACTTTTTTCACATTTTTAATTGTGGCAAAACACACATAAATAACATAAAATTGGCCATCGTATCCACTTTTAAGAGTACTGTTTGGTATTAAGTACATTCACACTGTTGTGCAACCAATCTCCAGAACTCTTTCATCTTGCAAAACTAAAATTATACCCATTAAACAATGTCCCAACCCCACCTCTCCCAGCCCCTGGCAACCACCATTCTACTTTCTGTTTTTATGAATTTCACTACTCTAGCTACCTCATACAAGTGGAATCCTGCAGTATTTTGTTTTCATGAAAGCCTTATTTTGCTCACCATAGTGTCCTCGAGGTTCGTCTGTGTCGTAGCATGTGTCCTTTCCTTCCTTTGTAGACTGGGTAAGATTCCACTGTCGGTATATAAGCATATTGTGTTTATCCGTTCGTCCCTTGATGGACGCTTTGACTGCGTTCCCCTTCTGGCTGTTGTAAATAATGCCACTACAAACACGGGTATACAAATAACTCTTTGAGTCCCTACCTTCAATTCTTTTGGGTATATACCCATACGTGGAATTGTTAGATCATATGGAAATTCTATTTGTAATTTTTGGGGGAACTGTCATACTGTTTCTCTCAGCAGCCACACCATTTGACATTCCCATCGACAGAGCACAAGGGTTCCGATTTCTCCACATTCTTGCCATCGACACTTGGTATTTTCTTTTTCTTTTTCCTTTATTATTATTAAAAAATGCTTATTTATTTATTTTTGAGAGAGAGAAGGCACCTGTGTGGTAAGTGGGGGAGGGGCAGAGAGAGATGGAGAGAGAGAATCCCAAGCTGACAGTGCAGAGCCCGACATGGGACTCCATCCCACGAACCACAAGATCATGACCTGAACTGAAACCAAGAGTTGGAAGCTTAATCAACTGAGCCACCCAAGATCCTCTTCTTTTTCCTTTATTTAAAAAAAATAAGGGGTGCCTGGGTGGCTCAGTTGGTTAAGCGTCCGACTTCAGCTCAGGTCATGATCTCGCAGTCTGTGAGTTCAAGCCCCACATCGGGCTCTGTGCTGACAGCTCAGAGCCTGGAGCCTGTTTCAGATTCTGTGTCTCCCTCTCTCTCTGCCCCTCTCCGTTCATGCTCTGTCTCTCTCTGTCTCAAGAATAAATAAATATTTAAAAAAAATTAAAAAAAATATACAGTAGCCATCTTAATGCATGTGAAATGATATCTCAGTAAGGTTTCTATTTGCATTTCTCTAATAATTAGTGATAGCATTTTTCTTGTGTTTAGTGGCAATTTATTTTCTTTAGAGAAATGTTTATTCAAGTCCTTTGCTCATGTTTTAATCGAGTTGCTTGTGTTTTGTTGTCGAGTTGAAAAAATTCTTTGTCCATCCTGGATATTAACCTCTGATCAGATATGTGACTTGCAAATATTTTGTCTCATTTTACTTGTTGATTGGGCCCTTTGAGGCACAGAGGTTTTTAATGTGATGTAGTCCAGTGTGATGTCACCTGTGCTTTTGGTGTCATATCCAAAAAATGATCACCAAGTACAATGGCATGAAACTTTTCCTCTATGTTTTCTCCAAGAAGATTATAGCTTGCGGTCTTCTGTGTAGGTCTTTGTTCCATTTTGAGTTTATTTTTGTAATGGTGTAAGGGAAGGGTCCAAGTTCATCCTTTTGCACATGGATATCCAGTTTTGCCAGCACCATTTGTTGAAAAGATTGTTCTTTCCCACTGAATGGTTTTGGCATCCTTGTCAACATCATTTAACCATATAAGCAAGGTTTATTTCTGGGCTGGCCATTTTCTATGCCTGTACCCACACTGTTTTCATTACTGTAGTTTTGTAATACGTTTTCAATTCAGGAAGTGTGAAACTTTCAACTTTGTTTCTCTTTTGTTCAAGATTGTTTGGGCTATCCGGATTTCCTTGACATTCCGTGTGAATTTTAGGATGGGTTTTTCTACCTCTGCCAAAAAAGTTGTTAGGATTTTGCTAAGGACTGCATTGAATCTGTAGGTCGCTAATTTTGACATCTTAACCTTATTAAGTCTTCCAACCCACGAGTATGGGATGTCTTTGCATTTATTTTTGTCTTTAGTTTTTTTCAGCAGTATTTTCCAGTTTCACCATACAGGTCTTTCACTTCTTTGGGTAAGTTCATTCCTAAGTATTTTATTCTTTTTGATGCTATTGTGAATGAAACTGTTTTCTTGCTTTCCTTTTTGGATTGTTCATTGTTTGTCTATATAAACACAACTGGTTGATTTTATATCCTGCAACTTTGCTGAATTCATGTACTAGCTTTCACAGGATTTGTGTGTGTGTGTGTGTGTGTGTGTGTGTGTGTGTGTGATCTTTAGGGTTTTCCATGTATTAGATCATGCCATCTGTGAGCAGAGATAATGTTTCCTTTTCTTTCTTTCTTTCTTTCTTTCTTTCTTTCTTTCTTTCTTTCTTTCTTTCTTTCACCTTCCTTCCTTCCTTCCTTCCTTCCTTCCTTCCTTCCTTCCACTTGATTGTTCTGGCCAGGACTTCCTGTACTATTTTGAAAAGAAGTGGTAAAAGTGGGCATACCTGTCTAGAACCGATCTTAGAGGAAAACCTTTTAGTCTTTCACCATTATGTGTCATGTTGGCTGTGGGTTTCTCATCTATGGTCTTTATGATGTTGAGGTAATATTCTTTTATTCCTAGCTTGTTGGGTGCTTTTTTATTTCATGAAAGAGTATGGGATTTTATTAAATGGTTTTTCTGCACCAGCTGAGATGATCTTGTGGGTTCCCCCCCCCCCAATCATTCTGTTAATATGATGTATTCCATTGATTGATATTTTTTTGTGTTGAACCATCCTTGAATTCCAAGAATAAATCCCACTTGGTCATGGTGTGTAATCCTTTTAATGTGTCATTGAATTCTGTCTGCCAGTGTTTTATTTTGAGGATTTTTGCATCAATATTCATCAGGGATATTGGTCTGTAGTTTTCTTAGTGTCTTTGTCTGTCATTGGTATCAGGACAATGCAGGCTTTATGGAATGACTTTGAAAGTGTTCCCTCCCCTTCAATTTTATGGAGGGTTTGAGAATTGATGTTCATTCTTCTTTCAATTTTTGGTAGAATTCACCAGTAAAGCCATCTGGCCCTGGGCTTCTCTTCTTTGGAAGGGATTTGATTACTGAATCAATGTACTGACATCTTTCCACATTTGCCATATTCTGCTTGTTGGAAGCAAGTCACTAGGCCCAGACCACCCTTACGGGGAAGCAATTACCAGGAGAGGAGAATGATTTGGGCCACCTCAGTCCTTCCCTGTAAAATGGAGCTATTCCCAATCAATTGGTTAAAGAAGATGTGTAGGGCATCTCTGCACTGTGCTTCGTGTCTCAGAATTACCTGGTAGTTTGCTCCCAGTTGACTGATTTCAAGATGCAGCCTAGATTTATGGTAAATGGAAACTTTGTGCATCTTTGCATAAGATTCATACTTTGACAAAACTTCCCATTTCCCTCAAATCAATGAAATTTAATAGGACTTTTAGTCATACTCTGTGATATGTTCTCAATCTCAAGAAATTAACAGGATAAACATCTTGGTCATGGTTTTGTGATCGTAATTTTTACACCAGCTATCATCCCTGACCCCTTAAATCTGAGTACACTGCTCCTATATGATCATGGCCACCATAAACTTTTTTTCCCATGGTGCTTGTCCAAGGACTGTGTTATCTGTTTCAAGTGTTTCTCTTTTGTTGGATGGTAAGCTGAGGCTAGAAATGATATCTTTTTTTCCCTCCTCTGTATTCCCAGCAGTGCTGAGTACAAAATCGGCCCTCAATAGAGATCTATTACATGAAAAGATACAAATGTATGAGTGAATAAATACTGCTATCCTCCTGCTAGCCTTGAAGGCTCTGACCCAGTCTACACATCCAGTGTCCAGCCCATGCCTGACCAGTGTAGAAGATCAATAAACATCACGGATTGAAGAAGAGAATAGCAGCGTAGCCTCTCCTATCAGCTATTGTGACCACTGGACAACAATGGAAAGATGATTTGCCATCTGCTCAAAGGAGTCATATACTGGAGATGTCATCTCCGTAGTGTCCTTATCCTAGGAGCCAGAGTCTCCTCTCCTTAAATCACTTGAGTACAATAAAAACAAAGTCATTTGCAGGTGGTTTGCCCCAGAAGCCAATTTGGAGACAGGGATCTGAGTTCAAGTGGCTTATTTGGGAGAGGATCCCAGGAAACACAATTGGAGGCGCACAGCAGAGAGCCAGGAAAGGACAGGATTTAGCACAGCTCACATTAATGAACCGATGGCTGAACTGGGCACCTGAGTACAGCCTCCCAGCGGACCTCTGTGAGGTTGACGACTCAGAGCTGCCCCCTCCCCATGAGTAGCATGCGAGGTGTGATATTTACACCAGCTCCCCATCTCAATGTTTGGGGTTGCATACCGTCTGGCATTTCGGCCCATCCTGTGATAGAACAGCAAGCTTTTGCAACCAAAGATTCCTCAGGGAAGGGTCACCAGTCTTGTAGGAAGAAGCCAAGCGGATGCTGAGCGCCGAGGAGATTGACAGTGGTAGCACCTGGTGCAAAGAGTTGAAATGACATTTACGAACCTGGACCCGAGACCTGATTTTGTCCTCTGCTAGCAAGGCAATTCCCTCCAAACTCCCCAGTCCTTGGTGTGTCCTTCTAGAAAGTCCTCTTCTGCTCCAAAAGCACCGGGACTTTATTCTTCCATGAAGACGTGTGGCTCGGGACTGCCGACAGCATTCTTTGTCAGAGCTCAGCTTCTAGAATGTCTGTGTCGGCAGGCTTCCTTCCATTTTTCTGTTCATGTTTCACACCAGTCATGGGAGCCGAGGTTCTGGGATCAGGTTGCTCTATGCAGCTGATCTGTGCATGTCTGACCACAAGGATGATTCACATTATACCCTAATGTGGTGTTTATATCATTTGATGCTTTGATTACTTTGTTCGAAGTGATCTCATTTGTTTATGAGCATCTGTTAAGTCCCCAGTGGCCCCCCCGTCGCCGCCGCCCAGAAAGTCCCCGCTCTCCGTTCTTTGGGCAACGCGTTCTGCAGATAGTTACGTCCTCTGCTGCTGCAATAGCCCAGGCAGACTAAGATGGTCTCACGGGCTTGCTGTCGTTCTTAACAAACCCCGGGGAGGAGAAAGCAACAAGGCAAAGGCAACAAAGTTTTAGCCCTTTTGACACAGACTGACGTGTGTGGAGATGCCTCCTTACAACATTTGTCTTCCCTCCTTGCTGTTAACTCTCACTCTTCCACCCACGTCTTCATCTCCACTCTTGTTTTTAATGTTTATTTTTCAGAGAGAGGGGTGGGGGGAGGGACAGAGAGAGAGGGAGACAGAGAATCCGAAGCAGGCTCCGCAACGTCAGCGCAGAGCCCGATGTGGGGCTCAAACTCATGAACCACGAGATCATGACCCGAGCCCAGGTCAAATGCTTAACCACGGGCCACTCAGGCGCCCCTTCATCTCCACCCTTTCGGGATCAGATCCCGTGGGATGTGAATAAGTGGATCAGGGAGGAAAAATGCATCCATAGCCACTGAGATTGGGAGAAGGCTGGCATCAGCAGAGTAAAAAGGTGTCTTTGCTGTTGGACTTCTCAGAGTCTCGAACGTGCTAAGGCATACCGTGATTCTCGGTGAGGATGGGGTGAGCAGCATTTCCAAAAGGCGTATGACCGCAGAGCGCTTGCTGTTGGCTAAAGAAAGGCTCTGCAGAACTAAGCTCTGGAAATGCTTTCCTGGATCATGTGTTTGCCATGGAGCTAAAAACGACCGATCATTCAGAAGCCTTCGGCGGTCTGCAAGAACTCAGTGGTGAACCAGGCTTCTGACACAGCCACGGCAACCCCTTGCCTCTCAGTTACTAAGCACCTGCTGCGCGCTGGGTGCCTTACCATAGGTCAACAGCTTTGCGAGGGAAGGCGGAAGTGACACCACCGTCAAGGAAAAGGCTTCTTGGTAAGGCATTTGGAGAGTCAGGGAAGGTCACGGAGGGTGGGCGGGACCCACACCTCGAACCTGCCCTCAGCACCAGGACTGGCTGGGCCCAGTGCAAAATAAAAAGTGAGGGGGCTCTTGATCAAAAATGACTAAGCAGTTGAAGATGATAGCAGAGCGTTGCACCTGGGGCCCTTCTGGCTTTTGCGCAGGTCCCTCGCCTATGAAGTCAGCCGTGCACGGCATGTATCTGTGGCAGGAGCAGCAGCCCTGGCCCAGCCACCGAACCCATCGGGTCATGCCTCCTGTCCCTTTCTCCTCTCCACCCCCCCCCCCCCCCCCCCACCAGGCACTGCTCAGAGACAGGCTTTCTCCCATTCTGCCTCGGCAGGAAGCTCCTTCTGCCAGCTCTTAATGAATCAGCGACTGATTAAGCAACGCGCCTAGAGATTACTCAGAGGTAGTATGGAATAGAGGCGAGGGACTGGAGGTTCAAATCCTGGCTTTTTGCCCCTTATCTCTCCATGACGTTGATCAATTTCACGTTCGGTTTCTGTGGCTCAGAACCCGGCTTTAGAAAGACAGGCTGACAATAATGCCTGCTCCGGACAAAGGATGGTGTAGAGCCAAGGAGGGTAATTCCAGCCTTTACGCACCCTCTGCAGAGGAGTCTGAGCAGGTGTAAGATTTCGCATTCCCCCCTTGGAGGCTGCTGGCCACTCCTCTCATTTATTTACTTACCCATTCATTCAGCCAGTGTGTGGAGGGTAGGTAGGAATGGACTAGGCAGAGAAGAAGGAGAAAGACACTCCAGGAGGACCATAGCTTGTGCCACCCCCCGTGACTGTAGCGATATAGCACACGGGTGGGGGGAAGAGCTGAGGTCCCAACCCAGACAGGCTCGCACCACACCTCGCTGCCTCCAGTGCCTGGAGAAACTCGGCTGCCGAGAAGACGGAAGTTAATGATAAACAAGGGCTGTTGGGTTGTCTGCGGATCTTAATCATCCTTATATCCCCACTGCACAGAAGCCCAAATAATTGACGATGGGCCAAAAACCAACTTCAGGAGGCTGTCCACCCAGAGCCGTCAACCATCTCCAGCAATTAGGCTCAGCGTGACAGTTGCTTCTGAGACAAGGAGCCGAGTGAATGGAATTAATCTCCCTGATTTAAATCCATTAGTGCCTGTGATATACTGGTTCAAGCATTTAAGAGCCACTTCATCTCACCCGGTCATGCCCATAGGGTCACACGCTGACTCACAGTTAATAGTGGGGAAGGCTTTAATGGAGGGGAGGCTTTGAAGAAGGGCAGGGTGTGTTCCAAAGCTTGAAGGTTTAATGCATTTTTAATTAAATGTGCTTTAATAGGATTCAGCACCAACTATCATGTCACTGCAGATAGATTCATTATATTTGTTCAGTTAATTACGCGTGTGTTATTATCCAAGTGTAAACTTAGGTGACCTGGAAAGAAGCTTGACTTCGAGGGACACCCAAGAGTTCTGCTGGTCCTTTCAGGATTAGATTAAATAGTTCCCCACCCTGCGGTCCCCATATTTACTCTTGTGTGCCCACGCCCATACCCACACATGCGGGCACATGTGCTTACACCCTGGCAGACAGCCAGGCACATGCGTAGACATTCTCTCTCTCTCCTCCTCTCGTCTTTCAAAGAGAAACGGATGGTAGGAGATCTCAAAGCTAGGAAAAAAGCATTCCCAGATCGGGCTCCATCCTGTTATCGGCTTCACACGAGGTGCTGAATATTCCTGAGCCTGAGCGTCCCTCTTCTGTAAAGTGACAGTGACAGCAAGATTATTAGCGAGGAACCCCCCCAGCACTGCTGTAGGTTCCCAGGACGTGATACCCACAGAGCCCTTTGTGAGATGCCAAGAGCCATGCACCTCCTCCTTATTGCTGGCGGTTGTAACCAATCTTTCTAGAAGGCGCCCCGTCAGGGCTCCATTCTATAAGCTCAGGGCACGGGATCCTTGCTGTACCCTGAGTGTTCACATGCTGAAGCAGGACCTTGTGTACTCACTCAGCAGGCATGCACCGAACACCCTTACCTAGGACTTCCTGAGGACCTACTATGCGCCCAGCGCAGGGTCCCTGACTTCCACGTGTTTCTCATACATGATTGCTTCTCTACACATTATAGATGGGAAACCAAAGGTTACATAATGGATCTATTTAATACAGTTTGTTTGATTCTTATCACGTGCCAGGCGTTATGCCCCAGGGGCAGGGGATAAAGAGGAAAATGAAACAGATGTGGCCCTTGCCCTGGTGCACCTTTCTGCGCAGGAAGCTTTCGAGAGCTCACGAGGAAGCGCTTCCATGCCTGGGACCTTGGTCTCCTCTCCAGTCACATCACAATGTATCAGACCGTGAATCTTGACATGTGGTGGCTCGGTTGGTTCCAAGTTTGGGGCATGGCGGTGGTGGCTGGGGGCCTGGGAATGGGGTTCAACATATGGGAAGGAGACCCTCAGAGACGTCCAGGGTAAACCTCTCAGCCTTAGGTGTGCTTACCGCACTCCTGGGGGGCGGGGGGAGGGATGATCTTATTCAAATGCAGATGATGATTCAGTAGGGTTGGGGGTGGTGGGGTGTCATTTAATTTTATGTGTCACCTTGGTTAGGCCATGGTACCCAGTTATTTGGTGAAACACCAGTCTAGATGTCACTGTGAAGGTTTTTGTTAGGTGGGATTAACCATGAAATCAGTGGACTTTGAGTAAAGCAGATTATCCTCTATGACGTGGGTGGGCCTCACACAATCAGTCGAAGCCTTGAGAGAAAGAATGGAGGTACCCTGAGGAAGAAGGAATTCTCCAGAAAAGCTGCAATGTCAACTCTTTCCTGCGTCTGCTGCCTAAAAAAATGCCCTGCAGATTTTGGACTTGCCAGCCCTCACTATTACATGAGCCAATTCCTTAAAAGATTTCTTCCTCTCTCTCCCTGTCATAACTCTCTATATCTATTATATCTTTGAACTTTAATAATATAATTTTATTTTAATTACTTTAACATTTTACGGATATGTAAGAAAGGCAAGTTAATTTTAGGAATGTATTTGATTTAACAGAAAATATCCTAACTGGTGTGATTTGTGTCATTGATAGAAACATCTGTGAATGAGATCTAGAGATACGTACATAGCTATCTATGTATATACTATATAGATACCCTGTGTATATAAGATACAGCTACTTTGCATATGTCTATGACCATTCTGTTTCTCGGGAGAGCCCTGCCTGATACAAGGAATGGGAGTCTACATTTCTTCCAAGCTCCCAGGACGTGCCAGTCCTACTGGTCTGTGAACCGGACTCTGATTAAGGTCAGTGGCTCCGTCGGTGAAGTATTTGACTCTTGGTTTCTGCTCACGGCATGATCTCACAGTTCGTGGGATCGAGCCCTGTGTCAGGGTCTGCGCTGACGGCAGGGACCCTGCTTGGGATTCTCTCTCCCTCTCTCTCTGCCCCTCCTCCACCCCAATATAAATCAATAAACTTCATTTTAATTTATTTTTATTATGATTTTTTTTCACATCTATTCATTTTTGAAAGGCAGAGAGAGACAGAGTGTGAATGGGGGAGGGGCAGAGAGAGAGGGAGACACAGAAACAGAAGCAGGTTCCAGGCTCTATCAGCACAGAGCCCCGCGTCGGGCTCGAACTCACGGACCGCGAGATCATGACCTGAGCTGATGTCGGCCGCTCAACCAACCGAGCCACCCAGGCGCCCCATAAATAAACTTTAAAAAAAGAAATACAACACAAGCCACAGATGTTATTTTAAATTTTCCAGCAGCCGCATTAAAAAAGTTAAAAGAAACAGGTAAATTAATTTTAAGAACATATTTCATTTAACTGAAAATACCCTAAGTATTATTATTTCAACATGTCATGGACGAGATATCATACAGTTGTTTTTTTTTTTTTTTGCACGAACTCTTCAAAATCTGGTACACTTACAGCACCCACTTACGCTTCAGACAAGCCACGTTTCAAGTGCTGCTCAGACACGCGTGGCCAGGGGCTCCCACGTTGCACCCCACGATTCAGGATCCTTGACAACCAGCACCCTGGGCTAATGGAGCTGCTATTTGCTGCCTGCCCTGCATTTTCTCCTAAAAACAGAAAAAGGGGGGGGGGAGTGAGAAAAAATAATAATCTGGGTAATTAAAGATGCCAGGCGACTCGCGTCAGGTTAACGCCCAGAGTGGAGTGAATGATAACAGAGGTTCTGCTCAAGCAAGCGCCAAATAAGCAAACGTTCTTTAAATAAACAGAAATTGAGTATATTTCAGGAACTTGTTTACGCTATGGGTCACGGAGGAGGTTAAACAAGAATTTGTTTTAAAAAGTCTCCAAAGGACGCCCTCTGTGCTCCCACCGCACGTTGTTGGGGGCGGGGGAGGCTCTCGGGGCTGGGAAACCGGGGTCAGGTGGACACCGGGGCCGCCGTCTGCCGTGGGCACCGCTGCTCTTGCGCTCAAGCGCCGGCTTCACGTGCAGGGGTGCAGGGAGGGGTGAGATGGCGACCCGGGGAGCCTGGGTGTCCGGTGAGACTCCCGGCAGGCAGACGCTGCGCAGACCTTCCCGGTGTAGGTTGGAGAGGGGCTGTATCCCACGCGCGTGAGTTGTCCACTTGTGCAGTCGGCTACCCATTCATTCCTTCTGCATTCCTCCTTCCCGCACTCAGGTATCCCTTCAGTTAGTGACTCACTTGCCCATTGACTCATTCTTTCACACACTGGCTCAGGTTGGGCTCCCTGGGAAGCAGACAGGAGGCTTATGAGGGAGCATCCTGCCATCAGCACCTACAGGGCGTTGCGGAAAGAGACGTGCATCTGTGTGTGGTCTCAGTGGAGCCGCCCCCCGCCCCCCCCCCCCGCCGGCCCCCCCCCCCCCCCCCCCCGGGCCTTTCTGAGACTTTCTAAGACGGATCAGCCTGCCCTGAGAAGGGGGTGTGAGGGAGGGCACAAGGTCTCATATCCACCACACACATCCTTCAACACAGTCACCTACGCTTTGGTCTCTGGGCTTCCCTCGTTGGCTCTTTCTTTCATTCGCACACCAAGCGCTTTGCTGTCTTAAATCCTGCCCCCCTCCCCACCCCCAGGATCTTTGCACAACCGGTCCCCTTTCATCATTCGGGCCTCAGCTCTGAGCTCCCTGCCCCAGAGGAGCCCCTGCAAGTGGCCCTGGGGATGGTTCTTCACCCTCCACCCCTCTCTCCCTCTCCAAACCTCTCCCCTGGTTGTTCTCTGCCCGCACATCGCTCTCAGAAGTGACCCTGTTCATTTACTTACTTCCCCATTCTCCCTCCCTTCTCCACTGGAATGTAAGCTTCATGAGGGTTGGGTCTTTGTCTGAGCGTTTCTTCTTCTTAGTCACACAAAGATTTGTAGAAGGAACAAACGAATGACTCAGCAATTTGCTTATTAATTAAATCATTCATTCATTATTCATGTATCAACTCTCTTATTCATATATTAGTCAGTCCATTCATTCATTTATTCATTTCCTCAACAGGCAGTGTTTATATCTATAAATAGGTATAATATATAAATATATACTTTTATATATTTAAATATTCAACATGTTTATATATAAATTATATATATAAAATTTAATATGTGTGTTACATACATATATAAGTATGTGTTATAACTATAATGAACATGTATTATATATAAGTACATAACATACATTTATATATAAATATGTAAATATATATCACATTTACTATGAACCCAATAAAGATATTCTTAGCAACATTATTAAAAACAGCAAAAAAACCCCAAAATTATATTAAAAAATAGAATAACCTTGAGCTTAGCCAACTCTAGGGGAATTACAACACATTATGACAAAAAATGAAAAGTCCTCTTTGCAAATGACACTTTGCTATGACTTCATGGGAGTGTGATGACAAGGAACCGGGCTAATAGTCCCATGAGAAGTAGAGAGAAAGCAGGTTTGATAAAAAGGCATATCCACTACGGTCATAGCCACACCAAGTGTATCTGTTTTTGGGTAATGACAAGACATCCCCATGCAACAGTAAATAAAATCAGTCTCAGGTATTGAGATGCTGGGGATTTTCATTTTTTGCAAATATTTCTTTGACATTCTGTCACATTTCTTAGTATGAAAAAGAGGCGCCTTTTTCAGGGGCGTGTTTTAGGGGCGCCTGCGTGGCTCAGTCTGTTAAGTGCCTGCCTTCAACTCAGGTCATGTTCTCACAGTTCGTGGGTTTGAACCTGCGTGGGGCTCTGTGCCAACAGCTCAGAGCCTGGAGCCTGCTTTTGGATTCTGGGTCTCCCTCTCTCTCTGCCCCTCTCCCATTTGTGCTCTGTGTCTCTCAAAAATAAATACACTTTAAAAAATTAAAAAGAAAAAAGAAGAAGATGTTTCAGCATTGTATGACCCTCAAGGCGTGCTGTGATGCATAATCCTGAGACTTGGTAAGAAGTATTATTTATAAAGTTCCCACTGTGTGTCCTGTGCTCAACATGCATTTTTTTTCACTTAATGCTCAAAACTATTAGGCAGGTTAATATTGTGTGTGCATGTCTATATGCGTGTGTGTGTGTGTATGTCTGTGTGTGTGTGTGTGTCCATGTGTATCTGTGTGTGTGTTTATGTGTGTGTATCTGTGTGTGTGTGTGTGTGTGTGTGTGTGTGTGTGGTAGAATGATGGCCCCAGAACCTATGCATATGTTACCTTACACAGCAAAAGACACTATGCTGGCAGGATTTGCCTAAGGACCTTGAGGTGGGTCGATCACCCTGGATTATCTGGGTAGGTCCAGTGTAATCACAAAGGTCTTATGGCGGGGAGGCGGGAGCGTCAGAGCCAAAGACAGGACAAAAGCGGCAGTTAAGAGAGACGCGGCTCACCAACTGCAGAGTGCAGGCCGCCTCTGGAAGCCGTTAAGGCAGGAGATCGGGTTTTCCCCTGGAGCCTCCAGAAGAAGGCCAACTTCAGACTTCTGATCTCCAGAACTGGGAGAGAGTAAATGGGGGTTGTTGTAAGCCTCTAAATTCGGGGTAAGATTTTTACAGTGTCAATAGACAACCGTGGATAAACTGAAGCTCAGAAAGACAAAGTAACTTGTCCGAGGTCAGCGGCAGAGTTGAGACTGATTCAGAGGCCATAACGGTTTTGACTGCTGCCTCTCATTGGAGCATACCTGGAGCTGGGATTCGTTGCTGTGAATTGTCCATAGCGTTCTAGATATTTGCAGGGGCTTGGCTTCTGCCTTCATCGTTAGGGGTTTAATTCTAAGGATCAGGCCTCCACACATAGATTTCCTTTCCTTCGTCTCTTCTTTCCCCTTTTCTTCTTACTTCCCTTTCTCCTTCCCTCCTTTCCTTTTGTCCTCCTTTATGTTAACTGAGCAGCTGCTATGCGCCAAGTTCTGTCCCAGATTCTGAGAATACACTGGAAATGAGATGGACCAGGTGCCTCTCCTTAGGGACCTCATGCTGAAATTTTGCCCAGACCCTGCAAATATCTAGAATACGGTGGAAAACCTGTGCTCCAGAGACTGAGCTTCGGCTCCAACCCCATACAGAGGTGGGGAGCATCGAGGGTTAAAAATACAGAATCTCTCTCTTCAACCAGGTCCTACTTCCCCAGGGGAATCCTGGAGAATAATGAAACTGTGCTTCAAGGAGATGGGAGAGAAAAGATCTAGATTTTTCCCTTCTGAGTCCTGCTGCCTCCCAGCCCCTCTAGGGATTTTCTGTCTCCCTGGGGTTTGGGGAGGACCCCAGACTCATGTGCTCAGAATGTCTGAAGGGGTCCAAACCAGGAAGGAATAGGAATAAGCCCTCCAGGCCAGGAAGTGAGGAAACACAAACACAGAGTAGCATGGGGGAATGAGCACCGAATCGGGGTCTGGAGCTTGAGTGCCCTCTCTGCCTCTCACCCCCCCATGTGACTTTGGCTGGTCAGCGGACCACTCTGGACCTCAGTCTCATTCTCCACTCAATAGGGATAATAACATTACTTCAATCCCCTCTGTCCCAGGGTTAGGGATACAAAGGAGAGAATGCATGTAAAGGAAGCTGACGCAAGGGTAGTCGACGGATGCTTATGCAATCTGGGCTGAAGAGTGAGAGCAAACACACGGAAACATTTACAGCCTGTTGCAACCGCCGAGATGATGTGGATACGGATCTCTTTCTACCAGGAATAGCTGCAAATATTGGTATGTAGAGCTCTGGTTCTTTATCAGATTGTGTCCACCTGTATGCATGCACACATACACGCGCGTGCGTGCACACAGTGTGGTGCCGTGGAAGGCAATTCTGCGGCACAAGGCAGCGCGAGCCTCGCATTCGAATTCTCCTCTCTGGACCTCAGCCTTCTCTTCAATAAAACAAACCCTCGGTGACCACAGACTGAGGCCTGTGCACCATTTTGGCCGGAGATGCGTTGTTTGGATTAGCGTGCCGAACGCATTTCTAAAGAGCTGCCTAACATTTTAAAGAGTGGAGACTTGGCCTGCAAAAGGGGAATCTGCATTTTGGCTTCTCTTGCAACCGCTCTCGGGTCGGGCGGTCCCGGGCCTGCCTTCCTGAGAGCCACACCCATTTCTGACCAAACGAACCGCAGTCCCCACCGCTCTCAAATGCTGCACCCCCTGCCGGCTGCATTGCTCTACCAGGCCCGCCACCTGCCAGGCTCTGTGGTGACTTTGCCGGCCAGCCCCATGCTGGGAATATTTTGGTTGCTCAGCAGCCAGGCTTCAGGCACAGGGCTACTAGCCCCAAAGGGCAGACAGAGATCTACTGGGAGAGAGAAATTCTAGGAGATTGCAAGTGGCAAGGAAGGAACGCCAGAAAAATTCCTCTTTCTTCCATGACTAGGGAACGGATGTCCCAGGAGCCAGCTCTCAGGCCAGTCCTTTCCTTTGTTGCAGCCTCAGTTTCCCCATCGGTGCTGGAACTAGACGATCTCCAAGGCTTTTCTAGTTCTTGGGCTGTCTGCTTCTCTCTCTCCTCCCTCCAACACACGCGTCTACATGCGAGCACATACAGTAGATTGTATTCTTGCACACGGGCACACTTACACATCCTCCTGAGGATGTTTTTCCACTTACCAGCGGCAAACCCTCATGTTGCCTCCGACCTCCCACACCCCTGACATCAGTCCTGCAGGTCTCCTTTCAGACTGCTTCCAGTCATCAAGCTTCAGAGGAGTTACCTGCTGGCATTGTGTAAGGGCAGCCAGCAGGATTAGTCAGCTAATCTCCTCTCTTATCAGCCTTCTCCCCCAGGAGCAGACAACAACAGGAGACTGTTCGGCAGGTAGCAGGAGTTCAAGCGGAGAGGGCTCAGATCCCACCCACTGAGGGCAGGAGGGAGGAGGCCAGCGACCCAAACTTTGCTCTCATCTCTGGCTGGGATCACGGAACCGTGGGAGAGAGCTCTCGGGGACCTTGAAATGGTTAAGGCAAAGTCAGGTTCCGACCCAGGCCAAGCGCCTCCCATCAGGCCGCTCGCTCACCACCTCTAACCCATGAAGGACCTCTTCCACTTTAAGTTCTCCAGGCTTTTCACAAAGAATGGAAGTTGGCACTCCAAATAATTTCATATTCTGCTTTGTTTTCTGGGGGGGGGGCTGCTTAGGAATAGAGTAATTGGGGAGGGGGGGAGCCTGGACATATTACAAAAGATACAAAAATGCCAAATCGGAGTTACAAATGCTGGGACGTTAATTTACATTGAACAATTCAGGCTTTTGGCCAAGAATGTTACAATGTAATATCATTGTGCTAGTCATAAGGTAATGAGTGAATAGTATTTTATTTTATTTTATTTCATTTATATTATATTCTATATCTTTAATTTATTTATTAGTAATGATTTATATTACATTTATTGTATTTTATAAAAATATTAAGGCTGGTTCAGAAACGGGACCCATATTTAAAGCCGTGAAGTCAACCTGTTCTTATTGCAGTCTGATGTGACAGGCATGTGGCCCTGTTGACTCATAAGGCTAAATCGAGGCCTTCGGCGGATGAGCAGCGTGGGTCTAAGGACCACCTACCTAAGCCTGGCCTGGGAAAGGCCAAATTTCATTGCCCTGACCTGGGAGCTGACTGGAGAAAGCTGGCTGTGAAATGGCTTCCGGGTGGTCATGACCTGGGAGTTGCTTCATTCAGAACCAGACTTACAGAACCAGTATCCGGCCAGGCCCCATCTGCTTACGCTGGCCTCACACAGCCCTTCTCGATTCTTTACTAAAATCCGAGCCCTCGGTCCAAGTCCTCCCGGGAAGGTCTGCAGATAAGCAGCCATCAGCCGGTCACCTTTTAGTGCAGATTCATTCATCGGTCCTGTAGCCACACGGCTGTCCCTCGAGAGAGGCTCTTCATGAGACAGGCCCAGGGTGCAAGACATTGGATGGTGAGGCTTGGCTGGGTTGGGCGGAGAAAGCCACAGACTCAGGGGCCAGACGATCTGGAATCTCCCTCCTCCCACTAACTGTTAGCCCTGGGACAGCGGGCAGACCACTTCACTTCTCCGTCTCGGGCCAAAGTGGAGATAACATAGCCTCCGAGCCCGACAACCCAATGAACGATTCCGGGTGTTGGCTGGACAAGAGAAATCAGTCTCCACCTTCACAGTAGGTTGAGGAGGTAGACAATAGGGACGTAAATTATTAAAAAAAAATTATTTATTGTTGAGAAAGAGAGACAGAGTCTGAGCGGGGGGAGGGGCAGAGAGAGAAAGGGAGACCCAGAATCTGAAGCAAGCTCCAGACTCCGAGCTCTCAGCCCAGAGCCTGATGCGGGGCTCGAACTCACAGACCGTGAGATCATGACCTGAGCCAAAGTCGGACGCTTAACCGACTGAGCCACCCAGGCGCCCCGGGGAGTAAATTATTTATACCAGATGGCGGCACATGTGGAGAAGGGAATAAAATGAGTGTTGGGATAGCGACTGAAGGTGGGGAAGCAGCCTCGTTCGGTGGCGAGGAAACTTCTCTTTGAAGAAAGAATATGTGAGCCCAAGAAGAAATGAAAGGGCC